>NW_026137978.1:0-506366 GCF_019393585.1 Leptopilina boulardi
GAATCAGTCTCATTTATACACAAAATTTTTTTTATATTGTGTGTTTTAAACAGATCTTGAAGAAAGTATTTTTTTCTCATTAAAGATATTTTTCATATGTCTTTAATACATATCATAAAAATATTTTTTGGTGTATATTACAGAAGTAAAAATTTTTGTCAGGTAAGTTGTTTTTTATTACATATTAAAATTTTGTACTGGTGTATTTTACAAACATAAAATTTTTAATTGTTGGAACATTTTGTACTGGTGTATTTTACAAACTTTAAACTATTTCAATTCTTGGAACATTTTGTACTGGTGTATTTTACAAACACAAAATTTTTAATTGTTGGAACATTTTGTACTGGTGTATTTTACAAACTTTAAATTATTTCAATTCTTGGAACATTTTGTACTGGTGTATTTTACAAACATAAAATTTTTAATTGTTGGAACACTTTGTACTGGTGTATTTTACAAACTTTGAAGTTTTTCAATTCTTGGAACATTTTGTACTGGTGTGTTTTACGAACATCAAATTTTGTAATTGTTTGAATATTTACTACTGGTGTATTTTACAAATATGAAAATTTTCGCACTTGTTTATATTACAGACATGCAATTTTTTTTAAATAAAAAAATCATTCAACAATAGTATATTAAGCAACAAAGTAACAACCCAGTAAAAAAACTAATTAAAATGAATTGAAATGAATTGACTTTTGGTTGAATTCTTTTGAATCCTACTTACTAATTTGTCACTATCACAGAAAATTAAAAGGTATTAAAATAAGCTGCAACGCTTATTATTTTAATCCAATTTTGCTTATTTTAATACCAAAATGGATTAAAATAAACAAAATTGGATTAAAATAATAAGCTTTGCAGCTTATTTTAATGCCTTTTAATTTTTTGTGATGAATTGAAATGAATAGAAATGAATTTCCAATAGGAAAAATAGCATTGGCGTATTAATGGCCCAATGATGGGAGCCAGGGATGCCAATATAATTTTAATAATGGCACCCAATAGTGGACCATTATTGGTAAAGTCAATTTCTCGTTTTTTCTGAGTTCTTTGATATTCTAGAAATTGTTAATTAATTTCGAAAAATATATTTTCAGAAAATAAGCAGATTTCTGTAGTTAGGGCAGTTGAACTGTCGATACATGAATTAAATTTAAATGCTTTAATAAAAAACTTGATTCGGAAAGAGCTGACAAAGTAACTGTCAATTTTACTAAAAATTGAAAAATCTTCACAAACATGATACCTTAAAAGATTTAAGACTAACTTAACACGAATTTTAAGTCAAATTTAAAATTCGACAGTTGACGATTGTAAAAGTAATTGTTAATTTTACTAAAAGTTGGAAAGTTTCCACAAAAATGACAGCAATTAGGTTTTCAGACTAGCTGAACATGAATTTTATATCAAACTTAAACTGTGACATGTGACAGCTGTCAAAGTAACTGTCTCTTTTTCTAAAAATATGAAAATGTTTATAAAAATTTCAACTATTAGATTTTGAGACTCAGTGATCACGAATTTGATGTGAACTTCAAACTTTGACAGTTGACACCTGTCACAGTAACTGTCATTTTTCACTTTTAAAATCAGTGATGTATGCGAAGTCAAGCAATAAAGAAAATATGGAAATTAATCACTTCGCCGCGGTGAAGTCTGCCCTGCCGTGCTAAGGAAAAAAGTCTCTAACTGACATTTTTATGAAAATTGTGTTTTTTATACCAATCGATTCGTCTGAATTTTCTGCGTCTAGTACTGCTGAAAAAAATATAAAAATCATATAATGGATTTTTAAATTAAATTGTAAAACATTACAAGAGGTTAAAATATTAAAATGAAGAAGCCTTAACTGTCAAAAAATTTGTATGTTCAATTAAAAATGCCAAGAAATAGATATAGAATACAAATGAAAAATCGCTGGGTTAGTGGGAAAAAAGGACACGTCCGTTTGATTTAACCAAGACGTGTCCTTTTTTTCCACTAACCCAGCGAAATGTATTAAAAGCAGTTAATTCTTTTTCATTATGTAAAATCATCCGGGAGCGCGGTTTGTTACAAAATAAAAAAGCATCGTGCTATTAGGACTTTCTTATTTTGTAAAATATTCAAGTGGAGTTTTTATTTGCAAGAAGAAAAGCATTAATAGTGTAAATATATTTCTTTAAAACGTAGATATTTTTCGCAATTCATGTTTAAAAAAAATCTGCGCATTAAAAATAACCTGAAAGAGGCACCATTTTTTCAATTTTTCTCTTATCTGAAAAAGTAGTTCTTTCTTTTTAGTGAAACAATAACTCGAAATGGTTTTCTTATTTCATTAAACGATCAGCAACATTTTTAAATAATTTTTTGCTTCTCATAAAATCTTGAAATTGGCGCTTGACTCCTTTTGTCATGCATATTGTATATGTGATTGTCAAGAAGATATAGACTTTTTCTTTTTGCAGTACATATAAGCACTCGAATAATGTTACAAAACAAAAAAGCATTAAGAACTCTTAACGACTTTTTATCTTGTATTTGTTTTAAAAAAAGCATTATCTTTAATTTTCTAATTGCTAACATTTGTAATTCCTGTTTTTTATTGCATAATTAAAAAGAGCGGGTTCGATTTAGTCAGAAAATGTATTTATTTCATACACTATGCTTTTGTACATAAGGAAAATTTTTATTGACAGTTTTTGTCGATTTTCTCCGTTTCACTGATTGTGTAGTTATAGACTTTTTTCCTTAGCACGGCAGTGCCGGTGAACCGGTAAGACGCTAAAAAATACTTTGCGCGATGACGTGTCCAGAACGGCAAAAATGACTAAAAAGTCAAAACTTTCGCTGGATTATTAAAGTATGTGGTTATTTTTTATCGATCTAAACGTAATATTCTTTTACTTTCGTATGTAAATAACATGAATGTGATACTAAAAAATCATTTATTTGTGATTTTTAGAATTTTCAATATTAATAACTTTAAATATTTTTGTGCCAATGGTGTCAAACATTTAGTCATTTCTTATATTAGAAACTCGTTTTTTGCTTTATTAAATTATATTTTTGTTATTTTTAGTTAAAGTAAGTTATTATACTATCTATAATAAAAGTAATTAATAATTAATTTTAAAAATTATTTTATCAGTAACTTAGCAATAGGCTTGACTTATTTATAGATTATAGACATCACATGATGTCAAATATACCATAAATAAAAATAATACTAAATGTTATAATCCACTTGTTGTCATTATAAACCACTGTTGTTGGAGTAGTGAAACAAAAATGGCCGCCATTTTTTTGGCTCAAGCATGCGCAGCTATTTAAGCGTAGATCGTTAAAATACACTTTGCACTACGTGTAAAAGAAAAGTACGAACATACCCGGACATACTTTTTTATACCCTTTTAATAGAATAATGTATTAAAAAAATAACTTATGTTATAAAGGTGTTGATATTTTATCAATAAATTTGTGAATAAGAATCCATTTATCCCGGTTAATTTATTACAATTTTAAAATTACCCTTTTTTCGCGTAAAACCTGGTTTCTCCGACCACTGTGTGGCAACTGCGAGAAAGAGAGATGATCGCCATTCCTTTGCGGCGTTTAGCGAACTAAAGTGATAAAACTCACAAAATTCAAACGAATTGACGCATTTATTGCATTCGTGCAGACGAATTAGAAAGAATTAAAGCTTAGAAAACTACTTCACTCAAATCGAACGAATTGAGGGTTTGTCAGTTCAATAGAGGCTTGTCGAATTCAGGAGAATTGCAACATAGCTCCAATTCGTATTTGTCGCTAAACGGAATTTACCAAAGCTCTTCGTGAATTCAATACAATTCACGTCAATCCTTTTTCGTTCACTTGAAAGGCAGCCATTTGTTTTTGGTAATTTTCCTGACACAAATGAAGTTCGAGGGCGCCTCAAAACCAAAAGGAGTGTCACAAGAAACATCATACACAAATTGGGCTGCCTTCGTTTCCGTATAACGTACGAAATTTTTTATTCCAAATGCATAAAAGTGTCGATTTCATATAGCAGAAGACTGAGTAAAAGTTATTTAGTTGTTTGACGAGCATGAAAATGGCTTTCATTTTTACCCTAGGGAATAAATAACGCATGGGAACAGGAATTATATGACATATATACTATGGGTGCTAGGCCCCCTGTGTGCTTCGCGCGACAACCGCCACATTCCAACTTTTCACTTTAAGAGTTAATTTTTTAAAGGTTTGAAAATATTAAAATTTAACTTAAATTTTAAGATTTTTTTGGACGCATGTAAACATTTTTTTTCGACCCGAATTTTATCTACTTTATCTACTTACATTTATCATGTAAATTGCGCCGTCGTAAATTCTTGTCTTCTTTAATCCAATCTGTAAATTGCGCCGCTGATGTTATTTGCGTCCAGGAGAAATATATAAATAAAGTTCGAACGCAAATACTGATATAGAGGTAGTATGATATTTATTAATTTCAGCTAATATTCGGTGATAAAGTCGATGATTTATTTTAATATTAAATCAGTTACTACTACTCTGGCTACGTAGAGAATAATTTCACAGTTGAAAATTTAATATTTATTATTCCAAGTGACATTTTTTTATATTTGCAACGCAAAGCTTTTTTACAGTTAATTCCCACGAAGCATGCAATCTTCTAAAATTTTCGAGACTAATTCTGAACTGTACGCAAGTTTGAATGCTTCGCGTGTTGAATGGTAGGCGAGACCATCGATACTAATATATGTACACCAACAAGACTATGAATATAGCCGAGGATATGTTTGACAGACATAACCTCAAATTTAGGTCAAATTTTGGCAGGAAGGTCCCCTAACCGAAGAATCGAACATAACCTCAAACTTAGCTTTAATTTTTTCAGGAAATACCTTCCACCCACAAACAAACGAACATAATCTCAAAATTGATATGAATTTTAAGCGTGAATATAGCTGCAACTCCCCACACTGTAAAAAAGGTCAATGTTGAATTACAATCGGGTTATAATTAAAATATTTCCGGTTTATAACTTCACTATGATACACCTAATAATTTAACATGCTGACAGAAATTTTACAATTAAAATGTAAATTTACTATGTTTATAGTTGTAAAAATGTCGCCTGTTAGTAGTTATACAACCCAATGTTAAATTACAACGTGAAACGTTCGAAACTTTTCGCTTCACGTATAACGTTGTAAATTAACATTTGAATGTAAATACCAATTCTGTTGTAATTCTACATACAGGTTGTTCATGTACTGCCAGTTTGTAATATCCATAGGCGGACAAGTCAAAACTAACCTAAAAAGCATCTCAAATAATGTTTTTTTGTTTTATTTATGTTTAATCTTATCCGTTTATTATTAAATTATTTGTTATTGTCTAGATTGTTAAACGAAAATTACGAATAATATTTTATTTGTTAACTTTTATTTTATTAAAAAAAATATATTTCTGATACTAAAATTCTGAAAAATTACAAACGGGTGGTTATGATACAAACAGTTTGTAAATCAACATTCTGGCTGTAAAAATCCAACGTTGTAGGTGAATCGAAAAATTTCCAACGTGATACGTTGCAAATTAACATTGGAATTTTTTACAGTGCAGGATCACCACTGGTCTAACTAAGAACGAACATCATCTCAAAAATTACCTTACCTTATCTAATCAACCTAAACTAACTTAGGTAGACCACTGGGTTCGAGGCTATATCCGCAGACATAACCTCAAAAATCATCTACCCAACCTAATCTTTTTAAAACTAAAACTACGCCCCCTTGTGCCCTCCGCGCGACAAGCAACATTATTTTCCACTTAAATCATGAATTTTTTAAAGGCTTGTAAGTATTAAAATTCTAATTCTAAAATTAGTGGCTTCTAGCAACATCGATCGAAATACCACAGTTGTGATGTAATCTTTTGAATAAGAATTATTCACATAATTGCGATCGAACTTCATTTTTAGGTAAGTTTGTTTGATCGTTTAATTATATTGTTAGCTAGTTTTAAGTTCATTATTAAGTACTTTATACTGAAGGGCTTTGAGTCCTACATTATTTCTCTTAATGAAAAATGTATTTTACGTTTATTTCGTAAGTGAAAAGATTTTATTTATGTAATATGTAATTATTCATTTATTCAGAAAGAGCGACTTACAATTTTTGAAATAAGTGATTATTCTCTTCTAATAAGTGAATTTTCACTTATGCAGATTTAGAGAGTTGTGTTAAATGAAAGCAAGCAGCACACTTTCATGTTGGGCGAATTTATCGTGTTTTGGAGCGAACGGGTGTGAGTTTTATGATTGGACCGCTACCCAATGGTAATTTTATAAAATTGCATTATTTAAATAATTTATTACTTCATAATAAATAAATATCAAATCGTCAATCAAAATTAGTAAAATGCAACAATAAACTGTCTTCAGTGAATTACTACGAAAGAAACTAATTTGAGAATTAATGTTTTTGTTTTTTACATATTAAGGGAAGTCACCGCCTATATTTTGAGTCCTTTAAATTTTAATTATCGTAGGAAGTTAAATTTTTTTTCTTATGTCATTTAGGTTATAAAAATATACAGGATGCTTTAAAAATGAGAATGAAAAAAGTTGATACTTGTTGTTTTAGAAATATTTCTAGGTAAGAAGGGTAAATTTCCAAATATTTACAATATGGTTAACTAATAAGATTCAATCAAAATTCTATTTAGCAAAATCGGTTAATCATTTGGTTAATACGGTGAAACTTTATTAACAGCGTTGGATGTATCGTTCTTCATATTATTAATGAAGATTTGTCAACCTCACCTGTGTCTTTTTCTTCTTTTCGGAAGGACGTTCTATTTTTAAAAAAGATAAGACGTATAGTAAATTCTTATCTATTATGTTTATAAATCTACAAAAAAATTGTATCTGGTAAATGTTTTCTTTATTTAAATATTGTTAATTATACACATCATTTTTTTAAAGATTTTATTTTATGATAAATTGTATTTAAGATTTAATTAACAGTTTAATTGCAACGAAATGATAAATAGAAAAGTAGGAGAGAGGGCTCCAAGATGGACATAGTTTTGATTTTGTGCTCTAGAATTCAAACGTTTTAGGATACAGTAGAAACCCGCTTTTCCGGACAAATTTTCATTTCCTTTTTTGTATTTTTTTCCTCAATTTAGAGCGTTTTTATTTAAAAATTTTAAAAAAATATTTATGCAAACTTTTCTAAAATAATTTTTAATGAATATTTATGAATTTATTTATATGTATAGTATCTAAGAATTTCTTTTTTCATGTTTGTAAATAAATACATATCAAAGATTATATAAAGAAAATTAGTGTGTTTTGTAATTTCGATTACCCGGATTTTTGCATATCCGGACAACTGCCTGCATCTATTAGTCCGGATAAACGGGTTTTTACTGTATTTAAAAATTGTGCATACTGTATGAAAGTACAATAAATAAGGTATCCTTTGGCCATAAAGAAAAAATTTTAGGTTGCAAACAAAATATTTTTTAAAGAATTTTTTCAAATTGTTATAAATTTCAATTTGAAAAAAAGTGGCCCCAAGATCAACACCTTCATAAAATGCATTAAAAAACGAGTAAAATAAAAATAAAATATCAAGTAAGGATTTTTAAACCACTTTTCTGTTTCTTTAGTATATTTTTTAAAAATTCTGACATTTTTTAAATGTTAAAAATTAAATAATATTGCAAGAAAATTAATTTTAACGAGAATAATTAAATTAAATTAATTTATTTAATTTATAATTTATTTAATAAGAGATAAGTTATTTTCTAATGAATTAAAAGAAATTAACAATAAATCCAGCTCTAAGCTGAATTGTCTGAGCCACAATTCGGACATTCGTACCAGGGTCGACAGATTTTTGGGCACTTTAAGAGTACTTCTCTCTGACAGTTATGGCACGCAATCATATTCTCTATTGATAACAACACAATTTCGAAGCAGAAAAGGAAAAAATTTAAATTATGAGGATTAGAGCTTTATTAAGAAACTGTAATATTGAAAATAAATAAAATTAATAAATTTAAGTGTGATATGCACCTATTCGAAATCAGAAATATAGATAATTTTACCTACTGAAATAAAAACTGTTACAAAACTTTTTACAACGAAAACTTCACGTGATATGTGTTACAGGAAGAAAAATAATTCTTTCCGATCCGTATTTATATAGAAAGCTTCATCTAAATAAACTAAATCAGTAAAAAAAAAATCACGAGGCGATATATACTTATACGAAAATTTTATATCAAATGTCCATCTTTGAGCCCTCTCCCCTACCTAATCATTTTTAGATATAAATTATTGATTAATATTTTATTTTTAAGATCTTCTTTGCCATCTTTCTTTTATTAATCTTCATGGAAAAGATTTAAGAATTCTTTAATTGACCTAGAAATAAAATATATTGTTATATATTCGATTTATGAGTAGTATTACATCAAAGATTCTATTTAAGTTTGATTCTTGGTCAAAAATTTGAAAATGACATCAACTGATCCAAAATTTAAACTATTTTTTAAGTCACTAATATCTCACCCATTTTGAGTTATTAAACTATGTAGATTTGAAGACATAAGCATTTTTAGAAGTTTAAGAGAGTTGATAAGTGTTAAATATAATTAAAGGATGCTTAATCAATCGTAAGGATTGTTGATTTCGCTTACATGTGAAATCATTGTAATGATCTAAAATTTGTATGTACGCTACTAAATTAAAGTGGGATATCTGAAAAATGGCATTAAATCAAGCACCTCTAAATAGACTCTCTGTTGTAATTAGGTAAAATTTAAAAGTCTAAAAATAAGATTAGTGCTTCTCCTTAATCAACATTTTCAGTACATTTTATAAAAAATTCATTTTTGTATATATTTAAAAATATGTTACTCGTGAGATGAATGAATTTTTTAGATGGCCGTGGTTTCGATTTGTTTCGTGTGCTAGCTCTGACGAGACTAGTTTTTAGCAGTAGATTTCCTATTGAAAATTCTCATACAGGATCCTATATAGGATATCATATTATTTCCTCCTTAGAAACCCATATAAAATCCCACATTATTATAGGAATCCACATAGAACCATATCAAAGATTATTTAAAACAGTGAAACACGATTTGGAGTAGGAAATTACATAGGGTTTATCATTTACAATTACATGTTAATTTCTATAAATTTTCTTTTACATTATTTTATATCAATTTCCTATATATTTCCCTTTGTCATTTCCCTATAATAATATCCATGTAAATTTCATATGTAAAAACCCAAATAAAAGTATATAAAAATTAACCACAATACCTTACTCAAAATCTCCGTTTTGGATCCTACATGGGATTAATTTTTGTCATCTAATCTAAAACGAGGTTATACCGAATTCTCCTAGTACGAGTACTTATTGGCACTTAAGTTACAAGACCCATTGCACCTAATTCCAGCAAGTTCAGCCCCAGTCTCCTTCCCTAGAGTTTTGTCCTATTCCAAAAGTTCAGTAACTGTTCTACAGAGAGGTTGCGAATTCAATCTGGGTCTACAAAGGCATGACCCTAGCATTGATGTCTCATTGCAGCATAAGCTGGACACTGACATAAAATATGTGTAGAAGATTCCTCTTTTGCATCACACAATCTGCACCTAGGTGAGACGTTTCTACCTATTTTGTGCTGGTGATAGTTTAGGAGGTCATGTCCTGTCAGCCACATAACCACTGCTTTAACCAGTGATCTTGTTGAGTTTCAGAAGGGACTCAGCAAAGCTTCTGTTGCGTTTTAATCCTAACAGAACCTTGACCTATCTACATATAATAGTTTCCACCTACTCTTTATCATGACATCCTCTGCACCATCTTCCTATAACTCCTTTCACCGCGTCTTGCATAATTACTACCGCAGATTCCGGGTCTACCATAGTCATCTCAGACCTTCTACGGGATACTCATTTCTTTATTTCCTCTGATTCCTGAGTGTCCTAGTACCCAGATCAATGAGAGCTTTTTTCAAACCTAGCTGGTCCATTACCTTCAGGCATTTGCCAGTTTACACAGCACAATAACTTACTACAAGTTTACAGCAGACTTGCATGTAAGCTTTGTTAGATTAAAATGTAAACTTAAAATGTCCGCCATGCAGTGACCTTACACAGTAAGGCTACAGTAACTTTACACGGAAAGGAGGTTGCACCTATAATCCCTGTGTATTCACTTGAAACCATGGTGAGAGCAGAATATTAGAAGTGCACGCACAAGAAATACTGGTGCAAAGTATTTCCGTGCCATGCGCAAAATCCCGTGCCTAGCACTTTCTTTCTCGATGATCTACAGTTTGTTTTAACCTGTCACTTCGTACACCGAGATTAAAGGTGCAACCTTCTTTCCGTGTACAAGGTAAGCCCACTGCAAGCTTACATGGTAAGGTCACTGTAAACATACATAGTAAATTCGTTAAAAGTTTACAGTTTGGTTACAGTAAGCTTACGATATTATAAACATACATATAATAAATTATACTTTATATGATAAATATTATTTACAATAAATCATGTATTCTTTATATATGTGAGAGACCCTATTAGGGTTCGGCTTAATAAAATTTACTGCTCATCCTTAAGTGCCCTAGGAAGCTACTGCGCATAAATATTGTTAAAACTAATTTATTAATATTTTATCCTTACCATGTAAGCTTACTGTAACCTTACTGTAAGTTTACCTTGTAAACTTACAAAGAATTTACTATGTATGTTTACAGTAATCTTACCATGTAAGCTTGCAGTGGGCTTACCTTGTAAGGCTACTGTAGCCTTATTGTGTAAGGTAACTGTATGGCGGATATTTTAAGTTTACCTTACACTTACTATAAGTTTACATTGTAATATTACAAAACTTACATGAAAGTCTGATGTAAACTTGTAGTAAGCTTTTGTGGTGTGTGGGAACTTGTTTTGATTCTGTAGTCGGATTACTCAAGGCGTTTATAGCCGCTTGACTATCGACATAAACATTAATTCTTTTGTCTGATTTTCCTTTTTCAAGATAAATCATTGCGTAAGTGATTACAGCAGACCCCCGTCTGCCAAACCGTGGTGTAATTACTTAAAGATAATGTCACTTTAGTGGTATTAGACTTACAGTATACACCCGATCCTGTGTCTCTTTCCTGCTTTGATCCATTAGTATTTCATACTACACCTCCAACTGAACTGTCTTTTTCACAATTTTTTCTCAAAGGAATAATGGTTTTAAAGCGAGCTTTGAATTTTACTCTTTTAATCATTCTGTTTTATCCCATATTAATTTATGGGATCTTCAGATAGAGGATGTGAGTTTTGTTTGTTTTCTCCTAGCTCTCCATTTTTCTAAGAAACACTAAGAGTGTATCTAACGACAGACCTCTTAAAACAATCAGGAAGTCATCCACATAGCTTTGCGTATAAAATTCCTCGCTATTGAGGTCTACTAATAACTCATTTCTTACTAAGCTCCACAATAGAGGTGACAAAACTCCGCCTTGTGGGCAACCATAGGAAATTAGGCCATTTATTTTGGCCTCTCCATACTCTGCTTGCAGGGCTCTATTATGGAGCATACCTCTTATCCACCTAATCAATGGATCTGGTATGCATCTTATAGCCACATTGCGTTTTGCTTGACAATAGGTGTTAGAAAAAAGCACCATTTATGTCTAGGAAAGTGCCCACCTTATAAACTCCTGCGTCTAATTCTTTCTCTATTCTGCTTATTGCTGAATAAAGGGCTGTTTCTGCAGAACAGCCTGCTCTATAGGCATTCTGTCCTGAATGTAGAGGTTGATTTATCAGACATTCCTGTCTGATAAATGTATCAATTAGTTTCTTCAATGTCTTGAGCATGAAGGAGGTTAAACCAATCGGTATGAAATCGGAATAAACACCACTCTAGTCACTTTCGATGCCTCAGGAGTGTAACCAATAACTATACGTGCTTTTATGATTTTGACCAAAGGTAGACGAACATATTGCAATATTTTCTGCAAGAGAATTGGATATATGCCGTCCTCCTCGCGCCTTAAATAGCTTAAACGAGTATAAGGCCCAATCAATATTTTACAGAGTCACGATGTTAAACGCTAGTTTCCAGTTTTATCGTCCAAATCGAGATTTACCTGGATTCCAATCACCATTGTTTTGCTTTGATTCTCTAAAGTCTGGGAAGTTAACTTACACAAGATGCCTCACACATTCAGCTCTGTCACAGGCGAAATGTCCGTTAGGTAGCCTTATTCTCTTCTGTACCATAACAAGTAGGAAAGCATTCCATGGAGTCTCTGAGGTCTTCACAACATGATGCCCAGTTGGTTCTTCTAGGATTACGACCAGAACTATATTCATGAGCAGAACTTTTGTGCTGGTTATAAGGATTTGAGAGAAACAGTTTCGCATAAACGTCAAAATTCAATCCCCCCACTTTTTAAAATTTTCATTAAAATGCAATAAGATTTTAGAGATTTGTTATTCTTAAGGGGAGATTAAGGTGATTTTGAGGTTTTTTTAAAGATTTATTTTATAGTAAAAAAAATTTTTTTTTTCTTACAATTTTTTTTATAAAATAATACATGTCTGAAAGAGTCAAAAACAATTTTTTTAATAAACTAACGATAAATGGCTGCCGAAAGTGCAACAGTTAATCTGAAATGAAAAGAACAAAATGTTTCTTAATGTGTACCCACTATTTTAACTATTGTGTAAAGTAGAACAAAAGTTTTGCAACTTAAATTGTTTATAATTTTTTAAAATATTAAAATTTAAAAAAAGTTTTTAAAGGGAAGTAGGATTTTAAAAATCCTACTTCACAAGAAACCTATATATTCAAGAAACATTCTGTCCAATTTTAAAGTTAATTGATTGAATAGATTTAAAATAATAGCTTCACAAAGTTTAAAATACGCATTTTTGAGAAAAACGCATTTGAAGTGTTTTAAGTATAAATTAAACAAAAAAGTGATTTTTACACAATCGGCGATAGCGGTTCAATACATAGTTTCTTCTTTGGCTACTAAAAGATTATTTTAAAGTTATCTAATGACAGTCAAGTTGCAGTAAGTGCCTCTGAGTCATTTACTACTAATTGACTAGTAAGAACGTATGTGTTTACGCGTTTGGCGAGTTTTTGCATGTAGCTACTCAAATTATATCCTTTTTAAACCTTGGAAATACTTTAGACTAATTTCACCGTGTTCTTAAATAGTTATACTGACCAAAAATGAAAAAAAAACAATTCAATTTTTTCAAAAAAAATCACCACAATCTCTCCTTAAATAAGACAACATTTTACCACACGGATAAACTTTTTATACTATTTTTTCGTAAACTCACTATGTATTTTTAGTAAGTTGATTACCAAAGTGCGAAAAAACTTCAACGATATAAATTTTTCTTATTCTTATCCTATATAGGAATTTTCAATAGGGGAGATACTAAATGTATGAAGTAAGAAATTAGACATTTGTCGGAATTACAAAAGTAATTTGTAAAAATTGATTTTATATTGAAATTTTACCATCCATTTTCCAATTTTCTAATAGCTTCACGAATCTTTAGGTCTCTTTCGATATCCATTTTCCGCATAAATTCTCCTTGTATGTAACCTTGCAGAAGGTTATTCATGCGAATTTGTTCGTTCTTTATCACATTTTCCAATGAATCTACATATTAATTAAATTTTTTTATTAGTTTCAGATTTAACTTTTTTAAGAACAATTACCCAAGAAGCACGTAATATATCCTCAATATCAAGGTAATATTACCGGGAATATTACTGTAATATTAACGGTAATATTACAGTAATATTAACGGTAATATTACAGTAATATTAACGGTAATATTACAGTAATATTAACGGTAATATTACAGTAATATTAACGGTAATATTACAGTAATATTACAGACTGATTTGAGTTATTCATAAAGCATAAAAAACGTGAATATATTATAAGTCAATTTGGCTTGTTGGTAAAACTCTGGACTCGTGTGCTTTGAGTTCGGGGTTCGATTCCCTGGATGGGTAGATTTTTTCGTAAAGAAATGTTCCCATAATATTACTGTAATATTCTCTTGTAATATTACCTTAATATTACGGTATAATATTACTGCAATATTACTGTAATATTACCTTAATATTACAGTAACATTACCGGTAATATTACCTTGAGGCGGACATTTTAAGATCACTGTAAGATTACTGTAATATTACAACGTTATATTACGAATCTTACATGTAATATTACCTTGATATTGAGGTTATATTACGTGCTTCTTGGGTAAGGGGTTATATACCTTTATATGAGTCAAAAATATTGAAATTTTCAAAAAATTTGTCAGCCGTTATTTAAAATGTTTTTAAAGCGACGTTTATTTTATCAAATAGTACATATTTCAATGTACTTGTATATGTATTTTTATTAAAAAATATTAATAATTGTGGAAACTGTAGACCTTGCGCTACCCAGTAAAAAATAAAAGATACCAGAACAATGGATTTCAGTTACGAACTCGATAGCTGGTAAACGAATTATAGTGAGAATCTCCCCAAATAACACATAAGCTTGCAGCAATCTTGCCACTCAATATTATCAACCTTGCACGGCAAATTTGACACAAGCTTACTCAGAGTTTCAAATGTCCCACCTGACCCAAGCTTTCATGGTAAGCTTACCGAAAGATTTCATTGTAAGTTTACTGCAAGATTGAACAATAAGATTATCTCAAGATTGCACAATAAGATTATCGCAAGATTGCATAATAAGATTATAGTAAGATTTCTCAGTAAGCTTGCACGGTAAGCTTGTAGCAATGTTGATGCAAGGTTGTCAAATAACCGTGCTTTAAACCTAAAAAAAAAATTTATTTTAACATTTCGTTTAATTTATATAAATTATATAAATTAGACGAAACATAACAAAAAATTTTGTTAGACGTATAAATAAAGGTTATTTAGCAACCTTGCTACAAGCTTACATAATACTTTTTTTGTAGGGCTGTGTTATCAATGAAAAAATTTTGAAATTTATTTTTCGCGAAAATGGCTCCGGCGATTATTTTCTTTTTCCTTTGAAAATACTCTGGGAACCTCAGAGACTCAAAATCTGCAAGAAATTTTAGGGTGCAAGCAATTTTCATTTAAATCTATTTCAGGCGCAACATGTGCAAGCTTGGGTCAGGTGGGACATTTGAAGCTTGCAGTAATCCTGCGGCAAGTTTGATATGCAAGGTTGTCAATATTGCGCGTCAAGCTTGCCGCAATGTTGCTGCAAGCTTACGTGCTATCTGGGTTGAATATGAGTACTTTTTGGTATCCGAAATGATCATAAGCTTGTAAACGCACTGAAACGGATGATTTTTATAGGGCTTTTAATGAAGGAAAAGCAATTAAATGGATGCAGAAAAGATGGAAAATTAAATTAGAAACAAAAATGAATGATTATTTATTCAAGAAATGTACATTTAAAACAACAATTATTCTTATCAATTCTAATCTCTGCATTAAAAACATAGTGAAAACGATGTAATGTTATTAATTTTACTTTGCAATTCGGAAAATAAAAAAATTTTCAAAAAAGGGAAATCTTTTTCTAAATTAATAATTTTTTTAACATCTCCTCATTAAGTGTGACTTCCGAGGTTAGTTGAGAGACGACGAATGTATTGATTCCTCGATACAGTTAAAGAATTTACTTCGACCACTACTATATATTCTAAGTGTGTAGCAGTAAAAGTAGCAATTACGGTGTGTTCATAAAAAATAACTATTATTACTATTATATTTAATATAACTCTTGCAAAATGATTAAAAAAAATTGTTTAATCTTTTTTTGATACAATTACTGATAAAGATGCACATTTAAATAATTATTAATTTAATTATTTGAGATCAAATTTTTTCCCTTGCCGTAATTAAAACATTTTTAAGATTTCCATTGGCTTTAATTACGGCGGGCAAGGTATCTTCAAAATACACGTAATTTTAGTCACCGAAATTGATACAAACGCGCCGTAATAGAAAATTACGGTATTAGTTTTAATTTTTCATATTTGTTTAAATAATCAATTTTTATAAAGTTAAAATTTTTTTCAAATATATAAATAACATAAGCTTTTAGTTTAATAAGTCTTCAATTGACTTTATACAATAGAAATATACATCAATCGATTCGTTTTCATGCCAGGAATACAATTTTGACAAGAATTAATTAAAATTTTTATTATAAGAAAAAGTTATTTTATAAGTATTATTTTAAATTATAATTATTGATATTACCTATGAATTTCCAAATACCTGGGTGTAAACCACCCAGTCTTGTGAAAAATCTGTGGTTAGCAGACTCATTTAGATTATTGGTCCTATGGACTAAATGACCTATACACAAACTTTTAGTTCTTCTTCCCCAGTAATTTTGCAGGTAATTAAAAAATTTCATTAATTTAGTGTGAATTCTAAAAGGGTATTCTTTGATTTTTTCATATATGATATTAAGACCTTCAAAATATCTTTCTTCTGGAAGTAGTGGTAAATTGTAAGCCATTTTCAATACTGTATCATCTGCGTTTTTTAAATGACACTTGCTTTCATAGTATTCCCTAAAAGACTTTAAGAAAATGTTTATAATTATTGCTATATACCTATTTATCATTAATATTTTTTATTTTTACTACGTAAAAAATAACTTTAATATCTAGTAAGAAGAGGTCGATTGAAAAAATTAAAATGATTCTAAATATTGTTCAAATTTAAATGCAAACTAATGTAATTTTTTAACATTTACGTTTTGCTAATAATTTATAATTATGCATAAATTTTTATACTATTTAATTCTTGACGAAATTTGTACACAATGGTTTTTAAGAGAAAAATTTGTTAATTTTTTTAATAAAATCTCATTGTAAAATTAATTATAATAATTATGAAAAACATAGAACTATAGTAGTCGGTCACCTATTTTAATAGTTTGACAAAGTTATTGTAGTAGCTCAATACAAACATTACCTAATTTCCGAAAATTTATATGTTATTTGATATAAAAATTGTTTTAAGAATGATTTATTTTAATATTAAGGGGACAATCGCAGTTGTAGCGCCAAAAAATTGATCTTTTTTATGAATTTTTTTCTCGTACACCATTAAATTTTTTCAAAATATTGATTTATTATTTAAAAATACATATATTGAACATGAATTTAAAAAAAAAAGTTAAAAATATTAAATATTTTTAAAGTTATATCCTGTCAAAGTGATGTCCTTTTAAAAAATATGATTTGTGGTAACCACGACTATGGTAATCTGGCTCATTTGAAATCAAAAATTCAAACGGATTTACATTTATTGAAAGATTACCGTAAAATGGGGTAAAGTCGGCGTTTGCGGGTAAAGTCGGCCGGCGCTTTAAACACTTAAATATTGTATTTCATTTATTAATTTACATTAATTCTATAACTACATTTTTAATAAAACTCGGATTTCTTCTGGAAAAAAGTAATAGTTAAACTTTAAAATGATTTAAAGCGCAGGCCGACTTTACCCCATTTTACGGTATCTAATCCTTGACGGAGCGATTTAAAAAAAAAAAAAAATTTGACGAAATGGCGACCTGTCAAAGTTTACCTTTCAATTTTCACTAAAAAAAAATTGGTCCTTTTTCAGCTGTAAAAAAAAAAATTTTGCATAAAAAAATTAATCCTTCGATCAAGGACTAGATTATTATGTATTGAAAAAGCATGTTAAATTTCATGACAGTCGGTTTAGTAGTCCCAAGTAGCACGATATATCAACCAGATGTCACCGTGACATCAGGAAAATGTCAAAATGTCTGCCTTACGGTGATATCATGGTGACATCAAGGTGATATCACAAACATATCACGGTGATATCATGGTGATATCACCGTGATATCACAGTCATATCACGGTGATATCATATTATTAGAAAAATAATGAAATTTTAACTTAATTCTTTTTATTTTGTTCTCCAATTTTCATAACGAAGCATTTTTGAAAATATATATCTATCATTCTAAGGTCTAAATTTATCAAATTTTCCATCGACGCTTCTTATTGGTATTTTATAACATGGTATTTTAATAATAAAATAAAACTAATTTAAAAGTATATATTTACTAACCATTTTGCTAGTTTCTTGTTTTTTTAACTAAAAAGTATATTTATTGTTAAATATTATTAAAAATTTTAAATCCCTGTAAAATATCAACATGATATCACGGTGATATCACCGTGATATGACTGTGATATCACCTTGATGTCACCGTGTGATATCACCGTAAGGCGGACATTTTGACATTTTCCTGATGTCACGGTGACATTCCCCGGTGATATCACCGTGACATCTGGTTGATATATCGTGCTACTTGGGGTTTTCAAGTGAGAGTGGTCACCTATTTCAAAATGTAGTTTTGAGAAAAACGTGTTTCAAGTTTTAACTAACTTTTTTATAAAGATGGATTTTTTTTGAAATCTGATAAAATCATCAATTATTGGACCATATAAGTAATTCTTTGGCAGATGATGCTGTTTTTAAAATCCCAATTCAAATATAAAGGTTTAAAGACCCACATGGCTGTTAGCTTGTTCTCGACCGACCTGACACGCCTACCTTTCAGCTTGTATATTTCATACAATTTTCACCGAATCATTATAAAAATTTGTAGACATATGTCTGAAAACATATTATGCTTTAAGAAAATGCAAAAAAATCGATTTTTTGAATGTTACAACTGCGATTGCACCCTTAAGAATAATAAAAAGAAGTTGTCGGCTGCTGGTGTGTGGCTGAATTTACTCTCATTTACCCTATAACTGGACTTGAAAACAGAAGAAAATTTAATTTAATATTTTTATGAATAACTTTATAAGGTTTAAAATATTCCTTTCTCTAAAATGAAAATACCACAAAGATGGCTATAAGGGATTCAGACCAAAGGCCACAAAATCATAAAAATATATACATATGGGAACCTGTGGGAATCACATGCGGTTTCCCATACATTACTTAATACCATATAAGATTCTATGTAAAAACTTATGGAATTCCATATGGAAAATTCGATGGTTTCCCGTATAGATTTTCAATTGAGTGCCTATAGAAACTTTTAATAGGGTGTTTTTCTTATTTTTTTAAATGACCAATACAATTTTTTTAAATATATTTTTTCGATTTCTGTAAAAACAGAAAACTGGCGTATGACTCCTTTTTCACTTGCCATCTTTCAAATAGTGAATAACATTTGTATATTGAAAACAAGAATTATACATTTGTTTGTATGGGAAATAGAAAAAGAAAATATCTTATAGAACCGACAATTGCCTGAAAATTTCCAAAAATTCATTTAGAGAGAAAAATGATTTACCTTTTTTGAATGGAACCAGCAGATATGGTAATCACACTCTGAATAAGTATCTTTTATACTTTTCATTACTGCTGCTTCCGCGTCTCCTGTTACATCTTTTAATGCGACTTTAAAATTTGGACAAAGTAAATTGATTTTTCCAAAAATTTCATTATATAAGTTGCTTGATCTGTTTGTCATTAATATAAACACAGCACCCACAGCCTTTAAAATTGTTTAAATCAATTAATTAAGATCACGTGAAAAGATTACCGGTAAACTCCGCGAAGTAGCTCCGCGGAATTTCCGCAGAGCAGGTCTGCGGATTTTCCGCGAAATTTCCGCAAATTTTTTTTTTTTGCATATTAATATATTTATGTTATTATTTAAAGTAATATAATATTTAATTTAATACATTCTATTTAAATTACGTTTTATACTTTAGTTAACAACTGAGATAAGATTTACTGTTAGACACGTCAATTTTTTGAAAAAAAATATTGATAACCTTTAGGATAGTTTCGTGGTTACAATCAGTAAGGATTTTTTAAGGATTTTAACATTTCAAGACATGATGAAAATACGAAGCATTAGAAGAATAACAAATCGATGTCACTCAAGAACTAGGCAGCAGCAAGAATACAATTTTTTGGGGAAATTAAACATGTCGTATAAAATTTTCATATTACGAAGCCATCAATAAGTAACGGTAACGACCGGGAAATCATTTCTTTTTCCAAACCTTTTAAAAGCTTATAACCTGTATTTAGATTATAAAGTTATTTTCTGAAAGTTTTAATTGTAACCTAATTTAACCCTACTAAAAATTAAAATATATAATGAGTGAAATAAATTTTATTAAATAAATAGAAATCAGTATCATATGGCAAATGCATTTTTATTTTTTTATTAATAAAATTTTTATATGAAATGAATTTTATTATTGTCTTATAAAAAGGATAAATACAAGTAAAAAACTATTTAATCTATTATATATTTAACTCTCTTTAATGCAATAATCTGATATCAATTTTGGGATTACTTTTTTAAGTAGAAAAGAAAAATACATACATCTTTACCGGCTATAACCGTGAACCTATTTTTATAGTTTTCAATTTTTTGTTAACAAAATTAGTGTCAAAGTCTTCTCTCACTTGTTAACTAAAAATTAAAAAGTAATTTTAAGTAGAATATACACAATTTAATTTTATATTATTTTAAATATTAACATAAATATATTATTATTCAAAAAAAAATTTGCGGAAATTTCGCGGAAAATCCGCGGAGCTCCTCTGCGGAAATTCCGCGGAGCTACTTCGCGGAGTTTACCGGTAATCTTTTCACGTGGGGAGGACAGTCTGAGTTTACTACAAAAAAATTTTTAAATTTTTTTTCATAGTAAAATTTACTGAAATGTTTTCAAATAATTATACATTATTTCATATACATTGAAGTAAATGAAAATAAAAATTTTTTTTATTTATAGCGTCAAAATGTCAAATGAAAATGACAAAAACTTGATTAACATGATTGGAAAAAATTATTTAACTGGTTGGGCTGAAATTTTCAGAGATTGTTCCATCATAAATGTAGTTTTTTGACCAAAAATGTTTAATTTTACTACTGGCTAGTCATTTTGTCACCATAAATAAAATTTTTTTTTTAAATTAACTTAAAACTTAAATTAAAATTTAGTTTTAATCGAGGGAATACATTTTTTCTGTAAACAAAATCAAATTTACACAGTAAAATTTTTTTTCGCAAAACCTTTTTTTAAATTTTGAAAAAATGACCTACAAAAATGGAATTGATATTTTAGAAAATCCTTGTGTCTGATTTTAGATATTAAGGCAATTGTTTCTCATCTCAAAATATTAAATAGAAATAAATAAATATTAAAATTTAATATCAAATATTAAAAAGATATATATCTATCCTGATAACATTTATTTATTAGGGGAGGATGGGGCAAGGATAGTTAGGTAAGACGTTTTCGAATCTAGCGACCAAACCTGAATTTGTATCTGCAAACGAGTAGTATTTTTGGAAAGCCTGCTTATTTGGCATTTTCTTGTACAAGTATCTTTCTTGTACAAGATCTTGCACCAGATCTTATACAAGATCTCACACATGAACTTGTTCCAAATTCGTATGCTTTTTCCTGTACAGGAACTGGTCAGAACTTGTACAAGTTCAGTTGCTGATCCTGTACAGGAAATTGTACAAGATCTTGTGCAGGGATTTTCAGTAGGGAATTTTCTTTCCCAATATCCAACCTATATTGGATTTCATATGGGATCACGGAGAAAAATGGAGGCTTAAATTTTTGAGGATAGAAAATGAATATTTCACTTTACTATCGTGATACACAGAAAAAACTTAGTCTCATTTTGATATGCAGAAACAATGAGTCAATGCTAAACGACATAGGCAGTGGCGCCACCAACCTGACTCATTTTTGCTGCTTATCAAAATGAGTAGCATACGCTATCATTTTGAGTTCAGGTTTTTTCTGTGTAGTTCAGCAGTTCTTTTAAAATTATTTTTCTTTTATTAAATAAAACCTCCTTAGATCATTTGTTTACATATCCCAGAGTAATAAAAAATGCTTTCCTACAGCACGCACAACTAGAAGTCCACTTTTTGTTGTGCACAATTAATGTTTTTAATTTTGGGGTAGGTTGTCACATATTTATCCCTCCACATATTCCTCCAAGATGGTAACGTGATACCCCAAGAAGGATAACTTTTCTCTCTAACATACAGTGATCTGTAATCCGAATCTAAATAGATAAAACTATTTCCCCAAAATTGAATCGATAAATTTACTTAGTATTCCTTATTCGGGGGTTTTTGGGGTCGCTGATTACGAATTTTAGGTCAGTTTTTAAAAATTCAAAATGGCGGATTCAATATGTAGAAAAACTTAAAAATTTAGTATATTCAAATGAAACATTGTACGAAATTAAATTCATAATTCATAATTTCTACGAAAAAACATTTCAAAACGTCATATAAATTCTAATTGAAAATTCTTGCGAAATCTGCATGAAATCCGCTATAACTTGTTTAAAAATCGTACGAATCATTTTCACATTGGATATATGTTCCCATAAAATTTTTATTTTCTTTTTCTTGAATAAAAATTTTTACCTTGTCCATTATCCTCATCATGATTGTGTACAATTGGCACATTTTTGGTATTCTAGGTGTAACCTA
Organism: Leptopilina boulardi; assembly: GCF_019393585.1. NCBI lineage: Eukaryota > Metazoa > Arthropoda > Insecta > Hymenoptera > Figitidae > Leptopilina > Leptopilina boulardi. Next base: position 22,624 of record NW_026137978.1, read on the forward strand.
TAATTTGAACAGTGAAATTTATAAAAGAGTTATTTTTATATCAAGGATGTAAAATAGGTGATTGTGGTAAACGTAATTTTTGTCCAATCTGTGTGGAAACTACACTGGAACCTTTAACTATTGCAGTACTCGAGTCTTATGTGGAATAGATAGAGGTATAACCTTGACGCCGTCTTTACGTTTACGTGAGCTGCTGCAATCGTCAGAGATGCAATTGTCAGAAGTTCCAGTGTATGTTAATTGAGGGTATAAGAGTTCTGAACAATACAGATAAAAACATAGGAGGAAAATTTATACAACTTTGCATATTAAAGAATTAGTTTATTGACTGGTTTCTTTTTGTTTATAAAAAGTTTTATTTTTAAAAAATATGTTTTTATGCAATGAATGCCAAACCTTTTTTGAAAAAAATTGAGCGCCTAGATCGTAGAATGGCACGTAAATTTATTTATAATTGTGAATGAAAATTTAACATAATTTTGTTTAGAAAATTTCAAAGAAAAGCAGAGTCCCCTGGAAGTAGCGGGTGCAGTTACGTTCCGGGGCCTCCTCACTCCATGCGAAATAACTTAAGTTCTATGATCCAAACGCCCAATTGAACTGGCAATGAAAGTTTAAAGTTAAATAAGTAAATAAAATTGTGAAATATAATTAAATTATTACTTTAAATGTTCCATCTAAAAAAATTTCTTTCACTGTGTTCAATTGCTGTAACAGAATTTGACTTGAGAAAATGAGAGCTGATTCTTCTCCACTTATTACAACTGATTGTAATAGTTGTAAAGAAGACATTTTCCCGACGAACATTAATTCCGCTAAATTTAATAATGATTTTGGCTGTCTGTAACCCATTTTATGTCTCACTCTAAGCATTGCCTGCTTCTCCTTTTTGTAATTTAGATTGTTTGGCAACCCGTTCTCAGAAAATCTTATTCAAATGAAAATTCATTAAATTTGTTGTTGAATTTTAAAAAATCAACTATATATATATATATATAAGGTAAAATTCCTGTAGGGAACTAAGTGAAAAAAAAGTTGATCGAATCGGGCTTTAACTTTCACATAGCTTACCCATAGGGGTAAGTAATTTAACCACGAATTATTGTTAGGTTTTTTCAAAAACTGTCGGAGAAGGAGGAAGTTAAATTTTTTTGAAAAATTTAAATAGTAAATTTTTGAAGACTTGTAACTTTTAAACAGAAAGAAGAAATAAAATTTGCCCTGTATGTTTTCGAAAGGTTTTTTCCTGCTCTTTCGAATGGTGTAAAAAAAATTTTTAAAAATTCAAATTTTGACCCTTTTTTGGAAATTAAACCTTTTTCAAATTTTTTTTTAAGTTCGGTCCTTTTTATTTTTTTTATTTATTTTTTTTTTGAAAGCTAAAAATGTGCATTTTCACCACAAAAAATATTGAGATGTTTTTTTTTGTTATTTTCGAGATATTAATTAATTAATTAATTATTTTTAATAAAAAATGAAATATTTTACAAATAAATAAAGTTATTGCAATCCTGAAGGTACCCATTGAAAGCTGACGTAATTCCGCATCCAACGAGCCCTATACGGACTATTTTGGATTAGAGGATTTTTTAAAAGCAATTGCCGTGTTAGCCAATTGTTTATTAACAATCCAGTAACCCAAAGTACTTCATATAAGGCTCGTTGGATGCGGAATTTTGTTAACTTTCATTTAGTAACGTCAGAATTACGATAACTTTATTTGTTTATAAAATATATCATTTTTTTATTAACCTTAATTAATTAATTAACTAATATCTCATAAATAACAAAAAAGGACATCTCAATATTTTTTTTGATGAAAATATACATTTTTAGCTTTCAAAATAAATAAATAAAAAAAAATAAAAAGGAAATAAAAATAAAACTTAAAAAAAAATTTGAAAAAAGATTTAATTTCCAAAAAAAGGGTCAAAATTTGAATTTTTAAAAATTTTTTTTACACCATTCGAAAGAGCAGGAAAAAACCTTTCGAAAACATATAGGGCAAATATATATATATGGGTGAATCTTCGCGTAGCGTACAATTTGGTTTCTGTTATTATAGAATTTTTTTTAATTAAAATGAAAATCATAATATAACTTTCAAGTATGATAGTCAAGAATGAAATATCTGTAATGGACCAGACAAATTGTCTATAATTTTGGTATATTTTAAACAAATTAAATGCAACTGCACCCATGTAATATAATGATCTATTTTTGTACATAATAAAAATATAAAAAAAATTTTAATATAAAAAACAAAATTTTAAAAAGAAAAATATAATTTTGTAAATTTATTTGGAAATTTATAGGGTAATTTATGGTAATTTATGAAACTTTAAGGTAATTTATGATACATAAAATAAAAGTTTTAAAACTAATTTTGGAAAGTTATAGGTAATTTATGGAAATTTAATTAAAATCAAAGTTGTAATGTGAATTATTTAAAAAAAATTTATTGTAATTTTTAAACATTATATTCATTAAAAGACGGCCAAAAAACTTCTTCATGATGCTAAGGCTTCCTCATAATGCATAATTAAAAATGTTTCTTTAAAGAAGTTATTAGCAATTTTCAATCGGTTTCGCCGATTGTATACTTAAGGAGACTCTTGATTTCATTTTAAATATACTAGTTGTTATCTTTTTATATTTAAGAGCGAATGTATTAAGTGGTTAGGTGACTGTGAAACACAAAAAAAGACTCAAATTTAAAAGTTTTTGTAGAAGTAGAATGAAATTATTAAGAAACCTGTAGAGATAGAGTTACAGCCCTAGCCACAATCTATAAAAATTTTTTCTATAATATATTTTATCATTATCAAGTTTTCTTAAAATTAAATTAATATTTATATTATAAATATATTTCATTCACACAAACATACACATTTATAATAACACATAATGTAATACACTTTTCTAATTAGGTTGTACTCAGAATATTCCTTATTTCAGAATTCTAAATTTTATAAGTGTAAATTACGTTTTTCGTAATGTGAAGTTTTCTCAAACATTTTCTTTCAGCGCGGTCTAGACATTTACCTACGTGGCGACCGGATGACGAAAATCGTTCTGGGCAGGCAAATAAGCAATGTTCTCAATGTACATAATTACCTTCTCCTTTTTCATTTTCCATCATTCTTTAATATAAGGTATTTTTATTGTATAACGCGCGAAACTTTCCTGAACATTAAAATGAAATTTTTGCCTAATTATAATTATAGGCGAAAATTTCATTTAAATGTTCAGGAATTTAATAATTTAAATTTTTATAGAATTTTCACTAAACATTGCAATTAAATATTCCAAACATTTCAAATAAATCTTTGGGAAATCTTTAGGAAAGTTTCGGTGCTGTGGGGGTAGAATTAAAAAAACGTTATTTACAACTCAAAAGCTAGAGAAGTACGTATTGCCTACTTAAATTAAGTGGGAAATATTCTTACAATAAAAATAATATTCTTATTCTTGGCACCTATTTAAGTAGGTATTCTAAAATCTGGAATATCGTTTTTTCAGCGTATGTATTAAGAGTGCACAATAGAGCGTTGCACAGATTTAAAATTTTAGCTTTTAAAAATGTTTTACTTTCATAATAATTATTTCTTATTTCTGAGACCCGGAATCTTTTTATAGAAGAAATCGATTTGTTTTTAAAGTTCCCAGTGGCCTAACCTCTCATATATTCTACTATTTAAAATAATAAAGAAAAACCGCTGACAAGTTGAAGTATGATTTGCTTCCTAATGGGAGAAGTATTTTTTGTGTTCATTCCATGATCACTGTCCAATGTTATAAAAATAAAATAATGAGATAATAAGTGACATTAAAATAAACGATTAACAAAGTAAGAGCTGTTATATTTTACCACCATTGGATATCAAGTCATGAATTTCTTTTTTCCGCATATATAAAAATATACTATTAGATATTTAAACATTTTTAAAAGTTATGGGGAAAAAAGATTTTTGCAAATTTTAAAAACGTCAGTAACTTTGGATTGAATTACAGTGGAATGTTTGCCAATAGTTCAGAAGATGATAAGACTTAATAGACTATAAAATTAAAAGGGTGTCTAGCGAGAAGTACAAAAAAATGTTTATTTTTGGCAAATTATTAAAAAGTTCCCTGACTTTTTACTGACTAAAATATTTCCCTGACTTCCCTGACCGCTGGACACACTGAATTAATGAAAAACATTTGTAGGTGTTTTACCCCTTTTTTTAAAGTTATGGACAAGAACGATTTTAAAAAAATTTTTAAATGCAAAAAAATTAGTTAATCTTAATTAATGTGGGGGTCATAGTACATTTTATATAAATATCATATAATCAATCATAATCTGTATTAATAAAATCAGAATTTTGTCAGTACATTCCTCAGAATCCAAAATTTTTGACATAGTTTGTCGTTATGAATAACAAGGAGTCAAAAATGGCCATAAAAAAATTTGTGTCTGTAGGTATCTATGTCCGCAATATTTTGTTCCAGCATTACGTAAGAACGGTTTGACAGATTAAAGTGAAACTTGGTGGTCTCTTAGGTATAAGCCTAACTTAAAATCTTTGTCATATCCGAATAAAAAATATTAATTTGTATGGAAAATATGCTACTTTTTTAAAAATTCGAAAAATCAAAAATTTTCAGATTATTTATTTCTTAATACATTGTTTCTAAACTTTCTATAATTCGGTATTAAATGTTATTTAGTCACATTTTAGCATAATTTTATAAAAATTACAAGGTAAAACTGAAATATGGCTATAAAACAGTTTTTGGGGTTAAAAAATCGAAACAACTATTATTGTAACCAATTGCTTTCAAACTTAATTTAGGGGATCTCTGATTAAGATTTTTACGTCAAAATAAGAAAATTCCAAATTGCAAATTGAAAGTATTTGGTTCAAAAATTTGAAAATCAAAAAATCGAACAATAAAAATTATTGTAATAATTGAATTTATACGTCTCTAATTATTTTGTTTGTACAAATCTATCTATCTATCTATATCTATTATATATATAATTATAAATTACAGATTTGTAACAACACAACTGCAAAAATTCGACGGATATATTATAGAAGAGCCATAGAAAATGTAGTATATTATCGTTTTTTAATCATAGTATTCTTTTGAGTACATGTATTTTTGTGATGGATTATTCGATAAATTTTTGGTGCTGTGTGGGTGAGATGTATGACTGGTTACCTCTACACTGAGAAGAAAAATTTAGTGGTTGCAACAAAATTGTTTGGTTAGACAATTTTGGTTCTTGTAACCGAATTTTTGTTGGCTGAAACAAAATCGTAGAGTTATCTCAACCAAACATTTGGTTAGGCCAACAAAATTATTTGGTTAAACATTTTTAAATTCCAACCAAAATTTGGTTACGACAACAAAATAATTTGGTTAACACAACAAAATAGTTTGGTCTAAAAAACCAAATGATCGTTTGTTGTCCTAACCAAAATTTTGGTTGTGGCAACCAAATAATTTGATTTGCAAGGATGGAACTCACAAGGATGGGTAGTCCGGTGGTCAGAGCTCCCGACCTTCAGTTTTAAAACAGAGGTTCGATCCCAGGCGGAGATGAGATTTTTCAAAGTCCACAAATATTTCAATTGGATAAATATAAATTAAACGTTAAATTGATAATAAATAAATAATAAAATAAATAAAAAGGATACAAAAAAAGAAATAAGGTAGAATAACATTTTTAATTTTACAAAATAACTGTTTGTTCGATCAACCAAATATTTTTGTTGACCTAACAAAAAAATTTGTTTGAGCTAACCAAACATTTTTGTTATACCAATAAACAACACTCAACCAAATTTTTTGGTTGACTCAAACAAATAATTTGGTTACTAAAATACCAACAAAATTTTCTTGGTGGCCCAACCAAATTGGTGGTGCATCTTGGAAACAATATCATTGAAATGTTTAAATTTCATAAAAAAATTTAATTTGGTAAAATTTAGTTTAAATCATAATTTAAATTTAAGGAAGATATAAGTTTTTATTGACATTGGTTAAATAACAATCAAATATTTATATAATTTTTAAGCAATGTAAATAAATTCTGAACAATTTACAGACGATCCTGATGAAAATACTAATACTTTTTGTACGAAAATACTATCGGACACGCACCACTAGATGTCGAGACCCGACGTAGGCGGTTCGACAGCTAGTTGAATCATAATGAAAGTGATTAGTACAGAATCCTTCTTTCTGTATACACTTACACTCACACATACGGAACGACTTTTTTTGATTCTTGAGGACGAAAAATACAAAGTTACATCATAAAATATAACTTGAAAACTTTTCATATTAAAATGCTTTCCATGAGGAAGCAATACAATTTAAAATTAATAATTGCAGTTTAAATTAAAACTATTTATCTTGTTATAAATAATAAAATAAATAATTGAGAAACTTAAAAATTAGTGGTAATATAATAATTAAATTCTTACTCAGTAACGACATTATCGAAAATAGTTTTTTGTTCAAGAGTTATGTCTTTGCACTTTTCAACCATTAATTTTCTAGCCTTTCTATTATTTTCTCCAAAAGTTTTAAAAATACTGCATGTATGATTTTCTTCTTTCCCTTTAATAAAATGCCCATTTTCTTTTATTAATAAAAATTTACATGCAGTCCTTCCTGTTCTTTTTGAACACCTGCCATAATCAAAAAGTATACTATATCACTGAAAAAATGATATTCTAGATTTAAGAATTTCTTCTTAAATAGGCGCCAAGAATAGTGCCGAATTAAAGTAAGTGAGGAAATATTCTTACAGTAAATAATATATTCTTGGCGCCTATTTAAGAAGAAATTTTTAAATCTAGAATATAATTTTTTTAGTGTTGCAATTAAATTAGTAAATTCTAAGTGTAAGTGATAAAATGTAGGTCGGCTTTAATTATCATAATTAAAGGGTTAGAATCATATATTCGTTATCTTTAAACATTTTTTTTATTATGAAATTTTTTTTGTTTACTTATACCAATAAAGGACTAACCCAGTAATATTGCCAAACATTCATCAATGTTGGAAATGATTTTGCAATATTATCAAAAAGTTTGGATGCTATAGGGGTTGTTGCGTGAAAAGCACGCTTTAAAAGAATTAACGAAAATTTAAATTTTATGCCTAATTTTATATTTTATATAATAATGCGAAACTGCTCTTTTGTATGACTAAAACTTGAAATAAGTGAAATTAAATAAACAAATAAAAATACTTTTTTAAGGTGGTTTTTATTAGTATTAGGTTTATTGTAATATTCAGTATTTATCGATAAATTAATTATTTCATAAAAGAATTTTTAATTGATAAATGTTTTAAATAATTATGTTTTAGAAAAATGTAATTAAATTTATATAAATAATTAATTGAACAATAAACTTTAGTTTGAAATTTGAGAAATGATTGATTTTTGCAAGAGCTGGAGTTATCATTTTTGAAAATAAATAAATTTCATGAAATTATAATTTTAATTTTCGTACAGTTTATTTGCCGAAGAGTTTATAAATATTTGAAATAATAATTTAATTTTAGAGAATTTTTGATTCAAAAAATGTTTTAAATATTAAATTTTTAAAGATGTTGATTAAAATTATAAGAAATAATAATTAATTTAGCAAAGAATTTTAGATAAAAATTTTAATAAAAACAATTAAATTTTAAGTAGAGTTCGATTTAATACTTTTAGAAATAAAAAAATTTCAGGAGATTTTTAACTAAAATTTTCATAAATATGAATTACTGATGATTATTTATAAGTTTTAGATAATAATTGAATTCTAGAGAATATTCAATTGAAAAATGTTTTAAATAATTGAATTTTAGAAGGACTTGAATAATGTCATTTTAAATATTTACTTTTAAGTGAAATCATAGTTCATTTTTTTACATAATTCAATTTCAAAACGTATATTTTATAATAAAAATATCTTGTTAAAAAAAATTGTAAAAATGTCGAAAACAGTTTCATTCATTGAAAAAAGTCTATAAAAGTCATTTAATCTAAGGCCTGTATTGTGTTATATTTATGGTAACTGAGGTATAAATAAAATGAGATGAAATTTTAGGTGTCAACCAGGATTTTGAGAAATATTTAATTAAATTGTAAAACTATATTTTTAAAAATTTTAATATTCACCTAAGGATGTTTTCGTTTCTGGGATCTGGATTATAGCTGTATCCATCAATGAAAATAGGCATTTTAAATATAATAAAAATTCAAAATTTTCAAATTTTTTAATCTGTAATAAACTCTGATTCATTAATAAAATAGAACTTTTATCTGCATGTTGCTTAAAATTTGAAAATATTTTTAGATCATTATTTTTAAACGTAAAGAATTTGATAATTCATTAAATATTGAATTTATATTACTATTCATCGATTTTTATTTATTAATTATATAAAATTAAAACGTTAAAAAATATATAGTAATACAAACATTTATGCAATAGTAAAATAATTCTTTTTAATAAAATAAAAAAAAATTTATTTAAATTATGATTATTCTTAACCCTATTTTCACATTTAAAAAAACTTAAGATAGGTGACAAGTTGTAAAATTTTTTAAAAATCAATAGTTTAAAAAGAAATTAAATTTACCTCGTTTTAGCGTTTGTTAGCTTTGTTCAAAATATTTAACAACATTCTATCAAAACAGAAACAAATATTGACAAACGTATCTGACAAAGTTTAAACATTACACATTTGTTTTTTTAATTTCAATTGATATATATATATATATATATATATATTTATATATATATATATATATCAGATTTAAATTTCTTAAAGAAAAAATATTCAAAATTAGGTAGGATATAAGAAGTTGATCTACAGATAGAGCGATTAGTGTAAATATTAGAAAATTATAAAGAAATTGAATTAAAGGTTCGTAATAATATTATTATGTATCTATGACATATATATATATATTATATATGTAAATTGGATAAATAAATTAATTAATTAAACAAAATAACCAATAAATAAATTATCATATTAAGGTCCAATTTCACAAAATCCGGTTAAAAGTTAATCATCAATTAAATCCCTAATTGACCAATCATGAGTGCTTAAATTAGCTTTAATCGATGATTAACTTTTAACCGGAGTTGGTGAAACTGGCCCTAAGTAATTAAAAAAACAATAAATTAAAAACAGGTTAAAAATATCTAATTAAATCAAAAAAATTATAGATTAATTTTTTTTAAATTCTTAGGGTGCCAAAAATAATTCGTTTAATCTGGGGAAAAGGGGTATATGAATAAATGTAAAAAAATCTCAATAAATTTCTAGAATTGAATATAGGTTAAAAATAGCTCATTAAAAAAAGTTCTTGATTAATTTACATTTTAATTATTAGGGTACCAAAAAAAATTCGTTTAATCCGAGGAACAGGGGTACATGATTAAATGTAAAAAAATTTCTCAATTTATAGAATTAAAGATAGGTTAAAAATAGCTAATTTAATAAAAAATTTATAGATTATTTTCTTTTTAATTTTTAGGGTACCATAAAAAATTCGCTTTATTTATAAAAGAAATATTTTTTAATTAATTTAATAATTATAAATAAAATTCTAAATTAATTTTTTTATAATTTTAGTGCATTAAAAAAAATTGAATAGAAATTTTCATCATTCCAACAAACACATGCACATTTAATTCTTTTCAAATATTAGATCTCACAATAATTATAAAACAGGGTTAATCAGAAAAAAAATTTAACGCACATGAAACGTGTCAACATTGAGATAGGTATATGAAATATTTAATTTTTTTGAAAAATAAAAAAAAATTTGAAAAATTTAATTCCTTAATTTTCTACCTTAATGTATATTTTTCAAATTTTTTTTATTTAAAAAATATATTATAAATAAAAATTCTTATTAATAATGTTTATTATTGATCTTGCGTTTTTTACTCCGTGTCCCTCGCTTCATCTAAAATAGAATTTTTTTTTAATTATGTAATTCAATTTAAATTAAATTGTAAATTCTAATAACTTTAATATTTTATTATTAGCCAAGTCTACTTTTAGGCCGAAAGGCTGAAGCTTAATAATAAATAATAATATTTTATTATTTTGGGTTTAAATGTATTAACCTTGAACAGGTTCTGTTAGGAGCATTAATTCCATGTGAATCAGGAAGTCTATATTACAATTTGTAGTAAAATCATAATGACAATCTATTTCTGAAATTAATTGGTTTATTTCTTCTTTATGATGCTTTATTTGTTCTGTTGTCCTTATTAACTCATAAAGTTCATTATTAGAAGGTGGCCGAAATTTTTTAATTGTGAAAGCTATCATTTTATGGTACAACACAATTGCAGCGTATAAAATTTGATAGCGGAATCTCACGAATTGGAAATTCATCCACATTTGAAAGAGACGATGTGCTTTTTTAGAGTCACCTGTGATAAAAAAATTTAACATTTATTGAAGATGAAAGAGGTTTGCATAGTTATGTAGAATATTACAAAAATAAATTTAATATTCCTTTTGTTGAAGAGAATGATGTGTGATTAATTAATTCAGGTGTTTTGAGTTTACGGAAAAGAAGTTTTACTTGTAACAGACGGAGTTTTTATTAGAATAGTGACAGTTTTAGCTGATTCAGTTAAAACATTCTCTATTCTAATGAAACATATTGCTGTTCCACGTGAAGATTTTTTCCTCAGTAATTTTAATTTGAATTAATTTTGTATAAACATTTTTTCATAATCTCTGACCCAAGCAGCACGTAATATTACAGTAATATTACTGTAATATTAAAATTTCTGCCTTATGGTAACATTACAGTTATATCAACCGGTAATATTACGGTAATATTAAATGGTAATATTAAAAAAATTCTAAAATCATTTAAAAAAATATTTGACCGATAAATTAATATGTTTTTCTGTTTTATTATAAAAAAAACTTTGAAATTGGTATGTATATAATAATAATATATACATAATATATATATAATAAGCGTATAATATTACAGTAATATATTACTGTAATACGTGGGATATTTGTCTGATTATAATTATTAAATTTTTCTGTTTTATCATTAAAAACATTTAAAAGTTTTATTTATTTTATTATATACAGTGACGTTACTGAAGTTACAAATGTCAGAATAAAAAACCGGTGGAAATATGAAGATTTTTAAAATTAATCAATTAGAAATTATCAAGAAAATCGTGATTGGTTAATTTTAAAAATTGCGCCAAATCTTTCTGTCAATTGATTATTAGGTAATTTTTAATTTTGGACAAATGAAGATTCGGCGTCTTAAAAATTCTATTAATTACAAATTGGTAAAAAAAATTCTGATAAATTAAAATTCAGTCAATTGGAATTTGTCATTTAAAAATTTGAATCATATAAAATTCGATTAAATAAGAATTCTGCTAAATTAACATTTTTTTATATAAAAAAATCATGTAATGAAAATGATTGTAAAATAAAAATTTAGTAGCTAGAAACTAATTATTGTAATTATAAATTATTTTGTTCATTATAAGGAAAATTACCAGATGCTTTTAAAAATCCAATAATGATGAGAGTTGGATACAACGTTGACATTATAGCTAAAAGATTAGCTTGAATTTCAAATCGTGACAATAATGTTGACATTGCTAATGGAGCAAGAATAAGTCCCATAATGAAAACAATACTAATCACAGGGGATACGAAGATTAATTTCTTTATCGTGAAGTCTGTGTAAACTATTTTTTCACTATATATCATCGTGAAACTTAGTACAATTCCCATTATTACTCCTGCATTTAAGTTAGTCAAATATGTACCAATATCATTATTTTCAAAATATCCAAAAGCAAAGATTCCAATCAATAAAATAGTAATTCCCATTAAAGTACCGAGGCCAGCAATTGAAAACATCCTCACGATAGTTCCCGTCCAAGGATCTAGAAAAATATGGACCAAAAATTTCTTAATCACACATGCCAAAAATGTAAAATTTTTGAATCAGCTATTAAAGTAGAGGGACCGCTGATAACCTTTCGAATTTAAGACTATTTAAGGTTGTCATTCTTTTCTGTTAATATTAAATATTTAAATCTGTAATATACTATAGGATATTGAAAAACAATTAATTCATTAATAATTCATTAAAAATTACTTTTTTCATTTTTCATAGTGAAATATGATTTCAAGTTCTCAAAATTTTTTTTTAATTTTGACAATTTACAATAATTTTAGATCCTAAATAATAAAATAAAAAAAACACCCCTTGAGAATATTAATTTCGATTCCATTGGGTGTAGATAGTAGATAAGGTATTTTTGTATGTATTTTTTTAAAATTTTAATTGCTAAAAATTTATCTTTATATTTACAATATTTAAACTTACAATATTCATTCCTCAAAGGATTTTTTGAATTTAAAATAATTAACATTTCCTTGTAATTAAAATTTTCCAACATGTCATCTAATAAATTTCCTGAAAAAATATAAGGGCATATCTTTGAAACCTTTAACTTTTCAATAAGAAAAAAATTTTTTTTTTTTTTTTGAGCACAGTATTGAAACTTTGTCTACATAAATTTCAAGAACTAAGCTTTCCAATTATACAAGTGGACATATAAAACAAGTTGTCTTCAAAAAGTTATAAATATTTAAAATTGAGAATTATTTTTAACCTGTAACAAAAAAATATTCAACAGGTGTTTGCTTTTTAGGATAAAAAACAGTTGAAGGGAATTTTCTAAGGGGTTATAATTTTAAAAAGCAATAAAATTCGTTTAATATTTTCAATATTTATATGAATAATAAAATACTGAAATAATGCACTGGGTATAAAAGCATGTGTCAAAAATTAACTAAATATATAAATTTTTTATTTGAATATTTACATTACATTTTAAAATAGATTTTTATTATAGTGAATTGTTTTAAAAATGTAAAATTGTAATTTTTAAAATTTACCATACGATTTTCATAGACTTTTTTCTATTTAAATTTAATATTCGTAAACTTTCCAATTTCTTTTCTCTTTTTTCCTTTTTTATTTTTCTTTTCTCTCGCATCTTATCTTTTTTCAGAATGAATTTTTTTTGGATCCATTTTTGTGTCTCGAAATAAACATTAAAACTTAACCTTCAGGTTTTAATAATTAATGACAGTTTCTATAAAAAAAATTATAATCGGCAACTTCGTACATAACAATTTGTTTCTAAAAAATTTCGGTCGATTACGGTCGACCGTAATTGATGAATATTTTTACATTATCTTTGCAATGAAGTATTTTTTCTCGAAGCACATTCACGGGATGTTAAATGGCACATGTGAAAATATATACAAGTACTTTTCGAATGCTTTTATATGATTTTCATGAAGTATCACTCGTATTACGGTTGTTTTCAAATTTTGTCCACACGTGTTTTCGTTTACTTAACTTATAATAGTTTTTTGAAGACATGAAGCACATCAATTTATTATGTCTCAAAATAATTATAGTAACTTGATCTTTGATTTCCCATAAGTTATTTTAACGTGCCGCTTGTCTTATAAAAGAAAAATCATAAATACGATGATTACGGTCGAAAAGGTTAAAAGTGAGGGACAACTTTTAAAAGCTTATAAATTTTTTCACAAGTAATAAAATATTAATTTCCCTGCGAAACTGTGTTCACCGATTAATTAACATTGAAAAACCATATTTCAGAATTAGTAATTTTTATTAAATCTAAAACTATATCGTTTAAAGCATCAGAAAGTATGGTTAAGGACAAGTAGACATTGTTAAAAATCGCGTTTTAAAATTGAAATAATTATTTATGTATTTAATAAATTAAAGTGGAATCTTTTGGAAATGATTGATTATATCAAGCATTAATATTTCCAACAAAAACCAACGAAAAATTTATTAAAATTACCAAAATATATGCGAGGGACATTAAAGTTAAAGGTTCTAGAGATATGCCCATAAAAGATTTTATTATATTTAATCACTTATTAATATAGATAATGTGATATATATTTAAATTACATACCACGATATGTCTCCAAACCCGACAATATTGCCTTTTGCTTGTGACGAATAGGTTTCCGAATATTGCTTGCCATTTTTTAATTATTATTAAAAGAATAAAATTTGACATGAAAAAGCAAAAAGGAAAAATTTAACATATGGTTAATTAAAAACAAAAGAAAACATTAGTATTAGGTAGATTTCACAGTTAGCGGTGTTTCAAAACTTACGAATAAATAATTCTTACTTTTTTATTTTTTGATTTTAATTTTACATATTTATGCAGAATTTATTATTTACTATTTATTATTTATTATATATTATTTATCTATTCTTGAATTTTTTTATCTCACAAAATTTTTTAATTTTTACAAAGATTTTATGAAATAAAACTGGATATCAATTTCAGTTAAATATTTTTAATAAATTATTCATATCGTGAATAATAATATTAAAACAGAAAAAAATGATTGATGAATTACATAATTAAAAATAATTTAATAAAAGACGACTGTAAAATATGAATGGTAAAAAAATTTTTAAATTTAATATTTAATTATTTCAAATTGAATATTTAAAAATTACAGTAAAAAATTACATTTGCTTTATTTTTAAAACTATTAGAAAAAAATTCTCAATTTATTGTTATTATATGCAAGATAAATAACTTAATGCACATATTTCAATGAGTATTAAAATAACTAATAAAAACATAAATATATTTTATATAGGTATATATAATACTACATTACAATTATATCAAAAATTTTGGGAGAAAGTATTGGAAATAAATTAATAAACATTTTTTATTAAAAAAATCATCGTTTTCTACCTATTGGAATAATTTAAAGACTTTTTCATTTAATGTTTTTTTACCATTGACATAGTACTGATTCGGTGTGAATGACAGTGTACTGCCAGTACTGGTTTTAATATTTTTTTACCTCCGACATAGTACTGATTCGGTGTATTAGTCAGTACTTTATTCGTTTCCTTAAGTATATTACTGTATTCCCAAGCAGCACGGTATATCCCCTGAATATCCCTTGAATACCACCGTGGAATATTCCCATGATCTTCCAGGAAAATCAAAATGTCCGCCTCATGGAAATATTCCACGGTGACATTCAGGGAATATTCCAGTGACATTGAAGGTAATATTAAAGGAATATTCCAGTGATATTGAGGGAATATTCCACGGTTATATTGAATTTTTTTTAAAGTGTTGAAATAATAAAAAAGTGTTATACATTGTTATTTAAATAAGCAGGAAGATTAAAAACACATTTAAAAAAAATTCAATATAACCGTGGAATATTCTCTCAATATCACTGGAATATTCCCTCAATATCACCTGAATATCCCTTTAATGTCACTGGAATATACCCTAAATGTCACTGTGGAATATTCCCATGATGCGGACATTTTGATTTTCCTAGAAGATCATGAGAATATTCCACTGTGGTACTCAAGGGATATTCAGGGAATTTACCGTGCTGCTTGGGTTAAGGGATGAAAAAAGTTGAAAAAAATTTGTAGTAGATATATAATAGTTGAACCAATCGAATTTTTTTTTTTTTATTTCAGTATTTTGTCTCGCATTTGAAAAAAAACAGACTTAAAAATCATACCAAATTTTTTTCTTATTCTTTATGACTCCTATAACAGAAATTCACTTCAATTTTTGATTTTTGTTATGGGAGTCATAAGGAATAAGAAAAAAATTTGGTATGATTTTTAAGTCTGTTTCTTTTCAAATGCGAGACAAAATACTGAAATAAAAAAAAAATAAAAAAATTTTAATTGGTTTAACTATTATATATGTACTATAAATATTTTAATTTTTTTCATCCCTTAATACAGTAATATACTTAGGAATCTTTTTTCTTAAAACTTTCTTAGAAATTATGCTGTCTCCATTTACCCCAAATTTTATGCAATTATTAATTAAATTAATTAAATTTAAAATTAATTGAGAATTTATTTCACATTTATTCATGTACCCCTTTATACAGGGTTGAATGAATTTTTTTGGTGCAGTAAAAATTAAAAAGAAATTAATCTATATTTTTTTTATTAGATTAGCTCGTCGATTGAGGGCAGAAACACGCCAATTCAGGTGAATGTTGAGAAACATGACAATCTAAAAAATATTAGGGAAACCTGCCATTCCAGTGAAGATTTCAAAAACATGCCATCTCAGATGTCAAATTTTTGTTGATTGTTTTAGGTTGGTAACACTGTAAACGAAAAATTGATGAGTCAAAATAATTAATATTTTGCTGAATATTGATGGTTAAGTCGGTAGAACCTTTAATAATTTTATTATTAATAATTGTACTTTTCTTAATTTTTAATATTGATTTCAAGAATAAAATTTTGTTAACTATAATATAACATTCTCAAGAAAGTATTACCAACTTAAAACAATCAACAAAAATTTGACATCTGAAATGGCATGTTTTTGAAATCTTCACTGGAATGGCAGGTTTCCCTAATATTTTTTAGATTGTCATGTTTCTCAACATTCGCCTGAATTGGTGTGTTTCTGCCCTCAATCGACGAGCTACTTTTAACCTATATGTAACTCTAGAAATAAATTAATAATTTTTTTTACATTTATTCATGTCCCCCTTTTACTCAGATTAAAAGAATTTTTATCGGTATCCTAAAAATTAAAAATAAATTAATCTAAAATTTTTTTTATTAGATTAGCTATTTTTATTTAACCTATATTTAATTTTAGAAATTAATTGAGAGTTTTTTTACATTTATTCATCTACCCCTTTTCCTCAGTTTAAACGAATTTTTTTGGTACCCAGAAATTAAAAAGAAAATAATCTAGAATTTTTTTTTACATTTATTCATGTACCCCTTTTTACAATGTTATACGAATTTTTTGGTACCTTAAAAGTTAAAAAGAAATTAATCTAGAATTTTTTTTTTTTAAATTAACTATTTTTAACCTATTTTTAGTTCTAGAAATTGATTGAGAGTTTTTTTAAATTTATTCATGTATCCCTTTTTTTAAGGTTAAACGAATTTTTTTGGTACCTTGAAAAGTAAAAAAAAATAATCTTAAATTTTTTTTTATTTAATTTGCTATTTTCTCCCTTTTTTAATACTTAAATTAATTGATAATTTTTTTTACATTTTTTCATGTACCCCTGTTCTCCAGATTAAACAAATTTTTTTTTGGTACCTTAATAATTAAAATATAAATTAATCAAGAATTTTTTTTAATTAGCTAAAAATTAATTAAAAATTTTTTTTACAAAAAACCAAAAATAGTGAGAGTGAAAAAGTCAGTGATATGTGTTCTCTCTCATGTAAAGTTTACGTCTAACGTCTTACGATTTTCATTATGCTTTGGTCCATAGAAGTCGATGCACACAGGTAAAATAAAGTTGGTTCTACAATAAGCGCATCGGACGTGGACGCGATCGTGCTGACGTCACCCATTTGAATAACATTGTGACGTCAGCACGTCCACGTCCGACGCGCTTATTGTAGAACCGACTTAATGCTGACTCTACATTGGCTGCGTAAACGTGTACGTGAACGTGAACGTGCTGACGTCACCCATTTGAATAAAGTCGGTTCTACAATGGGCACGTTTGTACGCGAACGTGTACGTTCCGTGCTGACGTCACAATGTTCTGCAAATGAGTGACGTTAGCACGGAACGTACACGTTCACGTACAAACGTGCCCATTGTAGAACCGACTTCACATTGTGACTTCAGCACGTTCACGTACACGTTTGCGCAGTCAATGTAGAGTCAGCATGAAAGAGCTTGTACGTACAAGCTCACGGATTTGTAAGTTGTACATTGGCCTTTATCTACGTAAAATTTGTTTTTAAAGGCGCTTGTACACCTTACAAATTCTTCCTCGGAATTTGTCAGAAGTTTCACTAACTTTGATTGGATTTGCTCATAGAGAATTTCGAAATTTTCCTTTCTTTTGAAAATTCTCCATGAGCAAGGCCAATCAAAATTAGTATAACTTTTGACAAATTCCGAGTATACTTAGAATTTGTGAGGTGTACAAGCGCCTTAAGGCGCCGTCCCATGCTGACGTAAAAGCGGAAAGCATGAGAACGAAAGAGAAGAACATATTTCATTGCTTTTATAATGTGTCTCCAATAGAACCATTAGGGTGCACTCCCATAGGTGCGTAAACGTAAGCGAAAAGCAGAGAAACATGAGAGTGAGAAGAATATCTTGTAATCATGTTTTCCTGCTTTCAGTTTTACTCTTATGCTCACATGGGACTTCACCCTAATGGAGCGGTCACACCTCGGCTGCAGGAGGCAACCGTGTAACAGTAAGAGAGATAGAAGATTTTCCATCTCTCTTACTCTTACACGGTTGCCATTGGCAACTGCTCCTGCAGGCGAGGTGTGACCGCTCCATAAGGGTTCATTTTCATAGGACATCAGTTGATGGAAGCAACACATGAGATAGAAAAGGACATACATTTTTTTTGTCCTTTTCTATCTCATGCGTTGTTTCAGCAACTGATGTCCTATGAATTTGCATCTTAAATAACGTAAATGTGGACGTATGACATACTAATGCTAAATTATGCTTGTTTCGAAATTCCAAAAGTTCTGATATTGGCAAAAATTAATTATCGATGCTTTGATAAAATTTAAATTACATTAGTATATCTCTTCTAAATTGAGAACGGAAGCACATTTAAAATGTTAAAATTTTTTACGGAATTATTGTAAATAAGATAATATTATTTAACTCAACTGAAAGTTGTCAATTGACCAATATTTAAATATTTTATTTATTAATTAATACTTATTTACCAAAACTAGACAAGAAAGTAAATAAGAAAAAGAGGTTATGCTGCCATTGATGCGGCTACAATGTCGACAACCTGGTTTTCTACAGTATTATACGTATAATACGTATAATAATGTTTAAGTGCCAATCTCATGAGTGCAAAAGAGAAAGAAAGACTACCTATCTCTTTCTCACTCATGAGATTGTCACTTGGACTTGTACTTGGCTTTTGCACCTATTCTAGAACCGCCTTTACAACAACTTGCATCGGTACTTGTATCTGCATTTGCTTTGCATTTAATCACTGTCTTACATGTGAGCGCGCACATCAATTTCCAGATATCGAATATTAAATTAAATAATGAATTACTAATTCATTAAATATCATTAATACGTAATCAATTAATTAATTTAATGTATAATAGACTCACTAATTAATTATATTTAATTAATTTGTAATTTATTAATTAATTTAATTTTCGGTAACTAAACAATTCATGCGCATGCGCACATGCAGTAGCAAATGTAAAGCAAGTACAGATACAAGTTGTAGAAGCGCCTTAATTTTAATCCTTCCCGACTCTGCTTCGGATGAACATAATTTTGGGCTTTTGCTTCCCAACCCTGTTTGTTTACAAATGTCATCTTTCGATGATGATAGTGTTTAACAGAAATTTAAGTCCTAGAATTTTGTTTGTAAACAATCATAACAACCCTAATAAATTAATAATATGAAAACGATATTTAAGGTATTTTAAAATATATAATTTAATATTTTAATTAATTAACTAATAAATTTATTAAATAAATGTGTTGAAGGTCAATAATAATTAAACTTGTTATAATGTTATATTTGTAAGTGTAAAGAAAATAAATATAAATTTTTTTTTAATTATTAAGGTGTCTTTATTTTTATTATTTTTAATGAAAATTAATTACATCAGTTATTTATATTTTTAATTGTTCATGAAATTGCACCTTAAATTTGATTGTTTCTTTTATCAACTATAACAAGAGAATGCGAAAACAAAATTCAATGAAGCAGTTTCACAGTAAACGAAGTATAAATGTCAGCTTTTCAAGACAATTTTGTATTGTGATATACATTTTTAATTAATGACAACGAAACGTGGTTTTTTCAATTATGATGAATGATTTAATTAAAGATATTTTGGACAATGAATGCAGTCAAGATCCTGCCATAAAAGATAAGGTAAAAATTATGATTATACTTATATTTAAAAATTCATAAGCAGGCAACATTTTTATTTTTTTCATTTTACATTTTTTACACTTCAGTAATTTTTCAAAATATAAATGTACAGTTATTTTATTATAATACATACTTTTTTATTAGTAATAAATTATATTTGCTTAAATAATATTAATATGTATATATAATGTAAATTATTTCTTTGCTTTTATTTATTTATTTTAGTAAATAATATTTATACAAAAGCTATGCAACAAAAACAAAAAATTGAAATTAAAAAATATAATACAATAATAGCAGTTAAATCAAAAAAGTAATATATAAATGTGCAAAAATATAAAAAAATTAATAATTCAATAATATTTTAACCTCAATCGATTATAATCAATGTTATGTTTTTTCAAAAAATAATTTAATTCAAAAGTTTTTGGAATATAAAAAATCTTTTTTTTCGAGTTTTGAATTTTTTTTAATTTCTTTAATTTATTAAATTTAAATTAATTTTTAAATTTCTTTAATTTATTAAATTTAAATTAATTTTTAAATTTCTTTAATTTATTAAATTTAAATTAATTTTTAAATTTCTTTAATTTATTAAATTTAAATTAATTTTTAAATTTCTTTAATTTATTAAATTTAAATTAATGTTTAAATTTCTTACATTTCGTAGGCTTTAAATTTATAATTTATTAAAATTAATTTAATTTATACTTTTCTTAAATTTAAAATTTTTTATATTGTCAAAATTTGATATCATTTTTTCTAATTTTTAAAACTCGTAAAATTAAATTTCTTTTTATTTTAGATACTTTAAGTTTTTACTTTGTGTAATTGTAAACAATTCTTAGTATTATGGAATTTTAAAAAACATTTCTTATTTTAAAAACATAATTAATAATAAAGTAATATTTGAATTATAAATGTAATTAAATAAGTGTGCAAAAAAAATCAATAATGCAATTATTTTTTTAACCTCAATCAAATATACCTAACCATTGTTTTGTTATCTTAAAAAAATTAATTTAAAAGTTTTTGGAATATAACAAATATTTTTATTTTTTTTAAATACTGTAGGTTTTAAATGACTAATTTATCGACATTAAATTAAATTTTAATTGTCGTAAATTAAAAATTTATTTAAATTGTCAAAACTTTTTATTTTTTTTTTTTTCTAATATTTGAAATTAGTCAAATTTCTAATTTTTTTCATTGTAAATACTTTAAAAAGAGTTTCAACCTTCATTTTGAATCATTTTAATTTACATTTTAATGATCGTAGGAAGATATATTTTTTTCCTTCCATCATTTGGGTCCTAAATCCATACAGGATGGTCAAAACAATAAAATTTTATATTTTGACCATTTTAGAAATTAATTTAAAAAAAAAATTAATATTTTAAATATCTATCTTCTTTCTCAATTTTGACTATTTTTCATCGCCAATTTTTTTCCAAGCTTTTTTTAATGATTCTTAAGAATCTCTTTCATGGCTTTTCAAAAATTTTATTTTTTTCTAAAAAAGAAAGAAAAATATGAGTTAAAATATCATTGCACTCTCTTATTAAATATGTATCTTTTTTCAGAATTTTAAGTATTTTTCAACGTCAAATTTTTTCCACACTTTTTTTACTGATTCTTCAAAATTTATCGCATGGATTTTCAAAAATATTTTTTTCAAAAAATAAAAATTCTAAAATGGTCAAAAATTAAAATTTTCTTTTTTTGATCACCTTAATATGTTTTCTGGACCCAAATGATGCAAGAAAAAAATATAACCTCGTTTAATAATTTAAATTTAAGTTGCTCAAAATAAAGGTTGTGACTCACCTTAAATTATTACTTTTTAAATTGTAAATGTGACGCGCTCCGAGGAAAGGTACCTAAGAAGCAAATCATTTTAAGGTTCTGTTTGTCGTAATTTTACCTTAATTAAAAGATTATTTTTTTTATTATGTAAAGTAAAATCAGTTTTTATTAAATATTTTTAATGTTATGAAGATTTAAACACCAATAATTTATATTGAGAGTTGATTCCCTTTGTGTATTTTTACTTTAAAAATCACAAACATAACTTACAATTTTTTGCTTCTTAGGTACCTTTCCCCTGAGCGCGTCACAAATAGCTTATTCTTAATTTTATTGAATTTAAAGAAAACATTTCTAATTTCAAAAAATTAATCAATAATAATAAAATAATATTTGAATTAAAACATTTTTTTATAAATTATTTTTTATAAATGTGCAACAATTTAAAAAAAATGAATAAAATGTAATTATTTTTTTTAACTCACTCAAATATAGCCAATATTAGGTTTTTTCAAAGAAAAATTCAATTTAAAATTTTTTGGAATACCTATAACAAATCTTTTTATTTTTAGAATTTTGAACTTTTTATTAATTTTTAAGCTTTATTTCTTATTTATTATAATTAAATGAAAAAAAATGTTCAAAAAGATCTTCATGAAGTTGGCGTCGATGCTCAGCGCCGAAATTTTTTTTCACAGGACCAAAAATGTTAAATTATTTTTTTAAAAAAGATTTTTGGTCTACCCAGTCGAAAATCGTAAGTTTCCCTGAAGGGTTCACATGGCCTTCAGGTAACTGTTATGAAGGTTTCAAAAGCTTCATGGCAACTATTTATACATTAGACCTAAAATTCTGTGATATTTGCTTTCTGACTTCTTAACGGGAAGCTTTTTCTACAGCTTGTTGAATATCTGTGGACAGCTTCTAGCAAAAGGTCTACCAGTTTGCTTGGTGAATGCTTTCCTAATGCCTGGTTTAATGTGTAAGAAAGCAATTCTATTTGCTTTTCACAAGTTGCAAATTAATATGTAATTTAATTACCTTTTTTACACTTTCTGAAAACTAGAATAATTTCATTAAATTAAACTATATCGAAAAATCATAAAAATTCTATATAGTAATTTGTAAATCCGTTTTATACAATTAATAATTATTCTTTATATATTATATAAAAATTATTTTTCAAAGAAAACGTTTATTTTTAAACACTTAAATTATATACGAAAAAAATTATATATAACTTGAGCAAAATTTGGGGTTAGGAATACGAACACGGTGAAAACTTTTTATATTGAATAATGAATACAATTTCTTAAAAAAAAGACAAAATATTTAATATTTAAAAAAAACATTATTATTTTTATACTTGATATTTATTAATATTTTTTATAAATAATATATTCTTTATTCTTTTAGAATTTCATAATTTATGAAAATGAATTTAACAGCGTATTTTTATTTACAAATTTTGGTTGACAACAATATTTTTACGAGATAAATAAAGATGGAAAGAAAGGTTAAATTTAATTTTTGATCATTGTCATTTTTCCGCTGTTTCCTGAAACATCCATGACGCTTCATTTAATTTTCGCCACCCGAACGCTTTCTTTTTATATATGCAAAATCCTGCAACTCTTTGATAACTCTGTCAAAGCTACTTGAATGCTTTGTTTAAAACGTACAAAATTTGTTATTTTCAAGCTTTCCGTAAAAGCGAAAAATCGGCCATAACAGGCTTCCTGAAAGTTTTCTATAGCTAGTTATCTACTGTCTCACAATTCTCTAATGGTTATCTCAATACTTCAAAACAACTTTTTGTTCAGCTTAACATAGCGTAGGATTTTCGACTGGGTAACTAAATAATGACTTAAGAAATACTTTTCAAGGTATTATATGGACCCAAAACCTTTTTAAAAATAATTTCATATTCTTGGTCCCGTGAAAAATAATTTTAGACGCTGAGCGTCGACGCCGACTTCATGGAAGTTCAAAAAGTTGAGTTAAAAAGTGGTTTCTATTGTAGTTTAAGGGGGTAAACTCATGTAAAAATTTAAACGTCTATAACTATAATTATTATACATAGCTAATTCAATAAACTTTACCACTTTTTTGTAAAAAAATCTTAAAAAATTTACATTTACACGAGTTTCCTCCCTTAAAGATTGTGATGTATGTTTTAAAAGTCTGAAACCCTGTTGTGGGCAGAGAGAATAAATAAAGAATAATTTAATAAATTTTCGTACATTTTTAAAACAGATGTATTTTCTTCAAGGAAAGAAACCTAATTCCGTAAAATGTGTCTTCAATAGCTATTTATATTATCAACCAACGGATTGTGAAGATACATTTTATTGCGCATATCGAAAAGATCCATGCTATGCCAAAGTATATAGGTCCGAAGATAAATATACAGAAATAGATAAGCATATTTGCAATAAAAATGATAAACGCGCTATAGATCATCTTGCGCTGAACAAA
This sequence comes from Leptopilina boulardi, assembly GCF_019393585.1. Lineage (NCBI taxonomy): Eukaryota > Metazoa > Arthropoda > Insecta > Hymenoptera > Figitidae > Leptopilina > Leptopilina boulardi. The sequence goes on from NW_026137978.1 coordinate 46,948, forward strand.
GCGGAGAACGCTATTTCTCGTTTGTGCAAAGAAACAGATTTAAGTTTCCCTAAGATACTACAATTAGTTAGTCAACGGTATTCTTCTAAATTATATTATTAATTATAGATGATTAGTTGTTAACTTAGTTTCAAATAAATCATTAAAGGAGACTGGGTACAGTTTATTCATATGGTACATTTGAGACAAATAATATTTTTCTAACATGGTTAATTATCCAAATGGAATCAACACATTGTTTTTGTGGCCAGAACAACAAATAATCTCACTTTTTTTTTTTTTAAATTATTAACAAACTTTTTTATTTAAAAAAATTATCATTTAAAATATAAATTCTACGGGCATTTATTTTTAAAAAATGCTTTGATTATTCACATATAGTTTAAAGTTTTTTAACAAGGTATTAAAATGTTAAAATTGCATTAAAATGTTCAATTGATATGTGCTTTATTCCATTTGTCGTTCACTATGATTAACACAATTTTTGATGAATTAATGTATTGAATACATCGTTAGCCTCTTGAAAGACAGGTACATGTCCATGTATTAGTAGTATTTTTCCTAATCTTACGATGCATTTACTTTAAAATTAAAAATTTTTTAAATCTTATGTCTTTTAAAAGAAACAATAAATATTGTTAATTCTTTTTTCATTAAATTCTTCAAATGTTTATTTATAATGGACAAGTTTTTTTAAAAAATATATAGAAAAATTTAGAATCTACTGAAATAAATGTTACTTGTTTATGCAATCTGTATAGACTAATTAACCATGATAAATTATCAAATTTTTAACATGTAGGTATATCTCGTTCCAGAAACGTTAAATTTAAAGAAATTTTAAAAATATGTAGATCTTGTTATTAACTGTTAAGTTTTTAAATTTCATTAAATTCTATAGAAAAGTGCGATTGCTGTCTGATTGCTACGTAAATAATAAAAAATAAAGAACAATTTACAAAATAATACGATAAAACAAAATTGGCCGTCAGTCATTCTCTGAAGTAATAGAATCAATAGTATGTGGAGTCAGAGTTAAAATTTTTATTAATGATTACAGTAGTAACTGGAAATTTTATTAAAATCCATTTGTCTCAATATTATCGTTTTTGTTATTTAACCTATTCTAATATGTCTTAGTAATTTTTTTGTGTAATCAATGTAAAAGATTTGCTAAAATTTTTTTAACTGTATCCAGTCTCCCCTTGTGAATAATAAATTTAGTAACTAGTTACTATATAACTATACATAAAACTTTATAAAGAAATTATATGTTACTAGTTTTACAAAATATACTCAAAAATACAAAAAAAAATATTCTCGTTTTAAGAGGATTCCTCTTATTTCAATGCATATTTTCCTACAGTATATGTCACAAAAGGATTCCTTTTATTTTAAGAGGATTATTCTTAGTTTAAGAATATTCCTCTTAAAATAAGAGGAAAATACTCGACGATCAAGAGTAATATTCTTGATTTAAGAGGACTTTTTAAAGAAAAATTTTCCTATTAATATAAGAATATTTTTTAGGTGTATTTTTCTTTTTTTCTATTTAAAAATTTTAGAAGAAATATGTTCCGTAAAAATGTAAAATTTTTTATGTTAATTAAAATGTGTGACACGATATGAAGAATGGGACCTTAGAAGCAATTGAATCACAAGTTAGGTGTATTAAATTTTTACCTTAATTAAAAGTTAATTTTTGTTTTTTTGTGAAATTAAAATCAGTTTTCATTAAATATTTTTGATGTGATAAAAATTTAATATCATTCGTTTATATTAAGAGTTGATCCTCTGTTGTGTATTTTCACTTAAAAATTTCAAAACACAACCTATAATTCTATTCTCCAAAGAGGACGTTCACATATCACGTCACGCAAATTTTCTAGATTTTCGGCACTCCCCTTTCCTATGTCCCGCAATTTTTGAAATTTCATATTTCATTTTTTCATTTCATTTCATTTTGTCACCTTAAGTAAATCCGCTCTCTCTTCTTTTGATTATTATTTATTTTTTAATTATTATTAAAAAGATTTATTAATTTTTTAATAATTTATTCATTATTATAATTTATAAAAAATGTAGTAATTTTTTATTTAAAAAACATTTCAGTTTACCAAATTGCAAATTAACTTTCGATGGATTTAGGGAAAGAATGAAAAAATCTAGAACGTCACGTTATGTTGAACACTCCAATGTAAAGGATTTTATGCAGGCTTTAGTGAATTTAGACGTTTGCATTGGAGAACAAATTGTAGAGAATGGCGAATTTTGCACTATAATTCAAACGCCCTATATAGTCCAATGTTGTGAAAATTCCACGGTACTATACATTGACGATCATCATAAGGTTTGTAGATCTGTAGCATGTCAGCTCCTTAACGTGCTCGCTTTCTAAAATATTAAGTTTATTTTGTAACAGTAATGGATATTTTAGGATATCCTATGGACGTCCTATTCGTATCCGGAAATTTTGATATCTCTAGGATGTCATCAGGATATCCCTAGGACATCCTGTGGATATCCTACATTCCGGTTATCCTTAGGATGTCTGTAGATTATCTTAAATATTCGGATATTGTTCAACAAGAATAACATTGCTATTTTTATAATAATGAAGCATTTCAGTTTTACCCTAATCTTCCCTACGTATATGAATAATTTGTGTTCTATAATTTGTAAAACGTTTTGCATATTTGTAAATTACAAAATTATTTTGTTCAACAATTCCCGAGTCGAAATTTAGATCCTATTTTAAGCCTTCAAACCATTCAGATTTGAAAATATCTGCATGGTTTGAGACTGAAAAGAGCTGACAATTGACAAAATTAAAAATTTTCATTTTATATTTAATTGCAATGCTTTAAAAATCAATATTTGCAGCTTCTACAGGGTAATTGAAAAATAACTATATGAAAAATAATCCAATTTTATTTTTCGAGAAATTGTAAAAAAACTGATTTTAAAACATCTTTTAAGCCTCTTGACTCCTTTTTTACACCTCGTTTTATCCTTAAATGCACAGTGGGCCAGGAGACCCGGTTTCGTGGCCAAAAGTCAATTTATATTTCAAATGGCCTTAAACTTATTACTCGGGGGTTTTTGAGGTCGCTGCTTACGAATCCGTTATTAATTTTTAAAAACCCAATATGGCGGACGAGTTTATTAAAAATTTATCGGATCCACTTAAAACTTGTCATTTGGGGTCCAATATGGCAAACGGATTTTTCAAAAATTCATCGGATCTACTTGAAAACCATCATCAACCATTTTCGCGGTTACTGATTACAAATCCGGTATTAGTGATAATGATTATAATAAGAAACTTTTTATTTATGTTTGTTTTATCTGCAGTTAGCCTACATTAATAGTAGTTTCCATGGTTTACCACGAGAAAGTGACAGTTTAAAAGTTGCAATTAAACATGTAGGTCAATTTTTTGTTTGATCTTTCTGTTTAAAAGTTATAATACTTCATAAATTCACTGTTTAAATTTTTCAAAAAAAATTCCACCCTCTCGCTCTCTTACTGTTTTTGAAAAAATTTAATAATTCTTCGTGGTTAAAGTACTCACCCATAGGACTAAACTATGTGCAAGTTACAGCTCGATTCGATCAATTTTTTTCACTTAGTATGCTACAGGAATTTTACCCGATACATATATGAGAGCATAATTTGAATTCGCGCAAAAGTGGGCGGATTTTTCTTTTAGTTTAGGATCAATAAAAAAGTTTTAACCAAAGGCGATTAAAAAAATAACGGAGTTACGGGAAGTTTACTTTCAGTATTACTACGAAATTGAAAAATTCATGATTTTATGAAAAAAACTTTGTAGTACTTCACAAATTGACAATAAAATAACTTCTATTATTATTTTTATTCTTAAACATAAATAAATGTGCAAAAAAAAGATAGATTAGATTCTTCATAATAATGATAAAATAAATAACATAAATTTCGAATGGGAGGAATAAAAATCTGAATTGATTTTGTAACTTAAGGCAAGTGTAGATTGAGAATGAATTGTCCTAAGACTATAAAATTTTCAGAGCAACTACTGTAGCTATTACTGGTTAAAAACGGTATAATTTGTTTTACCAATTTCTAAAATTGACTTTTGGCCACAAAACGGGGTCTCCTGGCCCACTGTGAAATGTAGCAAATATTGAATATTCTAGACATTTTTAAATCTGTATGTTTAAAAGCTTAAAAGAGGGCTGATAATTTAAGAAACATAAATCTGGTTACTGAAGACTTTATAGTGATTTTGAAATTTAGAACAGGGATTTTTCATTTATATTAAAGGAAAAACTATAAACATAAAGATATTTCCTCTAATGCACCACTAGAGCAATGATGCCAAAATGTGAACGGTAAAAAGACAACAATCTTCCCTTCGGAAACATCTTTTACGGTGATCATTTCGAACAATCAATCATCGTGATTAAACGATTCTGCATAGCAGTCGATTACGATGAAATTCATGAAGATCTTTGTGAGATTCCACGATTTGTGAGCATCTAAAGATTCTTTTTCGTCATTCATTGCTGCAAATCCATTCTTTTGCTTCACTGGAACTTACTGTGTCGTGATATGTTAAAGGTTAATCATTATCCTCTCTTCGAACTGTAAATGATTGAATATTCGCGTTGTGATTTTCTGCATCTAAAGATCAAAGTGTCAACAGGTTCCGGTTGAGGTTCTGACAAATCCTTTTTTTTCTTCCGCGAGGTTTTTACACAGGAACAGCTATATCTTCATGTTCTTGCACTGGCTTGGTTTGGAATGTTCTTTAAAGATATAATTACGTGATTCTTAAACTATTTGAATTTCTAGCATGCAAACTCGATAGTCTCGACCATGTACGTACGTCAGCTCTGCCCACGCGTTTTTAGGGAGATTACTTTTCTGTATTTGTGAACTCACTAAATATAACAATGTTCTGTTACATAGTTCAGTAATGCCATTTGGCAGAGGCGTATATATAATTGTTTTTTCGTGTTGGATTCCTGATGATTTACAAAACCCTTTTTAAATTCTTCACACAAAATTCAAGGCCGTTATCAGTACGGACTTTTTAGATTTTTCCCAGATTGGTTTTCGATTTCTATTTTCCATTTTTTGAATTCCCTCAATGCAGCACCCTTGTACTTAAAAAATCTCACGAAAACGTATCTGTTTGCCTTATCAATTATGCAGAGCATGTACCTCTTCTTTCCTCAGCTTTGAATGTCTACAAAACCCATAAGATCTGAATGAACGAGTTCTAAAATAGTAATTATTCTTATTTCCATCAAGACAGGAATCACTTGTCGTTAGTAAACTTTCCTCCAAATTTAATCATATGACTGAATCAGTATTTTTCATTTATAAGATTTTGTGTTTACTCACGTGCATCATCTTTTAATGCTATAAGTCAAGCGATTGTGATTTCGTTTCTTTTTGCACTACTTAATACTTACTTTTGCCTGCTCAGTGTTAATTACAAATACAGGGTGTCTAACGGTCAGGGAAAGACAGGGAATTTTTTTCTTAATCCTTGTTAGACACCCTGAAATACGATTTTTTCTTTTGTTATTATTAAAATATTTCCATCTTTGTTATTAAGGGGTGCGTTCACGTAACTCTCACTCTCACTTAAAAATTTATCACCCTCACTCAAAAATTTTTCAATCTCACACTCACTCATAAAATGTTTATTGTGTGAATGTGAGAGTAACAGTGAAAAAATTATGAATGAGAATGAGAGAGAAAAATTTGAATGAGAGTAAAAAAATTATAATTGAGAATGAATGGGAAAAATTGAGTGAGAGTGAGTGTAAAAAATTTTTGAGTGAGGGTGAGATTTAAAATTTTGAGTGAGAGTGAGATTAGAAAAAAATTACTCTTCCTCAAAAAATTTTCACTCTCACCCTCACTTAAAAATTTTTCAATCCTACTCTCACTCAACAATTTTTTAATATCACCCTCTCATAATTTTTTCACTCTCTCTCATATAAAGGTTGAAATCTATGCCAAAATCAAGCAAAAAGCTCCTATGTACTTTTTCAAAATGTGCAACTTTCATTCCACGAATATGGCTCCCCCACCACTTGCTAAAACAATGCAAAAACTGTTTTTTACTTTTTTAATAACCAGAACAAATTTTCATATTTTCAAAAAGTGTACCGAAACTTTTTGCTTGTTTTTTACCAAAGATTTTAACCGTTAAATATGCACACCCTTTACATTGAAAAAAATTTGCTTCGCAATTATAACTATTAACCATAGCAACTTTAAATCTAGTCAGAGTAATCAAGAATCCTAGTCGATTCAGTTATGTAGCTTAATTAATATTGTCAAAGTCGATTTAGTAGAATTGACCCCTTGTTTCCGAGTTATAATAACTAAGATTTTTGGTTAAAATGACATGTATGTATAGCCAATTTTGCTAAAGTTTATTTAGTAATTCTAGCCAATATAACTAAGATACCTGGTTATTTTGATAATGTTTCCTAGTCACTCTGACTAATTGTCGAAATAAACTTTGACCAAGATTGCCTAGTGGCTTTCTCTCGTAACTAGGCAAATCAGTCAATTCCTGGTATACGGGTGTTAGGAATTTTTTTCAGTGTATATAAAGCAACAACTTTCGTTAAACAAACCCTCTTTGTTATTATTAATAAGTTCCCACTTAACTCCCTTGAGTTTAAACCTAAGATTCTTTAGCTTACGGAATAATCTTCAGGTTAAGGTGAGCTGTAAATGTCCTATCTACCGTAAGCTGCAGTGTAAGATTGTAGTCAGCTTACATTTAAGCTTGCTATAACTTTACTGTAAGCTTCCCCTAAACCTTCTGTATACAGTAAGGTTATAGTAAGCTTAACTGTAAGCTGACTACAATTTTACACTGCAGCTTACGGTAGATAGGACAATTACAGCTCACCTGAAGTTTACTCTGTAAGCTAACTAATCTTAGGTTTAAACTCAAGGAAAGCTTACAGCAAGATATTATACTGTGTGGTTTGTTTCACTAACAAAATACCCTAATTAATTTTTAGCACTAAGAAAGTATTTTTCGCTTCGAAATTGATCACAGATATGGAATTAACGGAATTCATTTTTACACTAACGGTTCCTTTACTATATATATCTAATATCTAATATATCTATATATCTAAAAACGTAACTGAAAAGCGAAGGAACTCGGTAAGTGGAGAATTAGCATAAATTCACAGTACGAAATTTACTATCTTTTGGTGCGTATAATTGTAAGAGCGATCTCTGCATGTGTATTTCCTTGACGTGAGAGATCTTACGTCTTTCTGACATTCTGGGTCGCGCCTTACGCAAATTCATCTTCACCTGATTTGATAACTGACCATAAATCAACTTCCATAAACATCATTTTCATTTGGTATGGCCAAGCAGCGAAATTTACACTATTTAATTTTTCAATTCTTGTGTGTTCCGACATTGTTTACTTTTCGAGCACTATTTGCAGGATAAACAAAAATTATGCCTTACCGACCAAAAAAAGCAAAATTTACAGACTGTCGCTATACTATTTTTAGCAGCAGAAATGTTAAAGATTTGAAGGCTAATTCAGATTAAGAGATTATATTTTTTGAAATATCAACCTCTAAAGATTAAGAACAGACAAATTTCAATTAAAGAGAAAATTATGATAGACCCGTAATGGCAATAAATTCATTAACTATTATAATTAGTTTTAATTCTTGATTTCTTATTGGTAATCAAGGATTTGTTTTGAAATCGGTTTATTTACATAAGATGGTATTTCTTATAAGACCTATTTACCGTTGGGGTGATGTTCAATTCTCAATTTGAAATTAAGATTTTTTCTTTGAAAATTTTTATTTTCATTTATTCTGATATAGAATTTCTGAAAAAAGTGAATCTCCTCCACTCTCATGGTGGGATTCGAATAAATGAAAACAAAAATTTTTAAAAAAATATCTTACTTTAAAATTAAGTATATAACATCAACCCATTGATAATATGAATTGGTCTTATGAGAAATACCATCATATTATAGTTAGTATTGGTGAATTCTCAAAATATATTCGGCTATTCAGTTTCACAGGTTTGTGTGTGAATCACTAATTTAGATACACAGACTATCCTGGAACAATAAAATTTAAACAGTACTTTTCAGTACCAATTTTGGTCGCTATGACAAGATCAATTATTTTCATTACGTGTCTACTATTAGTTTCTCTCTGCTTCAACTGAAAAATTTATTCATTAAATGATTTTACAATAGTTTTAAAAATTAAGATTACAAATTAAATTTTTTTACAGATGACCTTTCAAAATTTTGACATTAAAATCATGACTTTTGGAGTTGAAGTTGACAAAAAAGTAAGAACAGAATTTATTTACAATAATTTTTAAAAAATTAGCACTTAGTAAAAAAACAGTAATTCGTCATAGTTGTATCGCATCCGCGGTAACTTATTATTAATTGTAATAACTGTGCAGTAAATATCTCGTATATCTGGTCACGTAAAACTACCGATACTGTCTAAAATCTTTATAGTTATTAACGATATTAAGTTACAGTACATATCTCGTGTAACTGATCAGGTAAAACTATAACGCTATTGTCTAAAAATTTTCATACTTTAATTTCATTTAATATTTGTCAAACATTAATATTGTGAAACAAAATACACTGTGAGAAATGAGACTAGGTTAATACAGCCAGAAAAAAGTAGTTGCATGAAATATATTTACAGAGCATATAATTACTGATTAAATAAACCAGAAATGTAGTTTTGTTTTCAACTACAAATGCCTATTTTCAGCAACGTGAAATGACATGGATAACGATACCTTGGAGGTCCAGGTTTCAGTAAATAAAATTTTTGTTTTGTCTTTATGATAATTTACATTTGGTTTGTTCAAATATTTATTGTTTTCAATTTCATGTGACTAATTATAATTGAATTAATTGGAACAGAAGAAGCCTAAATCCATTTCTTTTTCTAAAAATACTTCTTTATTGAAATGTTGAATTTAAATGAAGTCCAACAATCTGGTAAAATATTACATAGGTTTCTAAATTGTTATTCCATTAAATAGCACATTCAAATTTTCGTTCCGTGCGGAAACAACAAATTCTTAGTATAAAAGAGAATAAAAATTGATCAAATTCGCTTGAAACACATTACTCACGGGAATTCCAAGTCACTAATTACGAATCTGACATCAGATTTTAGAAATTCAATATGGATTTGCGTGAAACTTGTTATTCAGGGTTTTCCGGGTCGATGATTAAGAATTTGACATTAAATTCGTTGTCACTGCCTTCAAAAATACCCCAGTTGAGAGTTTAAAACGAAATTAATCAATTTTTAAAAATATTTTCGCTAAATTGAATCGTCCATTTTGAATTTTCTAAATCTGATGTTATTCGTTACCAATGACTCCAAAAACTCCTGAGTAACAAGTTTCAAGCAAAGCTGCTTAACTTTATTAAAAGTTTATTTTGACTGTCTAGATGACATTCATTATTAAATAATAATAATCTAATACTTAAAAGAAAAACCGTTTTTATTGATTCCTGAACAATTTTGTTTTATAGATTTGTTTTGTTTCTGCATTAACTATTTCAATCATATAGAATTAATTTGATTTCGTTTTTATAACTTTTTTGACTATTTACAGTCAATAATTAATCAATGATGCATTTCTGAATTTAGTTTTCAAGTACAGTCCTGGTTGTAGTAACCAGTTATCTATGTCATGGTAGCAAATTATTTTCTGATTAATTCACAATTGGATTAGTAGTACATTTATCACTATTTCATTTGGAGAGAGAGGGGGGGGAGTATTCTAAATGTTAAAAAATATACTGTATGTAAAAGGTTTTCTAAGTCTAAGGTAATAATCTGACATTTATGCTTCTTCATTAATGATCATTATAGGCATGCATAGCATTTTATGCAATATATACGAAGTTAACTTCATCATTACGGCTGAAAATTTTCGAAGAAATTAAAAAAATTAATTCTTTCAAGAATTTAAAATTAATTATTGGACCATACTGTTGTGAAATGCTTGAGGACGTACGACGTGCTTTCGAGGACGTGGAATTCACAAGTTCATGGGTTCATTTTATTGAGGTATTTTTAATAGCTGTATTATTATACTGTACGGATAAAGAAAGTCTATCTACATTATTTTGAAGTCGAACGGAGATATTTAGTGGTGTGCAAAAAGCTCGAAACTCAATGGAGATTTTTCGAGCTTTACGTTTTTCGAGTCGAGCGCTATTAATTCGAGCTCGAGTCGAGTTCGAGTCGAGCCAAGCTGTATAAAAAACTCGAAAATTTTCGAGTACTCGAACGCTTTCGAGTACCCGAATATTTCGAGTACTCGAGTAACTTCGATCACTCGAGTAAATTCGAGTACTTGTGTAAATTAAATTTGAATATTCGATTGTTTGTAAGCTATTTACTATTTTTTCATGAGTTTGTAATTTCAAATATGTAGTCATTCATTTATCTGTTGATTAATTTAGTAATTTTTGCAAAACAATAAAAATTAAACGTTTAATATGCTCAAATTCATTCGAGAACTCGAAAACTTCGAGTCCTCGAATTCACTAGAGTACTCAAAAATTTCGAGTTCTCGAATTTACTCGAGTGCTCGATACCTCGAGTCAAGCTCGAGCTCGAAAAAATGTCGGCTCGACTCGGCTCGAAATTCGAGCTTTTTGCACACATCTAATAGTAGACATGCTCAATCGATTTGTAGAAAAAAATTACCAATTTTAATTATTTATATGCTAAATTGTAGATAGTACGATTTTTGTTTATTGAAAATTTTTATTTTCAGTTTTTTATGATTTTGAATAATTAATTGTAGAAATTTGAAAAAAAATGCTTAAATTAAAGTTAAATAATTTTAAAAAATTGTCATAATGAAATTGACATTTGTGAGGAAATCAAATTTTAATTAGTTTTAATTTTACTCGTGATTATTCTTAAATTTAAATTTCCACAATTTTTATTAATTTTCACTAACAATTATTCAAAATATTTTTTTTATAATTCATAATAAAAAGACACTCGCTATACTTTTAAAATTTTATTATTATTATTATTATTATTATTATTTCTATTTATTAAAAAAGTTTTTTCGTACAAATAATATTTTATCATATAGCAGTTTTAATATTGTTCAAAAAGTAGGTTCAGATGGGGTAAATTGGGACAAGAGGTGTTGGAGCTTAATTTACAGTTTTAATATTAAGTTCAACGTCAATATTTTAAAATTAGATCACCTACAAGAGGTTCTCAGTATTGCCAAGCTTTTATCTTGACAATCGGCAGAAAGATAATTCAAGTTATCGCTTAATGCATAAAAACTTGAAAATCAAAATGAAACTGTTTCAGTATTTTGTCTCGCATTTTAAAGAAAGCAGACTTAAAAATCATACAAAAATTTTTCTTTTCCCTTATGACTCCCATAACAGAAATTCACTTTAATTTTTCATTTTTGTCAATTTGATTAATAATAAAAATCTGTCCCCATTTACCCCAAGAATTTGAAAACTCAGGGTAAATGAGCACAACTGGTTATTATTATCCAAATTGACAAAAATGAAAAATTAAAGTGAATTTTTGTTATGGGAGTCATAAGTTTAAGTCTGTTTTTTACAAATGCGACACGAAATACTGAAATAAAAAAAAATTTCAATTGATTCAACTATTAAATATCTACTACAATTTTTTTAAGTTTTTTCATCTCTTTAGGGTATGTGGGCAAAGGAAGTTTTTTTGTGGTTTGAAACTTTCTCTGAAATAAATAATGATTTCGGGTTAAAATTTTGGAAAAATGATTTCGTTTTGTACAAGGAATCTTGTTGTTCTACTCATTTAATATAACTTCACGCAAAAATAATAAAAATAAAGCAATAAATAGTAAAATAATGTGTTTTATCATCGTTCATTCAGCGGCCACTCGCTCGAATTGGCGCTGTTTACTGGACCACTGACACTCAAGCAACGTCTCTGTATGGGCCGCCATGTTTCTTTTCCTTTTCGTTTTAAAATGTCACGTTTTAAACATTTTTAATTTTTTAATAATTTATTTTAATATAATTTAATTTAATAATTCATTTTTTAAAAATTTAACTCAAAATTATGTATTTTTCGGAGAACAGCGAGATTATGCTATGCTATGCTGTCCCCATTTACCACAAATTTTATAAAATTTTCTAAATCTTGGGGTACATCACAGATAAAACCTTAACTCAAAATGATAGCGTATGCTACTCATTTTGATAAGCAGCAAAAATGAGTCAGGTTGGTGGCGCCACTGTCTATGTCGTTTAGCATTGACTCATTTTTGCTGCATTTCAAAATGAGACTAAGTTTTTTCTGTGGTGGGAACAGTCAGTTTCATGCATTTAAAGCTTAGCTTAATTTTTTTCTGCTGCATAAAATTAATCCTGGGAATGTAAATAATAACTTAAAAAAATAAACCCGCAAATATTATCTTTTAAAGGAAGAAACTTACGTAATTTGTGAAAAATTTGGATTTTGTTCACATTTACCCCAACTGACCCTATTCATTTTTATAATTATTGATTATCGATCACAGTCTGATTTAAAAACATTAAGTTATTGATTCAAATAATACCTTCAGAAATGTTTTGACATACATATTACAGATTCTTGTCGAAAAATGGGTTGAACTTGAAATCGGACATGTGTCACAGCACATATTGTCCTATTTTGCATGCATTCCCTTAATACCACCTCGAGATTACTTTAATGCAGTAAGGACAATTCAAGATATGGTTCATCAATCCCTAACAGACCAAACTGAACAATTTGTTAAGGATATTTGTGATACAATTATTTGGGGAACAAATTTTGTTCCTCTTTTTGATAGTATTCACGAAAAATCAAATGATTTAATTGAATTAAATAACATTAGACTGCGAACGAAATTATTGAACTCCAAATTTACAGAAGAGTTTATTGGTAACATTCTTTCATTTCATTGATTTTAAAGGATTTGTATGCATTGTGACTCGGGTTTAACAGATTCTCTGAATTGACAATAATGAGATGGTAATTAAACGATATCACAGAAAAAAACGAGTCTCTTCTTGTTGCAAATAACAGGTAAGGTAAGGAACTCCGACTTGAGGTTTTATAAGAAAATAGGAAATTTTATTACTAAGTTTAACAAACAAGCAACCAAAACATCCGATGAACCCAAGTCACAGTGTATACCTATTTATATATATATATATACCCAATGGGCACACTTGTTCATAAGACGTCCTGAGGATGTCTTTTTGCGAACGTCTTTTGGACTTCTATTAAAGACGTCTTTTTGACGTTAGAGAGTGTTAGAGACGTTTTTAATTTGGCCCCGTATGGTATATCTTAACAACGTGAATAATATCTCTGAGGTATGTCCAAAAAAAGGTTTTATGTCTGCTCAAAAAGATGTTTTTAGCATGTCTAAAAGACGTTCTTTCAGATTTTGAAAATAGAAAATTTTTCATAAAAATAACTTTTAAATTTTATTTTCTAAGTTCAACGTATACACCGAAACTGTTTAAGATGAATGTTATATAAATTTTTTAAGTTCAATTCATTTTATTGAAAAATAAGTTCGTAATCTTTTTGAAGACTTTTATCTGTCTCAGATGGCTGAGACGCTTTAGGCGTAGAGTTTCAACCCAACATTGCCCCTTTCCGCGTTGACCGGGTTTACTGGGATGGGTGACTATGAGGTGTTCCACGCCAAATTCGAAGACCATCTGCAATTGCATCTCCGATTTTTTTAAAACTTTTTTTTCTTTTAGTACTAATTGTGACTAGCTTTCATGATTTTTTCAAATTTTTTTAGCAAGCCGTTTTCGAGATTTGAATTTTATAAAAAAAAAATATTTTTTTCTTTTTTAGATAAAATAAATGCTTTAGCAAATAATCAATCGAGTCGAGAAAAGGAAGTAAAATCTATGATTCAAAATTGTATGATAGACACCATTCAACGTCTCAACAAGAATGCGTAAATAAATGATTTCATTTTTTGTATTTTTTCTAGTTTACATTTAGAACCTACTTACACTGTAAAGAAAATGTTTAAGAAGTTAATGGCAACCGGAGTGGAGAGTAAAAATGAAATTTACTTCAAAAGTGAGTTAATCATTAAGGGGGAAAACTCGTGTAAAACAACATTTAAAAAAAATTTTTTTTGATTTAAAAATTAATTTACTATCTGTAGAATATGATCCTTTATTACTAATCTATAATTAGATGTATGAATGTCCTTTAGTACCTAAGCATAAGTTTAGCACTTCAGATGCTACCAAATGCAGATAACTATGAGCACGAGATCCCTCTATTCTTTCGGTTTCTTGTCAATATAATTTTATTAATTGTCATTAGAAAGCACCATAAGCAAGTAATAGTAAATCTTTGTTTTAGTGCAATATTTTTTTTCGAATACATAACGTCTTCAAGGCCAATTTTTAACCGATTTTAATCAAACTTACCACAAATCTTCTTTATTTTACTGGCTATTGCATGACAAGCTCCTTTTTTTAAAAAATTTTTTTAATAATTATTCTTGAACATTATTTATAAGAAAAAAAAGTAATTTTTTTTCAAAATAGTCCCAAATTTTCAAAAAAAAATTTTTTTTAGTTTTCTCTTCTTCATGCAAAACGTATTTGCGTATTTTAATAAACAAAATTTTTTCATGAAGCTTATATTACGTACTTCAAGGTATGCTTTAGTTTAATTCAATAAACTTTACCATAGTTTTAAAAAAAATCCTTAAAAAATGTACATTTACACGAGTTTCCCCCCTTAAATTAATTTCCTATCACAAACTCACAGTCACTAGGTATAAAATTAACTCGTAAAGCATTAATTCCTTCTCTCTTAAACTCCAAATGTGAGCAACTTATATAAATATAGTCCCCTTTGAAGTTAAAATTTAACTTTCTTTTTACAGTGTAAGATCCACTTAGTTTTATTTGTATTTCTTATAAGCCAACACAGAAAAAAACTGAACACTGATTTTAGAATATCTACTTAAATTAAGTGGAAAATATTCTTACAATAATAACAATATTCTTATTGAAAGAATTAATATTTCTAGGCTCCTATTTAAGTAGGTATTCTAAAATCTAGAATATCGTTTTTCTGTAATCATAAAATGAGTAGTGTATGCTACTCACTTGTACGTGAAGTAGGGTGTACATCTACAGCAATTAATATTTTATAGTTATGTACGTTCGTTGTATACCCTACTTTTATACTCCTAAAATCTTAAAATTTGCAAAAACAATTGAAATAATCTTTTGAGACCATCAATACCACTACAAACTGGTAAAACACTGCAAATATCAAAAAAATGTTGTGTTTAATAGTATGTAATTTCTTTTCTTCAAATTATAGCGTTTAGGAGTATGAAAATAGGGTAGACAACGTGTATAACTATCAATGATTATGAATTACTGTAGAGCTTACTTTACGCTTTTTCATGAAAAAATGGGAAATTTAATTTTCTTTTTGGATTCAAAGTAGGATCTGAATCTATTCAAGTTATAGCCTTGTTTAAGACTGCTACAACCTAACAGACTCTGAAAATTCAAGTTCAAAGTAGGGCTTAAAATTGGACTGGAGTTGTCCAACAGCAAAAGTTGCGGACGAAATAAAAAATATTGTTACTACAAAATATAATTTATCAAAATTATATTTGTAATACCTGTATTTTTATTTTTAATAAAAGTATTTCAGAGCAAAAAGACCAAAAGCCTTCTTAAAGCGCTTTAAGAACGTTTTATGCCTGCCAATTTAAGGTTCTAAAAACGTTTCAAGAATATTTTTTAGTTTTTTGAGATAATTGCAACTTAGAAAAAAAGTCGTAAATTATTTAAAGACTTTTGGGGTGCTTATTACGAATTTACAGTCAGATTTTTGAAATTCAAAATGGTGGATCTAATATTACAGACGAAAATATTACAAATTAAACAGATTTTGCTTGAAACTTTTTACTCGAGGGTTTTTGGAGTCGCTGATTACAAATTAGGAGTCAGATTTTATAAATTCAAAATGGCGGGTCCAATATGGCGGATAAAAAAAATAAAAATCTAACTGAATTATATATTGGAGACGCCATTTTGAATTTGTAATATCTGACTTCGTATTCGAAATCAGAGACCACAAAAACCCCCTAGTGACAAGTTCCAAGCTGATCAAAATGTTTTTTTATTTTTTTCGTCCGCCATATTGAATCTGTCATTTTTAATATTTAAAATCTGACTTCATATTCGTAATCAGCAACCCCAAAAACCCCTGAGATTTGAATTCAGCGTAAAAAATACATTAAGAAACGTTCTTACTTTTTCGCGTCCAACTGTTAACATGAATTTGTCTTCCTGTGCTATAAATGTTGCATTTGTGCGGTCATGCTCTCCCATGAAATATTTATGATAAAAATATACATAATTCAAGGAGATTGTATCGCTTGACTGAACTAGTCAAAAGAATAACCATTTTTCTCGGATTTGACTCACTTTGTAATTAGAAAATTAGAAAAGATTGAATTAGATTAAAATATATGTCAAAATTGTGAGTTTTTAACCGAGATCACCACTTCTCTTTTTTTTGAAGTAAAAATTAAGAAATTAATTAAAAATCATTGAAAAACATCAATAAAAATACATACAAATTATCACTATTTTATAACACTAAAATTAGAATTTTTAGAAAATAAAATCTTTTGTAATTAACAATTAAATTTTTTTGCAAATTTCAGAGATTGTCGCTTTAATTAGACAATTTGATTGAATCGCAATTGCTTTGGGGTTTTCTCGCCACAAAGTTATATAAAATAAAATTTTTTATAAATAATAATTAAAAATTGAATAAAGCTAATAATAATATCATGGTGGTGATCTCGCCACAAGTGTATATATTCAGAGAAAAACACAATAACTTTTAAAACACTTAAAAAATCGCAAAGTAAACCACACCATGACATTCAGAAGACTGAAATTAATAAAACATAATTACGTTAAATTTTTTTTGATGAAATTTTTTCTCAAAATAAAATCACAAAAATTAAAAAAATAAGTTGTGAAATAAGTTTCGATTTCAGTAATCACTCTGTCATTCGGTTGCTTCTTCTTTAATCGGATCGAAACTTAGGGCATATACAGGGTGTTCCAAAAGTATGAAAACTTGCAAATATCTCGAAAAGTACGCATTTTCGTGATGCTTCTTTTTTCACTGTTGGGCCCGGGGACCAATTTTTTGGCTTCAAAAATGTAGATCTTTTTTTGGGAACAACTTGTGCTTTGATTATTTTTCACGAAAATGCGTATTTTTCGAGATATTTATAAGTTTCCATACTTTTGGAACACCCTGTATGCACACTGCTATAAGAGACATTTACGTGAAGCGACAAATTTCTAAGTCAGAGAATACGAAAATAAAAGCCAAATGGTGATCTCACCCCACTCTACTCTATACTTATACGTATTTGAAATATGTATATTTAATTTTTTTTAGACTAGACGTAAAAGGTGCTATATTACAAATTGAAAAATTTACAAGAAATTTTATAAGTTTGCCAAAAGCAGGTGAGACTTTATTAAAACATTATTTATTGTAGTAAATATATAATTTTTATTTTTGAACATTTATACCCAAGTAACACGTCATATTACTGGAGTGCTATTTTGTAACTTCACTTCACTTTCACTTTACTTCACCTCCACTTCATTCTGGTTTAAATGTGATTGTACTTCACTTTGTATTATTTTGAAATTAAATTTCCTAATGCGTTTTTTACAAAAAGTAAATATTCTTAAATATAATTGTGATAAACATATTTAATCGATTAGTAATAATATTTTTTAATGGTCTATTATTATTATTATTATTATTATTATTATTATTTTCAATTGTAATGCCGAATCAGCTTCTGTGCTCTATGGATACGTTGCTCGTGTTTAGAGCAAATATTATTAGATTATATTAGAGGTGTGCAAGAAGCTCGAATGTCGAGCCGAGACGAGCCGAAAATGAAGTGAATGTGAAGTGAAATGAAAGTGTTACGAAAGTGAAGTGAAAGTGAAGTGAAGTTGCAGAATAGCACCCGTGTAATGTTAAAATATCCGCCTGATAGTAATATTACAAGGAAATGTTACCGTAATATATAATATACACTTCGATGGATTGTCCTGAAATTTTATAGGCTTATTACAGTCATCAATGCCTAAAATCAGACACAAGGGTTTCCAAAATTATCCACATTTTTTTATGTCACTTTTTCAAAAATTCAAAAATACGTTTTTTAACCAAAACTTTTTTTACACTGTAAATATAATTTTTTGTCCAAAAAACTTATTTCTCGCATTAAAATAAATTGATTAACCTATATAATGTCTATATTTTACTTAAAATCTATAAATTATATCATTTTTTAATTTTTGAAAAAAAACTTTGTTCGTATTTTTTTAAAAAACTGTTTTTTTTATGAAAATTATTAATAAATTTTGTCAAAACCGTATTCCTGGCATGAAAACGAATCGATTGATGTGTATAAAGTTTACATTTTACCAATATTTGTAAAATTGATCGCTATTTTAGCTGTAATCCTTCTTTTAATCTTGAATATAAGTGTATCATGATGAGAAAGCTAAATGGCCATGAATTGAACACTTTGCTTATATTCGTGTTATATTAAATTAATGTTACCGAAATATTACAATAACATTACGACGTAATATTACTGTAGGGGAGGATGAGGCAAAGATAGTTAGTTGCCGAAAATACGTCTTACCTAACTATTCATGTCCCATCCTCCCGTAATGTTATTGGAATATTACAGTAACATTTCCCTATAATATTACCATAAGGAGGACATTTTAACATTACATTAATATTATGTGATACTTGGGTGATTGTGTTTCATTGTCAAATTGTTTTGAAATAGATCCATGTATTATTTTTTTATTTTAATTATGAATGTTTATAAAATTAACCCCCCTTCATCACCGCCAAATATTAATAAAAGTCAAAAAATTTGTTGGGTTACATATTGTTTTGAAAAAAATTGATTTTTCAAGTTGGGACATTACACATAAAAAGTCTCATATATGAAATGTATCTTTTTGAAAATAATATACAATGAACTATCTGTAATTACTATATTTAAAAGTACCTAATTTTTAAAATGCTTATAAGAATTTATTTTTGCTAATAGAGATTTTGAATATCAAAGAAAATTATTGCCTTAAGGAATTAGAGGGGAAGATTTCAAACCCGAAACGGAAAGAAGGTATAATTTATACTTATTTACACAGAGAAAAAAATCAAGCGAATATAGTAGTAGAAACAGTGAAGGCGCTTGTATACCTCACCGATCCCAAGTATACTTCTGTCGTGTACCATTGGAGTAAAAGAAACAAATGATATTTCTGTCTCTTTTACTCCAATGGTACACGACGCAAGTATACTCTGGATCGGTGAGGTATACAAACGCCTTAACTCTACTACTTTCGGGCGTGCGCTTTCTACGATATTCGTAGAAGAACATACCCAATTTACAAGGTCCTATACCAAAAGAGTAACAGATCCCTGCCAAATATCGTTGAAAGCGCACGCACGAAAGTAGTATAGTATATATCTACTATATTTGGTTGATTTTTTTCTTCGTGTAGTACCCGGTTATTCATTATATTATAAAAATATCTTAAAGATATAGATATATCCAAATAATTCTGGTATTGTGTATAACTTTGCGTGATTTTTTGTCAAATTAGTATGTGAGTTAAGTTCAGAGATGGCAACCGAAACCGATAACCGAAAAAACAGAAATTTTTAAGAAACCGAAAACAAAAAATCGATACCCTTATTATAAAAATTTAAAAACCGTTATTTCGAAACCTAAATTTTATTTTTTCTGTTTTTTTCGGTTTTAATAATCGGGTAGAACAAATCGAAGAAAATTTAATAAAAAATGTTTTGATTTCTTACAATTCTGCACAAAAAAGAATTTCTAAAAATGTGAAATCGATTGAAATCTTAAATTTCTGGAAGTCCATGGAAAATGATTTTCCTTAATTGCGAGCTCTAGCTGATCAAGTAATATCAGTTTCAGCAACCCAAGTAAGCGTAGAACGCTTATTTTCAAGTCTTAAGTTTGTATTATCTCATCTACGTAGCAATCTTTCTTCACATATATACACTGAGAGACCTTTTGGACTGCAGCGGAACAAGGTAAGTGACAGCAGCGCCACTATGGTTTTGGTGTGCGGCGGTAAAATTTTGGGAGCGTGACTGTCCAAAATGTTAGTGAGTAGCTCACCGAAGTTGTGGGGACGCCACCTTTGGTTTGTAGCTGTACAACTTTTTGGCAGACACGCGCCCAAAAATCTACTACAGCAGCCCAAACGTAGTCTCGTAGCTTACCAACAGAATGCTCCGCAGCCGCCTGTCGAAAGTCGGCTACGGTGCAAAAGGTCTCTCAGTGTAGGAAAATGTGTTACTCATTTGTCAAAATAAATTATTTGCTGCAAAAAATTAATATAAAATTTCAAAAAATAATTATTTCTGTTTTGAAAATTCTACATTTTGTTTAACTATTAAGAGTTTTAATGTTCATACTTATAATATAAATTTATAAATAAATTATGAGTAATTATAATACATTTATTTTGTTCTAAATAATTCAAATCCATAAATATTTTTATTCATATTATTACTAGAGGGAAACAATTAAAAAACCGAAACCTAAAAAAACCGAAATTTTTGACATTAAAAACCCAAACCGGAACCTTAATCTTTTAAGAAAAAACAGAAACCGCAATACCCATACCGAAAAAATTTCGGTTGCCATCCCTGGTTAAGTTAGAACAGTTTCATGCTAATGCAAAAATACCATGTGATAGAATTAACCAGAATTATGACAGTAATTCGAAAAAAGTTCTTTCAGTAGACGTAAAGTACACCGAAATCGAATTACTGTTACACATAAAAATTAAAATTTTAGTAAATGAAGTATTATTATTATAGGAGAAGAACAATGTAAAAATATTAATCTTACGAAGAAAAAAGGAAATAAAAACCCTACAGGAGGCAAAAAATCAAATGTTAAGGCAGCAATAAGATCAAGTAAGAATATTGTCTAACATAAAAAATACATGTGACTCTTTGTAACAAGAAATATTTTAGTCCTAAAATATTAACGGTTATGGTTACGATCATTTTACCATATTAATAGTGAACGGGAACAAGCCTATTGCATCAATTCTTATCAAAAGTTATGTTTATTATATTATTTATTATATTATATTATTTATATTATTTATTATATACATAAAAAATTATGTAATGAATATTAAAATTTATCATTAGTATATGCCTTGGGAGTTAATCCTTTTGTATGTATTTTCATTTCAAAACTAACAAACTCAACCTACAAATTTGTGGAGCCAAAATACTTATCATCACAAAGAGTCACACAAGAGAGGCGTTTTATTTCAAGTAACTTAGTTAACAATTATGCAGCTATTTTCTGAGAAAACAGAAAGATAAAAAAAATTTAGTTAAATTAAAAATATCAAATCTTTTTTTTAATTAAAAATAATTTAATTTATTACAGAATCTCAAGGCCCAAAATCAGCAAAAAAAAATATTAAAATATCTGAAGTCAGTGAAAAATCTAACGCTGAAATAAACATTGATGAAATAAGTGGTAATTAAGTTCATACCATATTAACTTCTTATTATAAAAAACTGCATAATATTCGTACATTATTTAAATTTGGTTAAATATTAATTACGATCTTCCATAAAGTAGGCAGTACCACAAAAATAATATATATAAGTCATTTTACGTGTAATGTCATGAGTTGAAAAATTGATTTCTCAAAAAATACTGAAACCTGTGGAAATTGTTGTCCTACTTGATGGTTAAATATTTCAAAAAATTTTTTTTTTACTTTTTTGAAAACTTGGGATGAAAAAAATTTTCATAAAAGATAATATTAAAATAGAGGACGGTGTCAATCAAAACTGAGAAAATTGACCCCCCTACCTCATCCCAAGTTTTCAAAAAAGTCAAAAAAATTTTTTTGAAATATTTAACCATCAAGTAGGACAACAATTTCCACAGGTTTCAGTAGTTTTTGAGAAATCAATTTTTCAACTCATGACATTCCACGTAAAATATCTTATATGTATATAAAGTCCAAAATATTCCCAAAGTATGTGTAAACATATGTAATATTCCCAAAGTATGTGTAAACATATGTCAAAAATATGAACACTTGACTCTTTAAGAAGTCTATTATACAGTGGCGTTAAAAAATTTTGAACGATATGTTTTTGTATGATTTCTTTCAGATCTTTCGAATGGTATAACATTTTTTAAAAAAACTTAAATTGTTTATAAAAAAATCCATTAATTCAAACTTCATCTCAGGTTCGTTAGATGCGGAATTTTATGACTTTTCATTTTGAAAGTTCATATTTTCGGTAATTTTATTTGTTTGTAAAATATTTATTTTATTTTTATAATTATTAATTAATAAATTAGTTAATATCTCAAAAACAAAAAATAGACATTCTAATATTTTTAGTACTGAAAATATGCATTCTAAACTTTACAAAAAAATTAAAATATTAAAGAGAAATGTCAATTTTGACAAAAAGTCAAAAATATATTTATTTTTTAAAAAAGGTGTTTTTTAAATTTAAAAAAAATTTTTTTACAACATTCATAAAGAAAAAAGCCGGGCTCAAAATTATCCAGCCAACAGGATCATTTTGATCTTAAGCAAAAATGAGCCCAGGTTTTTATTGTGCGAAAGAACAGAAAAAACCGTTACATACATTGGCGCCATTTTTCCTGACTGTAACAAGTACCTTGCCCCCCTCACGATAAAAACGTTACGTATTTTTTTAATGGCTCCTTTATAGTTTTTGATAAAAGCTAACAATATCTTGTGGTTAAAGCACTCATCCATAGGGTCCAACTATGTTCCATTTTGTTTATATTAATAAAATATAGAGCTAAAATTTTTGTTTTAGTTTAAAAAATATAAAATTCACAAATAATAAGTAATATGCTATATTATAGATGCTCAAAACTCACAATCAGACAATGACAGAAGTTTGAACTTCGTTTTAGATGGTAATACAATTTTTTATGTTTTAAAGATTTGAGTATTATACCAAGTAGTTTTAAGTGACGAATAATAAGTAATATGCTTTGTTGTACACAGAGAAAAGATATATTTGTCTTAGAAACTTTTTATTTATTTGGAATAAATTTCATTTTGGTTTAAATAAAATTTTATTTGTCTCAAATATATATTTTATTTATGTTGAATAACATTTTTATTTAAAACAAATAAATAGGCTACTTGGTGATGAGACAAATATACGTTTATTCAACGTGATTTATTTATGATTTATTTGGTTCAAATAAATCATTTCTCTGGGTGTATTTGAAAATAATTTGTATTAATTTTTTATAGCTCCTCGAAACTCAGAAACTCCGGAAAATATAAATCAAAACTTAAGTGGTAATTTATATTATGTATTTTATATTATGTATGACAGGAAAAATTAAAATAACTGAAAATAGGATTTTGAAAAAACTCTACTTGTCAAATGATAACTTTAAACTTTAACGTTTTTTGCTATCTATAAGAATTAATCAATTTATTTATACCCAGCAAACCAGATATAAAATGTTATATAACTTGAAAATAACTGTTTGTTAGATCAGATGAAACAAGTTATTTATAGAATAATTATGTAAATATTTTGTAACTAAAATCTGGAATATTATTGCACCAATACTTATCTATCTGTTTCATATTGTAAATGTAACTGAATTCTGGAGTACTGTTACATAATAGTTATGGAACTGTTCTATAACCAAAATGTAACAAAATTCTGGAACACTGATATAAAATAGTTGTCGAACTGTTCTATAACTGAAATGTAACCAAACGATAGAATAATGTTATAATAGTGCTACATAATTATTTCATGAAGTAGATATCGCAGTAGATTATATACACTAACCAAGCAGAAATTTCGGTAAAATTTGTTAAATATAGTTTTAATTTCACATTTTCTATTTTCCGTTTAAATGAATTGAAAAATTTCTCTAATATGTATGATAAAACAAATATACTTATCCTTACTTAATTTGTTTTATAAATAAGTTTAGGTTAAATTATTAATGAAACGTTTTAAAATTTTTAGACAATTTTCTATAAATATTTTTATTTGTACATGAGATGTATCGATGTTCTATATTTGTTATATCTTTGTTATATTCGGGATGGAACGATATTGAACTAAACTAGTTACTAAATAGTTTTTAACAAGTTATATAAAAATTTACAAATTGATCTTTTAATGTAACACGGAGAGAAATAGATGGTACGGGGTACTATCTAGATAGTACCAGGTACCATATTTGATCTTACATATACGGACAGCAATCTAGATTCTATTAGTAACAATCCAGATTGTACGGAGTAACGTCTTGATTGTAGTGGGTAGCATAACCATACTTTTTGTAACATCTTTGATAGTACCGAGTAGCATAATGATAGTACCGGATAACATCTACTTTTTACCATCTTAAGATCATAAATTCTTACCATCTATTTCTCTCCGTGAACTATTCTATATTATGGTTTGCTGGGTACACTGTGATTATTTTTTATTAAAAATTATTTTAAAACAAAATTCGTAAAGAATTATGAAACTCTTTTTCTAACAGTTCAAAAAAATACAAAATTTGAGTCAAGTCTGAAATATCAAAAATTTTGTTTAATTGAAAATAATTTCATTTATTACAGACTCTCCAGACACAGAATATGCAGAAAATAATATAAATTTAATTAGATTAAGTGAGAAATCTAACGCAGAAAGTAACATTGATAAAACAAGTGGTAATTAAATTCCTTCTATATTTACATCTTATCAGATATATAAAATTACATAATAGATTAACACTATTTAAATTTGGTTAATCATAAATTATGATCTTCCATAAAGTTTACAATACCACAAAAATAATATATATATATATATATATCGCTGGGTTAGTGGAAAAAAAGGACACGTCGGATTTTCGTTGAAAAAGAGGACACGTCGCGTTTGAATTGAAGAAAAGGACACGTCGAATTATATATTTTTTTAAGAAAATTTAAGTTGGTAACACTTTTTTTGAGGTTGACATTTAAATATTTATTTATTTATCACTTAACTGAAATAAATTATATTGGTTAGAATGGTTAAAAATTAAATTATAATATTGAAAATTTAACCTTATAATGCTATCTTAATTAATATTTTTGTTTAATACAATTTTCAGTTTTCGCTAAGTTACAAAAATTAAAATTATATTTATCCTTATTAAAAGATGAAAGATGTATATGCAGCAAAAAATTTATAACTTCAAAAATTTTTCGGGTCGTTTATGTGTAAATTGATAAAAAAAATTTTGATTGTAGGAAATAAAACTTAAATATAAAAGACAAACATCATAAAATGAAATAACAATTTTTATTATTATTTTTTATATTTTATTGATAATCGGAAATCAATGATGTGAAGTTATAAATTTGACGAATTTAAAAGTGTTACCAACTTAAATTTTCTTAAAAAAATATAAAATTTGACGTGTCCTTTTCTTCAACTCAAACGCGACGTGTCCTCTTTTTCAACGAAAATCCGACGTGTCCTTTTTTTCCACTAACCCAGCGATATATATATATATATATATATATAAAACTATAAACAAAAGCACTATTACATCAAAAGTCTCAATAAACAATGTTTATCTTAAAAATATATCAGTTAACATATTTTTTCTAACGTTTTTATTCCAAATGAAAATTATATGTTATTTATAGAAATTGGTGAATTTGATAAATATATATTCCAAAAGTGAAATTAGATTATTTATTATCTTTTTAATTTCTTTCAATATAAATGGGTAATAAAATATGCTATTCTGCAATATCAAGATATGATAATCGAATTTTTATTCTGTTTCGGAATTCATTTCAACTTTTTTCTATCTTATTTAATTCTTTTTCAGTTAAATTTCAAAATTTCTAAAGTATATATGTGACCGGGTCTGAGATATAAAAATATAAGTAATTCTAAGACAAAAATCACTCTTTGTATTTTTCCTTGAAATAAAAAATTAAAAACTTATTAATTTTTCAAATTTAACGAAAAATTCTACCTAAATCCTCGAAGATGATCTCCAGGTATACCCGTCATCGGCGACCTGGTTGTCCAAGTGTTAAGGATATTTTCTCAAACCTCAAATATGAATGCCAAAACCATTAAAAAAAACTATGTTAAATGTAATTCTAATCGGGTTCGCTATAATTTTCCTTTAATCTACTCTCGAAAATACGTATGTATACTAAGTTTGAGCCCAATCGGTTAAAATGGCCAGATTTTAGAGGGGGGGACAAAATATTGTAGACAGACATGAGTGAAATCATAAGTGTTCCGTTTCGGTTCACTGCGTGAACGGAACCCTAAAAATATATAAAGAACATTTATCTAGGTTCTTTGAAATATAAAATGTTTGAAGAAATCTGTTTTAATTAGTAGTAAAACTTTAAACGCGTTTTTTTCGAAAAGTTGATTTTGGTCGATAGCACCGTTTTCTCAGACCCGGTCACATATACTATAAAAGTTCACGAGAATAATTTGTCACCTTCAGGCTTGTAGGGATAAAAAATCTTTTGACTTCTTTTTAAAATTTTTTTTCCATAGAATTAAATGGAATTGAATTTTATGGCTTTCTGTTTTTTAAGTGGAATTGATATAGAGGAAATTTTCCGAATTAGAAGGAAATAAAATTTTGAATTCCATTCAATTCCACCTTTCTTGTCTGGTACCTGTGTGAAACACGGCTTCTACCTGAATAATGAAAATAAGATGACCAAATTCACGAATAATAAGTACCTAATATGCATTGTTGTAGTTGAAAATAATTTTCATTATTTCTTTACAGCACCTCAAGACACAGAAACACCAAAAGTTCTAAATGAACACTTAAATGGTAATTTATATCGCATTATACATATATATAACAGGGAAAATTAAAATAACCAAAAATGGGATTTTGTAAAAACTCTAGTTGTCAAATCTCAATTTTATACTTAAATGTTTTCTTTCTCTTTATTCAAAATAATTTTAAAAACAAAATGTTAATATGAAAGATTAAATTTGATAGTTGCATTTGAAGAGAAATTATAAACATTCAAAACATAAAAATATTTAAAAATTTAACAATTCATAACTGTTAAACGACTATATAAAAAATGTGGAAAATTTATGAAGCTTTTTTTCTAACAGTTAAAAAAAATAAGAAATTCGAGACAAATAAAAAATTTAAAAAATTTTTTTTAATTAAATATGTTCTCATTTATTACAGACTCTCAAGACCAAGAATATGAAAATTCAGAATATGATGAAAATTTTATAAATATATCTAGAATTAGTGAAAACTCATACGATGAGGAAAACAATAATCAAATAAGTGGTAATTAAATTTATATTATATATATAGGGGAGGATGGGGCAAGGATAGTTAGGTAAGATATTTTTGGATCTAGCCGTGAAATTTAAACTGGCATCGGAAAAAGAATAGTATCGTTGGAAAGCCTGTTTATTTAGCTACAATTTTGCTATACATTGTTTTCTTGTAGATTGCAATGCCTTCGAGATAATATTGGAAAAGTAAAAAAAAAATTTTAACTATCCTTGCCCCACTAGTGGGGCAAAGATAGTTGAAAATTTGTTTTTACTAAGAATGATACAAAAAATCATGAAATTTGATTTTCCATTGTTTCAAGGCTTTTTTCGAATTATCACAAATTTTTAGTACAAAAAAAATTTTTTTTTAAAAAACGAATATGATATTCGTTTTCAGCACAAAATTTTACACCAGAAAACATTTACGCAACCAAATATATTTAATAAATTATATCCGCAAAAATAAGATTGAATAATAAAAATAAGGTGAAAATATTTTAGCAAAACTGAGATGTAACACAAATGGGCACGTAGCTTCTACAAATAGTGTCCCCGCAAGCTCAAATTTTTACTGTCATCTTTTGGTGTTAAGACGAGTGTACATGATAAATGACCCGTTTTTTTGACGAGCCGTTTCTGAATTAGAGCCACTAACTATCCTTGCCCCTTAACTATCCTTGCCCCATCCTCCCCTATATATGACAGAAAAGATAAATAATACTGAAAGTAAGATTTTGATAAAATTCTTGTTATATAAATAATGTGTGTTTTCTCTTTATTCAAATGATTTTTATAACATTACAGATGTTCAAAACTCACAATCAGACAATGGCGGAAGTTTTAAACTCGTTTTAGATGGTAATACAATTTTTATATTTTCATTATATTTCCCGTGTGGAAAAGTGATGTGGGCCCCCAGTGGAGGCCTTATGGATCGCCCTCATGTCATGAGATGACATGCTCATGGGCCCTCACGTTTGCCTTAATGTTTATTAATCAACAATATTATTAATAATAGTTAATTAAAAATAAATAATCTTAAATTATGAATAATAACCTATTTATTTACTAATTCTTCCATTTTAAATTAAATTCTTACTCAAATTGAATTAATTAATTTTTTTAATTAACTGTCGGATATAATTAAAAGTAATAATAAATTAATTAATTAAAAAATTAAAAAATATGTTATGGTCGGATATTTTCATTTTTCAACTAATTCATACATAGAATTAATAATTAAACGCAAACCTCAGAAATAAATAAATCTAACGCATGGGGGGAATCGAACCTACGACCTACGGATTATGAGTCTAACGCTTTACCAACTCATTTAGTTAAAGTTAAGATATTAAATTATATTTTCCAATCAAATGCAATTTATAAAATATAATTAATTATATGCTTTATGATTATTATCATGAATCATCCCAGGTAAATTTTCAAAAAAAGTGAAAATATATTTTTATTAAAAACGTTTTTTTCGTTGTTCTGAATCATTGTAAACATTAATTTTTTGGTGATAAAAAAATATTTGACTTTTGAATTTAGAAAATTTTGCTATTCGATCATGTGGGCGATCTATACGGGCCCTACGTTGGCCCTCATGTCTCTTGCCATATGTGAGAGTGTTTTTTTTTTAAAGTTTAAATATATTTTTATTAAAAACGCGTTTTTTGTTGTTCTAAATCATTGTAAACATTAATTTTTTGTTGATAAAAAAATATTTAACTTTTGGACTTAGAAAATTTTGCTAAACGATCATGTGGGTAATCCATGCGGGGCCCCTACGTTGGCCCTCATGGATTCGCCATATGGATCAGCCCTCATGCGCCCCCGCCGGGGGCCCCGAAGTCTTGGGGGCAAGATCGTGGCATTTTTCACACGGGTTCATTTAAATTAAAAGCATTTTCTATGAAGTCGTAAAGTGATCAAAAAATATACCTATATGTTTTTTGATAATTACGTTGTGAATATTTAAAAACCCATTATTTGATTAAATTTTTTGAGAAGGATTGTAATTGGTGCCTATTAATGTATAAATTTCATATAATCAACTTCATTTAATCATTTTATTAATATTTAACAAAATTTTCAAATAACCGCGCCACCTAACCCCAAATGTACTTTTGAGATATTTATTAATTTAAAAAAAAAACTGTTAATATAAATCGAAATTTTTTTTGTTTCTTAATAACAAATGTATAGAGCTCAAAACTTAATATTTGTGCTCTTCTACAATTCATTTTTTAAAGAGATATCACAAAAAAATTAAGAGGTTAAAAAATTACTTTGGAGTGCCAAATATCAAGTGCATTAAATACTTTAACTTCCCTGTTGAAAATTCCTATGTGAGAACACATATGGGATCCCATCCAGGATCTCTTGTGAGTTCTTATGTGGGTTCCCGTACAGGTTCACACATAAGATCCTGTATGAAAAGGTTCCTGGGATGAACTTGCGTGAGATCAAGCGCACGATCTTATGTCTCTGTAAAAGCAATAACACAGGATCCCATGAGGTTTCCTGTGTAGGTTCCTATATGAACAACACGATAAATAGGAACACACATGGGATCTTATCCGAGATCTTGTATGAGTTCTTACATAGGTTCTCACATATAAGAAGATTAATAGCATATATATAAAAGCATTCTATAAAATCTTATTAAGCTGCTATTAATCTTCTTATATGTGAGAACCTATGTAAGAACTCATACAAGATCTCGGATAAGATCCCATGTGTGTTCCTATTTATCGTGTTGTTCATATAGGAACCTACACAGGAAACCTCATGGGATCCTGTGTTATTGCTTTTACAGAGACATAAGATCGTGCGCTTGATCTCACGCAAGTTCATCCCAGGAACCTTTTCATACAGGATCTTATGTGTGAACCTGTATGGGAACCCACATAAGAACTCACAAGAAATCCTGGATGGGATCCCATATGTGTTCTCACATAGGAATTTTCAACAGGGTTGAATGAAGAGAAAAATTAATTTAACTTAACACTTTTGAATAAACTCAAGTGCGCCAAGCAACCCCTGCGCCAAATAGCCCCGGTCTCCCCTAAATAGAATTGATGAAAAGAGGAAATTTTCCGAATTAAAAGGAAATAAAATTTTAAATTCCATTCAATTCCACCCTTGTTGTTGGGTACATATGCGACGAACTACTACTACCTATTAAATAATGAAAATACTACTTTTCATAGTTGAAAATAATTTACATTACTTCTTTACAGCACCTGGAGACTCAGAAATTTCGAAAAATATAAATCAAGACTTAAGTGGTAATTAATTTTTTATTATATATATGACAGAAAAGATAAATAAAATAAGGTTTTGATAAAACTCTAGTTATATAACTAATTTAACCTCACAATGAGATTAAATAAGTTATATAACTAATGTGTGTTTTCTCTTTATTCAAATGATTTTTGTAATATTATAGATTCTCAAAACTCACAATCAGATAATGACGGAAGTTTTAAGCTCGTATTAGATGGTAATAAAATTTTTATTATATTTTAAAGATTTGAGTGTTATACCAAATAGTTTTATGTAATGAATAAACATAAGAAGATATGAATGCAATATCGAGTTATAGATTACTTTTGTGTATCACTTGAATACTAAAAATTTATTTCTTTAGTGCAAATTAACAAAATGAAAAGTACTGATACAGTGCAGAAAAAATTAGTTTATACTGTTGTTTCTATTCTATACTGACCTATAACATTATCTATATCTAGAAAAACATTTCAGTCAAACTTTTTTTTCTTGAAGATCACCTAGGTAAATCACTAGTACCAAAGAGTAGCGTATATTTTAACAATTTTTTTTCTGTGACTAATTAAATAAAAAAAATTTGTTGGTATTAGTTTGTATAGTTTTTTTATACCCTTTTGATTGGTTGATGCGCATATTAAAAAAATGTATTTAACATTAGAATATGATATTAACAAACTGTTATTCTTAAATCCTTATAACTGTGATAAAAAATAATGGATTTCAAATTATACAGTAGGCGACATTAAGTTATACATTACGAAACATTAAGTCACATGAACTACATAATGTAATAATTATTATTGAAGCCTTGAATGACAAAAGGGGTCAAGTGCCAATTTTTTCAAAATAAAAATTTTTTTTATTAAAAAATCAAGTAAATTTATTTACACATTTCTGTAAAAAGGTTTTGATTTTTACTGCTTTTTGCTTAAAACAATTATGAAAATCAATAATTTTATTATAATAATAATTAAAGCACCTAATTTTTATTTTTTAAAAATCTTTATTAATATAATAATATAATATTTTATATTGTACATCATACTAGTATTGTACCAGTACAATAACAGTACGTTATACTAAGTCACAAAAGTTTTCAGTACGTCGTACTCGTATTCTACCGATATTGCATACCGGTACGCCGTACTAGTACAGTACCTGGTACCGTGCGAAGGTACATGGCTGGTACAGTACCAGTACGCCTAGTACGCTGTACTAGTATTATACTCCCGAGGCGAAATTTAAGGTCTACTTTACAAGGAGTAAAGTAGGGTTAAACAGACCCTCTTTAGCTTCCTCAACCAGTCGCAAATTTCCCTTTCTTCCACGTTTGGATTCAAAGGAGGGTCTAGGGGAGTCTACAAGATCTAAAAGAGGGCCTGTTTAGGTTCTAAGGGAAGCTAAAGAGGATTTAAATTTCGCCTCGGGCTACTACCGTACTAGTACATGTGTTATCTGGGTATATATATATATAATTTTTGGTTGGAAAAACTCACAAAAACTAAATTTAAACGACTTAAAATTATTGGCTGGTCAAATTCTTTTGCCATGATTGCCTCGACGGTTGACAAAACTAAAGATAAAAAAAAGTTTAAAAGTTCACAAATTATTGTTTTTGATAATACTTATTAATATTATGTGGGTAAATTATTATTTTTATTTTGTTCTGCTTCAAAATTATTATTTTTTTCAGTCACAACTTATCAACTCGATTTTGTATTTATATTCCCATGTCAACGTAGCGTAATGGGCAGCGTGTTTGGCTGTAGAGCGTTAGGTTAGGGGGTCTTATCCTAGCGAGCATTAGATATTTTCGAAAATGTATGTAGACAATAGCAGTTAATTATAATAGGTAGAAGTATATGTGAAGTCTCCGATAATAAATAATGTGATAATTGTATAAATAATTAGATTTTTTAATTTTCTTAATGTTGATACTACTACCTATTTAAAGTTTGTCGGACTTTATGATGAGTTGTCGGACCAACCATCCTCATCAATGGACGGTGAACCGTTATCATTTGTATAGTTTGCTCAACCATCGGCAGATTAAGTTGGGCCAACTATTAATTTTAAAGTTGGACAAACTTTGGAAATTATGGTTGTCATAACAGTATTAAGAAATTCAATTAGAAACATATAATTTTCATAGAAAAAATTAAAATTGACACCAACATTTTAAAAGAAGTTAAGATCATTCAAAACATCAAATATTTAAAAATATTAACGATTCACAACTTGTGAACGGCTTAAAAAATATTAATAAAAATTATGAATCTACTTTTCCAAGAGTAAAAAAATAAAATCAGAATTAAATCAAAAATATTGAAGCTCTATTTTAATCATAAATAATTTCATTTATTACAGCCTCTCAAGACCAAGATTATGTTGAAAATAATATAAATATGCCTAGCAGTAATAAATCTAACAAAGAAATAAACGTTGATCTAAGAAATGGTAATTAAATTTATATTACAAATACTTTTAATTATATAAAATTATATCATTGCCAAATATTATTTAAAGTTTGTTGAGCATAAATTATGATCTTCCATAAAGTTTACAATATCACAAAATAATATACATTTGACGCATCGCGAAGAAAGGGGCCTAAGAGACAAATCACTTTAAGGTTATGTTTGAGTCAGTTTTACATTAATATAACTCTTTTTCTTAATTGCGTAATAGTAAAATTGTAAACATAATATGAAATTTATTGACTCTTAAATCCTTACTGTTAATTCCCATATGAGATCCTATATAAGATCGCTTATGGTTTCTTATATGAGATTCTATACGAAATCCTATAAGGACATCTCGTAAGGAGAAAATCATCAGTGTCCATATAGGATCCCATATGAGATAGGAATTTGAATAATAAAATTTGTGAATATCTCAAAAACGGTAAGAGGTACGCAAAATCGGACAAAATTTTGAGTTCATTTTATATAAAGCAAAATTATTTTATGTTTAAAACCTAAAATATGTCCTAAATATACCTAAAATAGTTTTTAAATAACTACTACATATTCCCATGTGGGTTCCTATGTGAGATCTCATATAGAATTCTATATGGACACTCATGAAATTTTTCTCATGACTTTCCATATAGGATTCTCGTAAGATCTCATGTAGTATCTCATATGAGAAAACTCATATGATCTTATACGGGATCTCATACGGGAATTTACAATAGGGATCCTTTTCTTCACAACGCGTCAAATACATAAGTATATAAACAAAGGCAGTAAATAGTTTTGATTTATTTATATTCATAAATTCTTTTGTCAAAATTTTTGTCGCAGTTTAAATATGTTGACATTTGTTTACATTTTTTAACCAAAAGAACAAATATTTTTTTCTCAATCAACTATGTATATCATAATAACATGTCGGTTAACATATTTTTTATGATTACAAAGTTGAAATCAGATTTTTAAAATTTTAAATGGCGGGTTTCAAGTTAAATTTTAAAAATTCAACATGACAGATTCAATATGGCGGACAAAAAATATAAATCAAACAGAATGACATATTGGAGCCGCCATTTGAATTTCTAATATCTGACTTCGTATTTGAAATCAGAGACCCCAAAGACCCCCTAGTAACAATAACAACTTTTATAAATGGTGAAAACAATAAGTTTTTTTTCCATATGGAAACATGTTATATGAGATCCTGATCAATTGTCCGAATGTATGTATGTGTGTGTGAATCCTTCTTTCGTCCGCCATTTTTAATATTAAAAATCTGACTTCATATTCGTAATCAGCGACCTCAAGAACTTCCGAGTTTCAAGCAAATGCTATTAAGTTTTAATTTTTCCCGACATATTTTATTGGACATTTTGAAATTTGACGTGTTAGAGAAAATCTAACGACAGATTCGAATTCAACGTAAAAAAAGTTCGTTAAGAAATGTTCTTACTTTCCCGGGTCCAAAAGTTGACCCAAATTTGTTTTGCTGTGTAATTTGTCAATCAGTTAATATACTCTTTTATAGTTAAACAAATTGGCATATTGCAAATTGACCATAAACCATTTATACTGTTTTTTGTTAAAAATGATTTAATTTAAATTATTGTAGAGACTCGTGCCTCAGAAATTCAAAAAATCGAAGAATTAATTAAGTCAAAAATTAAGGAACCAATTGTCATTGAAATTCCAACGCCTACGTTAAATCAATCATCATCTCTACCTTTATCACTTTTATTCCAATCTGCAAACAATCCAAATGCACCATCAACGGCATCAAGAAAAACAACAGAACTGTCCTCATCACCCCCAAATTCATCTAAGGATTTAGACACAAACAATCCAAATGCAACATCAGCAGCAACAAAAAAAACAACAGAACTGTCCTCTTCACCCCCAAATTCATCTAAGGATTTAGACACAAACAATCCAAATGCAACATCAGCAGCAACAAAAAAAACAACAGAACTGTCCTCTTCACCCCCAAATTCATCTAAGGATTTAGAGATTAATTTCAAAACTGAAAATTCAAAAGACAGAAGAACTATGCGTTCACAACTTTTCAAACTTTTAAAGAATTTTAATGATGAGCGTAACTATTCAAAGTGTTTGTTTTGCTCTACATGCATTTCTGACTGCCTTCATTCAAATGAAAATTCGCTTCTAAATTCAAAAAAACAGTTACGTAATCCTTCAAGAACTTCATCTAAATCTAAAAGTTCATTCCGGTCATCTCACGGCTCGCCAAAAGATTCAAAACGACATTTAAATTTTCATGAATCTACTTCTCATCATTCACGATCAGCTCATTTACCAAATCATTTCAAGACTAGAACAAATTTGCATAATTATCCAAACCATGCATCAAATACACAAAATTTGTCACGGTCACCTCGCCAATCACGAAAAGATTCAAAACATTTTCATGAAACAACATCTCATCGTTCTCGATCACCTCATTTCAAGATAAGAACAAATTCGTATAATCATCCAAATCATTCATCTATCCCACAAGATTTTTCCCGGTCACGACACCACTCAAGAAGAAACTCAAAACATTTTCATGAAACAACAGCTCATCGTTCTCGATCTCCCTATTTTCAAAATTATTTTAAGACAACAAATTCAACTACTCTTTCAAATAATGTTTCAAACCCACAAAAGTCTCGGTCATCTCACCACTCACCAAGAAATTCCAAACAACATTCAAATTTTAATAAAACAACATCTCATCATTCTCGATCACCTAATTTGAAGACTAAAACAAATTCGCATAACTATCCAAATCATTCATCTAACACACAAGATTTATCACGGTCACCTTGCCATTCACGAAGAGACTCCAAACATTTTCATAAAACAACATCTCATCGTCCTCGATCACCCCATTTCAAGACTAGAACAAATTCTCATATTCATCCAAATCATTCAGCCAGCCCACAACATTTGTCCCGGTCATCACACCATTCACGAAGAGACTCAAAACATTTTCATAAAACCACATCATATCGTTCTCGATCACCTTATGTGCAAAATCATTTGAAGACAACAAATTCAATTAATCTTTTAAATAAAAATTCTTCAAACTCACAAAAAAGATTCTTTAAAAGTGTCGGGAGTTCGACGCCACTCACCTAGAAAAAATAAAGGTGAATTGATTAATATTCAATTTTTTAAAAGAATTTAATTGTTTTAAGACATTCTTATGTTCTTTAATTAGTTTAATAATAAAGTTAAAAAATTGAGTTAATAAGTTACAATCGAAAAAATGTTTTAAAATACTGAAATTTGTTTACAGTGTTAACTTAATTTTTTACTCAGATGTAGTTATGCAGAAATATTATTTGGATTTAAAATTAAAATTTTGCATTCGAAACGTATTATTCATTATAAAGTAATAAAAAAATAAGGACTTTGCACAACGATCAATCCAAGAATTATAATCATTCATTGAACGGTCCGTCCGTCCTATCGACGAGAATCGTCGCGATTTCATCATAGGGATCATGCAGGGATCAACTATTAACTGTAGCTGTAGGTGGCGTATTCTAAAAGGTACTTTTTTGATGCACTTAAATCCGGACAACCATTAATATATAAATTCAAATTCAAACGGGAATCTCTTCATAAAGGTTTATTCTAGACAATAAACCTAAAAACTCGGAAAAGTGCGAGTGTAACTCGCACTGAAATAGAGGGTTCTGTACTATTTTATGTTTTGGAAACTTTAAACTCGTTTTTCTCGAATACACATTTTTTTCTAAAATTATCATTTCTCTTTAAAAATTTGATAAAATGAATCATCAACTCCAATCGTGATTCCCTTTTTCTTCCTGTAATTTTCACATAAAAATACATTTGTAAAATAAATATAAACTGTCTGGGTTGAATATTGTGAACGTTAGGGGGATTAAACACTTTTTTCGAAATTTTTATTTTTCCTTGACAACGCTATGTAAATCGATCCGAATCAAGTTCGCTATATTTTTCCTATAATTTTCACTTTAAAATACATAAGTGTACTACTAGGGGGGGGGTACATAGTAATTTTTCGTAAAAAAATACCAATTTTCAGCCTTCCATATAAATTCGTGTGCCCGCTATGGGGGAGGTAGGGGAGGGGTATCTATCTTCATCTGAATTAATAGAATTTTCACTGATTCGCCAGTGTATTTTCACTTATTTGAATAAGTGGTATACTTATAACTGGTTACATAGTGAATTTTTACTGATAAATCAGTGTATTTAACTGATTCACCAGTGTCTCTGGTTTTTTAAATAAAGAATCGAATGATTTTGAACTTTTTAAAATCGGTTCGGTAAATATGGAGAAAAGCTATGCACCAGTTTGAGAAATGTGTTTTCGAGAAAAACGTGTTTAAAGTTTCCAAAACATAATACTTTAAACTAAGGCTATCAAACAATCTATGATAACAACTTTTCTTTACATATTTTTTAAAAAACGTTTTGGGACAGTAATTTTCTGAAACTAAGTAACATTTTCAAGCAAAAAAATCGACTTTTTTGGAATTCTAAACTAGAAAGTCACTTTAAAGGTGCTTTTATAACTATAGTATTCTGGTCAAGCAATCGGCTGGATTGAATTTTCACGGAAAATCACTGAATTTAATTGGTTATAACAAAATTCAATTTTCACGGTGGAAATGTAATATTTGTCAGAGCCATGCAAATTTAGTTATACAACCTTGACAATTCAATCCAGTTGATTGCTTAACCAAAATACTGGGGGTATAAAGCACCCTAAGTCTTTATAAATTAGTCGAATATTAGATATACAAGAGACCCTATTTATTGACACTTAATGAGCATTTAATGATACTACCGAGGAATCCCACCTTTTAGCAGTAGTATACTTAAAAATTTGTCCGGACTGCACCAATCAGAATATGAGTATAGCATCGTGTCGTCGGACTCAATTTAGAGACGAAGAAGATGTGAGGCTTAAAACATATTAATTAAAGGCTATGCTATACATGTAAATCATATGCTCTTCATGTCCCGAGGCGAAATTTAAGGCCCGCTTTACAAGGAGTAAAGTAGGGTTAAACAAACCCTATTTAGCTTCCTCAACTAGTAGCAAATTTCCCTTTCTTTCACGTTTCGATTCAAAGTAGGGTCTAAAAATGTTGATTTCAGTTTTAAATGGTAATTAAAAAAATTGTGTGAAAAAGAAATTAATTTTGCTTTAATCAAATTAATTAACCCGTCAACGATCGCGCCGTGAGAAAAAGTCTCACGCAACACTACTCAACATATAGGGCGCTGTTGCAGTGCGAGTGAGAAACAAAAAATAGCGCGACTGCTGAAGGGTTAAAAGACTATTTTTTTTGTATTTTTTATACTTCTTAAATCGAACTAGACCCTCTTTAGCTTCCTCAACCAATCGCAAATTTCTGTTTATTCCACGTTTGGATTCAAAGGAGGGTCTAGGGGAGTCTACAAGATCCAAAAGAGGACCTATTTAGGTTCTAAGGGAAGCTAAAGAGGATTCGAATTTCGCCTCGGGGTGTCTCTTGAAAATCACGTTACTAGCAGAGTAGAACTATTAACAAGATAAAAAAATCTATACCTGTTGGAAACAACAGATGATTTTATATTAAGACGATTTTTCTATTGTCGCTAGCAGAATTGCTCCTCTGTTAGCAGAGTAGCAGTATTAACAAGATAAAAAATTCCATACTTGTTGGAAACAACAGATGATTTTATTTTCAGTAAATTTTTCTTTTGTCACCAGCAGTGTAGCACTATTACCTTGATAAAAGAGTCCATACCTGTTGGAAACAACAGATGATTTTATTTTAAGAAGTTTTTCTTCTGTCGCTAACAGAATTGCTTCTCTTTTGGCAGAGTAGCAGTGTTAACGAGATGGAATGTTTTATACCTGTTGAAAACAACAGACGATTTTATTTTATGAAGATTTTCTTCTGTCGCTAACAGAATTACTTCTCTTTTAGCAGTTAGCAGTGTTAACGAGATGGAATGTTTTATACCTGTTGGAAACAACAGATGATTTAATTTTAAGAAGATTTTCTTCTGTCGCCAGCTGAATTGCTTCTCTACTAGCAGATTAGCACTATTAACAAGATGGAAAGTTTCATACCTGTTGGAAACAACAGATGATTTTATTTTAAGAAGATACTCTTCTGTCGCCAGCTGAATTGCTTCTCTGCTATCAGATTAGCACTATTAACAAGATGGAAAGTTTTATACCTGTTGGAAACAACAGATGATTTTATTTGCAGTAGATTTTTTTTTGTCGCTAGCAGTGTAGCACTATTACCTTGATAAAAGAGTCCATACCTGTTGGAAACAACAGATGATTTTATTTTAAGAAGTTTTTCTTCTGTCGCTAACAGAATTGATCCTCTTTTAGCAGAGTAGTAGTGTTAACGAGATGGAATGTTTTATACCTGTTGAAAACAACAGGCGATTTTATTTTATGAAGATTTCCTTCTGTCGCTAACAGAATTACTTCTCTGTTAGCAGAGTAGCAGTGTTGACGAAATGGAATGTTTTATACCTGTTGGAAACAACAGATGATTTAATTTTAAGAAGATTTTCGTCTGTCGCCAGCTGAATTGCTTCTCTGCTAGAAGATTAGCACTATCAACAAGATGGAAAGTTTCATACCTGTTGGAAATAATAGACGATTTTATTTGCAGTAGATTTTTGTTTTGTCGCTAACAAAATTGCTTCTCTGTTAGCAGAGTAGCAGTGTTAACGAGATGGAATGTTTTATACCTGTTGGAAACAACAGATGATTTTATTTTAAGAAGATACTCTTCTGTCGTCAGCAGAATTGCTTCTCTGTTATCAGAGTAGCAGTGTTAACGAGATGGAACGTTTTATACCTGTTGGAAACAACAGATGATTTTATTTTAAGAAGATTTTCTTCTGTCGCCAGCTGAATTGCTTCTCTGCTAGCAGATTAGCACTATTAACAAGATGGAAAGTTTCATACCTGTTGGAAATAATAGACGATTTTATTTTACGAAGATTTTCTTCTGTCGCTAACAGAATTGCTTCTCTGTTAGCAGAGTAGCAGTGTTAGCGAGATGGAATGTTTTATACCTGTTGGAAACAACAGATGATTTTATTTTAAGAAGATACTCTTCTGTCGCCAGCTGAATTGCTTCTCTGCTATCAGATTAGCACTATTAACAAGATGGAAAGTTTTATACCTGTTGGAAACAACAGATGATTTTATTTGCAGTAGATTTTTGTTTTGTCGCTAACAAAATTGCTTCTCTGTTAGCAGAGTAGCAGTGTTAACGAGATGGAATGTTTTATACCTGTTGAAAACAACAGACGATTTTATTTTATGAAGATTTTCTTCCGTCGCTAACAGAATTACTTCTATTTTAGCAGTTAGCAGTGTTAACAAGATGGAATGTTTTATACCTGTTGGAAACAACAGATGATTTAATTTTAAGAAGATTTTCTTCTGTCGCCAGCTGAATTGCTTCTCTACTAGCAGATTAGCACTATTAACAAGATGG
Source organism: Leptopilina boulardi (assembly GCF_019393585.1). Classification (NCBI taxonomy): domain Eukaryota; kingdom Metazoa; phylum Arthropoda; class Insecta; order Hymenoptera; family Figitidae; genus Leptopilina; species Leptopilina boulardi. Next base: position 87,823 of record NW_026137978.1, read on the forward strand.
AAAGTTTCATACCTGTTGGAAATAATAGACGATTTTATTTTACGAAGATTTTCTTCTGTCGCTAACAGAATTGCTTCTCTGTTAGCAGAGTAGCAGTGTTAACGAGATGTAATGTTTTATACCTGTTGGAAACAACAGATGATTTTATTTTTAGAAGATACTCTTCTGTCGCCAGCTGAATTGCTTCTCTGCTATCAGATTAGCACTATTAACAAGATGGAAAGTTTTATACCTGTTGGAAACAACAGATGATTTTATTTGCAGTAGATTTTTGTTTTGTCGCTAACAAAATTGCTTCTCAGTTAGCAGAGTAGCAGTGTTAACGAGATGGAATGTTTTATACCTGTTGGAAACAACAGATGATTTTATTTTAAGAAGATACTCTTCTGTCGCCAGCTGAATTGCTTCTCTGCTGGCAGATTAGCACTATTTACAAGATGGAAAGTTTTATACCTGTTGGAAATAATAGACGATCTTATTTTCAGTAGATTTTTTTTTGTCGCTAGCAGTGTAGCACTATTACCTTGATAAAAGAGTCCATACCTGTTGGAAACAACAAATGATTTTATTTTAAGAAGTTTTTCTTCTGTCGCTAACAGAATTGCTTCTCTTTTGGCAGAGTAGCAGTGTTAACGAAATGGAATGTTTTATACCTGTTGAAAACAACAGACGATTTTATTTTATGAAGATTTTCTTCTGTCGCTAACAGAATTACTTCTATTTTAGCAGTTAGCAGTGTTAACGAGATGGAATGTTTTATACCTGTTGGAAACAACAGATGATTTAATTTTAAGAAGATTTTCTTCTGTCGCCAGCTGAATTGCTTCTCTACTAGCAGATTAGCACTATTAACAAGATAGAAAGTTTCATACCTGTTGGAAATAATAGACGTTTTTATTTTACGAAGATTTTCTTCTGTCGCTAACAGAATTGCTTCTCTGTTAGCAGAGTAGCAGTGTTAACGAGATGGAATGTTTTATACCTGTTGGAAACAACAGATGATTTTATTTTAAGAAGATACTCTTCTGTCGCCAGCTGAATTGCTTCTCTGCTATCAGATTAGCACTATTAACAAGATGGAAAGTTTTATACCTGTTGGAAACAACAGATGATTTTATTTGCAGTAGATTTTTTTTTGTCGCTAGCAGTGTAGCACTATTACCTTGATAAAAGAGTCCATACCTGTTGGAAACAACAGATGATTTTATTTTAAGAAGTTTTTCTTCTGTCGCTAACAGAATTGATCCTCTTTTAGCAGAGTAGTAGTGTTAACGAGATGGAATGTTTCATACATGTTGAAAACAACAGACGATTTTATTTTATGAAGATTTTCTTCTGTCGCTAACAGAATTACTTCTATTTTAGCAGTTAGCAGTGTTAACGAGATGGAATGTTTTATACCTGTTGGAAACAACAGATGATTTAATTTTAAGAAGATTTTCTTCTGTCGCCAGCTGAATTGCTTCTCTACTAGCAGATTAGCACTATTAACAAGATAGAAAGTTTCATACCTGTTGGAAATAATAGACGTTTTTATTTTACGAAGATTTTCTTCTGTCGCTAACAGAATTGCTTCTCTGTTAGCAGAGTAGCAGTGTTAACGAGATGGAATGTTTTATACCTGTTGGAAACAACAGATGATTTTATTTTAAGAAGATACTCTTCTGTCGCCAGCTGAATTGCTTCTCTGCTATCAGATTAGCACTATTAACAAGATGGAAAGTTTTATACCTGTTGGAAACAACAGATGATTTTATTTGCAGTAGATTTTTTTTTGTCGCTAGCAGTGTAGCACTATTACCTTGATAAAAGAGTCCATACCTGTTGGAAACAACAGATGATTTTATTTTAAGAAGTTTTTCTTCTGTCGCTAACAGAATTGATCCTCTTTTAGCAGAGTAGTAGTGTTAACGAGATGGAATGTTTTATACCTGTTGAAAACAACAGGCGATTTTATTTTATGAAGATTTCCTTCTGTCGCTAACAGAATTACTTCTCTGTTAGCAGAGTAGCAGTGTTAACGAAATGGAATGTTTTATACCTGTTGGAAACAACAGATGATTTAATTTTAAGAAGATTTTCGTCTGTCGCCAGCTGAATTGCTTCTCTGCTAGAAGATTAGCACTATCAACAAGATGGAAAGTTTCATACCTGTTGGAAATAATAGACGATTTTATTTGCAGTAGATTTTTGTTTTGTCGCTAACAAAATTGCTTCTCTGTTAGCAGAGTAGCAGTGTTAACGAGATGGAATGTTTTATACCTGTTGGAAACAACAGATGATTTTATTTTAAGAAGATACTCTTCTGTCGTCAGCAGAATTGCTTCTCTGTTATCAGAGTAGCAGTCTTAACGAGATGGAACGTTTTATACCTGTTGGAAACAACAGATGATTTTATTTTAAGAAGATTTTCTTCTGTCGCCAGCTTTAATTGCTTCTCTGCTAGCAGATTAGCACTATTAACAAGATGGAAAGTTTCATACCTGTTGGAAATAATAGACGATTTTATTTTACGAAGATTTTCTTCTGTCGCTAACAGAATTGCTTCTCTGTTAGCAGAGTAGCAGTGTTAGCGAGATGGAATGTTTTATACCTGTTGGAAACAACAGATGATTTTATTTTAAGAAGATACTCTTCTGTCGCCAGCTGAATTGCTTCTCTGCTAGCAGATTAGCACTATTTACAAGATGGAAAGTTTTATACCTGTTGGAAATAATAGACGATCTTATTTTCAGTAGATTTTTTTTTGTCGCTAGCAGTGTAGCACTATTACCTTGATAAAAGAGTCCATACCTGTTGGAAACAACAGATGATTTTATTTTAAGAAGTTTTTCTTCTGTCGCTAACAGAATTGCTTCTCTTTTGGCAGAGTAGCAGTGTTAACGAGATGGAATGTTTTATACCTGTTGAAAACAACAGACGATTTTATTTTATGAAGATTTTCTTCCGTCGCTAACAGAATTACTTCTATTTTAGCAGTTAGCAGTGTTAACGAGATGGAATGTTTTATACCTGTTGGAAACAACAGATGATTTAATTTTAAGAAGATTTTCTTCTGTCGCTAGCTGAATTGCTTCTCTACTAGCAGATTAGCACTATTAACAAGATGGAAAGTTTCATACCTGTTGGAAATAATAGACGATTTTATTTTACGAAGATTTTCTTCTGTCGCTAACAGAATTGCTTCTCTGTTAGCAGAGTAGCAGTGTTAACGAGATGGAAAGTTTTATACCTGTTGAAAACAACAGGCGATTTTATTTTATGAAGATTTCCTTCTGTCGCTAACAGAATTACTTCTCTGTTAGCAGAGTAGCAGTGTTAACGAAATGGAATGTTTTATACCTGTTGGAAACAACAGATGATTTAATTTTTAGAAGATTTTCGTCTGTCGCCAGCTGAATTGCTTCTCTGCTAGAAGATTAGCACTATCAACAAGATGGAAAGTTTCATACCTGTTGGAAATAATAGACGATTTTATTTGCAGTAGATTTTTGTTTTGTCGCTAACAAAATTGCTTCTCTGTTAGCAGAGTAGCAGTGTTAACGAGATGGAATGTTTTATACCTGTTGGAAACAACAGATGATTTTATTTTAAGAAGATACTCTTCTGTCGTCAGCAGAATTGCTTCTCTGTTATCAGAGTAGCAGTGTTAACGAGATGGAACGTTTTATACCTGTTGGAAACAACAGATGATTTTATTTTAAGAAGTTTTTCTTCTGTCGCTAACAGAATTGCTTCTCTGTTATCAGAGTAGCAGTGTTAACGAGATGGAACGTTTTATACCTGTTGGAAACAACAGATGATTTAATTTTAAGAAAATTTTCGTCTGTCGCCAGCTGAATTGCTTCTCTTTTAGCAGAGAAGTAGTGTTAACGAAATGGAATGTTTCATACCTGTTGGAAACAACAGACGATTTTATTTTCAGTAAATTTTACTTTTGTCGCTAGCAGTGTAGCACTATTAACAAGATAAAAATTTCTATACCTGTTGGAAACAACAGACGATTTTATTTTAAGAAGATATTCTTGTGTCATCAGTAGAATTGCTTCTCTGATAGCAGATTAGCACTATTTACAAGATGGAAAGTTTCATACCTGTTGGAAATAATAGACGATTTTATTTGCAGTAGATTTTTGTTTTGTCGCTAGCAGTGTAGCACTATTGCCTTGATAAAAGATTCCATACCTGTTGGAAACAACAGATGATTTTATTTTAAGAAGTTTTTCTTCTGTGGCTAACAGAATTGCTTCTCTTATAGCAGAGTAGCAGTGTTAACGAGATGGAATGTTTTATACCTGTTGGAAACAACAGATGATTTAATTTTAAGAAGATTTTCGTCGGTCGCCAGCTGAATTGCTTCTCTGCTAGATGATTAGCACTATTAACAAGATGGAAAGTTTCATACCTGTTGGAAATAATAGATGATTTTATTTGCAGTAGATTTTTGTTTTGTCGCTAGCAAAATGGCTTCTCTGTTAGCAGAGTAGCAGTGTTAACGAGATGGAATGTTTTATACCTGTTGGAAACAACAGATGATTTTATTTTAAGAAGATACTCTTCTGTCGTCAGCAGAATTGCTTCTCTGTTATCAGAGTAGCAGTGTTAACGAGATGGAACGTTTTATACCTGTTGGAAACAACAGATGTTTTAATTTTAAGAAAATTTTCGTCTGTCGCCAGCTGAATTGCTTCTCTGCTAGCAGATTAGCACTATTAACAAGATGGAAAGTTTCATACCTGTTGGAAACAACAGATGATTTTATTTTAAGAAGTTTTTTCTTTTGTCGCTAGCAGATTTGCTCCTCTGCTAGCAGAGGAGATGTATTAACCAGATGAAAAGTTTCATTCCTGTTTGAAAAAACAGACGATTTAATTTTCAGAAGATTTTTTTTTGTCGCTAGCAGATTTGCTCCTCTGCTAGCAGAGTAGAAGTATTAACGAGATTGAAAGTTTCATACCTGTTTGAAAAAACAGACGATTTTATTTTCAGTATATTCTTCTTTTGTCGCTAGCAGTGTAGTACTATTAACAAGATAAAAGATTTCCTACCTGTTGGAAACAACAGACGATTTCATTTGATAACGATTCTTTTCTGTCGCTAGCAGAGTAGCACTATTAACAAGATGAAAAATTCCATACCTGTAGGAAACAATAGATGATTTTATTTTAAGTAGATTTTCTTCTGTCGCTAACAGAATTGCTTCTCTGTTAGCAGAGTAGCATTGTTAACGAGATGGAATGTTTCATACCTGTTGGAAACAACAGATGATTTTATTTTAATAAGATTTTTCTTTTATCGCTAGCAGAATTGCTCCTCTGCTAGCAGTGTAGCACTATTAACAAGATGGAAAATCTCATACCTGTTGGAAAAAATAGACGATTTTATTTTTAGTAGATTTTTCTTTTGTCGGTAGCAGAGTTGCTCTATTATCAAGATAAAAAATTCCATACCCCCTTTGGAAAGAACAGTTGATTTTAATTTAAGAAGATTTTCTTCTGTTGCTAGCAGAGGAACAGTATCAACGAGCACTATTAACAAAATAAAAAATTCCATACTTGTTGGAAACAACAGATGATTTTATTTTAAGATTTTTCTTCTGTTGCTAGCAGAATTGCTTTTCTGCTAGCAGAGTAGCACTATTAACAAGATGGAAAGTTTTATACCTGTTGAAAACAACAGATTATTTTATTTTAAGAAGATTTTCCTTCTGTCGCTAATAAACTATTACTACTAATAAGATGAAAAATTTTATACCTGTAAAAACAACAGATGATCATCAGCGAAGAAGAATTTTCTAAATTTTATCACAAATGCAGAACTTTGTACGAACAGAAAAGTATTCGACCTATTAGCTACAACAGATATTCATCCTGGAAGAAGAATTTTCGTATTTTGTGATTAAAGTAGCACTGCTTATCATAATAAAAGTATCGTACCTCTTGGTCACAACAGACGTTCATTCTCTAAGAAGGATTTCATAGTTTTGCTATAAAATCTACTTTACTTGCAATATGAAAGACCTACTTCTTAAGGTGGTACACGCGCGATAGCACTTTTGTATAGAATTCGATGAAATTGAAAATCTTAACAGTTAATAGCGAGATCTACATATTCTCAAAGTTTTAAAAAAATTGACCGTTTCTGAAACGAGATATACATGTTAAAAGTTTGATACTTTAACATGGTTAACCTATAAAGAGTGCACAAAAACGGCACATTTCTTTCAGTAACTTCTAAAATGTTCTATAGATTTATTTGAAAAACTAAGATATTATAAATAAATATTTAAAGAATTTAAACGAAAAGGATTTAACAATATTAACCGTTTCATTTAAGAGATATATAAGTTTAAAAAATAATAATTTTAACGTTAGTGAAATGGCAAGTCATATATGTGGCAACGTCGCTTTATATAGCTCTCAATGCAAGCTCTTTAAAAATAGAAAAGTGCGCGAAAAATTTAAAAAATGGAAAATAAGGGACAATAATGTTGCAAATGTTGTTTATTTAGTAAAATTAATATTATTGTAGTATATAACAAATTGATATATCTTTTCTTCACATTGATAATTCATATTATAAGTTAAAACAATATAAATGACGGTCACACCAGGTTAGGTTCTTCCTCGGCTTCATGTTTCTTTCTTTCCGCGAGATTCATTGCAGCCAAACTTTTTAATCGGTGATTGATAACATTTGCTTTTGCAAACTTTCCCTTTTCTCGAAGTTGTTTATAAGAAAAATGTTTCTTCATATCAATCGTTTCTTGTTCACCAGATACAATACACAAAATTACAAAATTGCGACGTTGCCACGCTTCGTAACCTGCTTAGTATACTTGTGTATGTACGTGTCTGTATATAGGGCTAACGATGTATTCAGTACAGTGAGGCAAAAAAATTTTAAGCAGCATGCTATAGTAACTGTAGTAGACTATACCATACTATTAGAGTTTACTTTTGAGACTGACTGCTGGAAGTATACTACCTTAACAAAAACAGATTTTTTTATTCTAGGAAGATTTTCGTACTTTTGCTAGTAAACCAGTATTACTTACAAGAAAAACAATTTCATACTTGTTAGCAACAACAATTTTGCATTATCTAAAAAGAGTTTTTAATTTTTTCAACAAAGCAGCACTACTTACAATAATAATAACTCACATGCTGGCAACAACAAATGCTTATGTTCAAAGAAGAATTTTTAACTGTAGCCAAAAAAGGAGCACTACTTATTTAGATTTAGAAAAATATCAAAACTGTTGGCAACAACAACTTTGTTTCTTCAAATTATAATTTGTATAAACATGTATAGAACTATTTGTAAGTCTTTTACTTTTAAATATTAAGAGGTTGATAATATTTTTAAATAAAAATCCTTTATTGAAGAATTAGTTTTATTGTATAATTATTATTATTATTGTACTCATTAAGTTTCGATAAGTTAATTGGTAGAAATATATTTTATTTTATTCGTATCGTATTTGTAAATCAGATTTTCTTCTTTTTTATTCACTTAAACATCACTCTACGAGTATGGGTGAGACTGTCAGAAAAAAGCGATTTGCAATTGGCCTTCCGATTTTTTTAAAAACTGTTGAAATTAATAAGCTTAGTTAAGATCGAGGGTTAGATAGTTTCAACATATATATTGAATAAAAAAAATAATAGAGACTTGAATATTTTCAGAGATATTGCATTTTTTGGCAACTTCAAGTAATTTCGTAGCTTATAAAGTGCACACACAGATTGGATTCAAAAAATTCTAAATTTTTACTTTTCTGTAGAAAAAGATGATTAATCATTTTGAATTATATTTTCATCCATTTTTTTGTATTCTCGCTTGTACTGAGTTAGAAAATTCTAATCTATTCCTTTTTAAGTTTTCAATTGTTTTAAATTCTGTAACACGGAACTAAACATTACAAAAAATACTATCTGGAAATGAATTGCAATATATTTAATATTAATATTTCGCTAACTTTTTTATTCTTTTGAATTTCACAATAATGAACTAACAATAAATCGTACCTTAAATATATTTGAAATTACGTATTTGTATTCAAAACTATATTGGTAGAAGTGTCAATAAGTCGAGCAATAAGTTGCTGGACTTCTGCATTAAAAATCAAAGGTTCAAATCCTCAGACCGAAAACTTTTTATGTATAAAATTGTAAAGTACAGTACATTCAGGTAAAAACATAATTTGTATTCAAAACGATATAACACATATACTCATATTAAGGGGTTATAACAGTGTGACACTTTTAAAAAATAGAATTTTTTTCTTGAATTCTTTGCAAGTTCATTTTATTTTTTATATTCTTTAATTATAGTTAAATATGGGAGACCGAGAAGGAAAGTAAAAAAGTCAGTTTTTTGTGCTAGCGTTAGAAATATTTGTCGGATAAATTTGTCCAATATATTAAATAAGCTTAGACATTCACCTTTTAAAGACATTCGAATTAAACATTAGAATAAATTGACAGCTCACAGTATAACTTTTTTGCAATCTCTTTATCTGTTACTTTCCTCCTCAGCCCCGAGCAGGAAAGTAACAGTATTAAATTATGTAAAATTCTTTAGACTACAGACTGTTATTAATTAGAAATTTTTATATTATGAACACATAAAAGTTCAAGCACACTTTATACTTATTTGGCACATATTTAAAACATTTTATGAATTTAGCTAATTCTTTTAAAGATATTTTATGCTTACCTAGATCATAGATGTTTCTTAAGTAAATCTCTGTTTAATTGTTTTAAACAAATTGGAAAAATAAAGCATTAAATCATTAAACAACTCGGTTTAAAGTAATAAAGTTTAAAAAACGAATTAACAATTATGACAAACATAGTTTCTTTCACAGGCACTAGAAGCTTCATGTGCCCATAATTTGCACACTAAACATTGTATCCATTCATTTTTGTTTAGATTTAATAAATACTTACATTTAATTAAATTCTAATTTATTAATTATTAATTTTAAAATAAACAATTGTGATTGTTAGGTTATATTAATCTGTAAAAACAGTGACTACTTTACACACCATAATAGAAAAGATTTATTCCTAAAATTAAATACGATTTGCATCCATCATTAGTTAAAACATGTTACTATCCTCCTCGGTAACTTTTTTCTTGTATGTCAAAGAAAAATTAAAACTACACAAAAGTGTTAAACATTTATTAAAAATCTATTAACACAACTTAAAGACAGATAATAAGGCTACAAAATAACGAAAGGCATATTTTGTAAAACAATAAAATTAAAAAAATCGAGAGTTTGAAAATTTGAACGAAAATTTTCATTTGACGTTTTTTCTGCGTTTCACACCTGAATCATTTCTAACCTTTCCTATCAGTCCCGGAAACACTATGAAGAAGAAGGGTGAACAGTGCTGACTAAAAATATTTTTGAACTATGTTTATCCGATAATTTGTTTAAAAGTTATAAGCTTTATATTTGCTTGAAAATCGTTAATCGGGGATTTTCGGAGTCGCTGATTTCAAATCTGATGTAAGTTTTTCAAAATTAAAATGTCGGATTCAATATAGCGGACAGGAAAATTAAAAATCAATACAATTTACTATTATCAAATTCGTAATCAGCGACCTTGAAAACCCCTGAATAACGAGTTTTTAGCACAACCGTCAAATTTAAAAAAATATATCCAAAATATATCTTTTTGAAAAAGTAACATCAGATTTGTAATCAATGACCCCAAAAACCTCCGAGTAACGATTTTCAAGCGAATATGTTAAAGTACATTAAAAAATAAGTTGTCTGGATCAGAGGGACCCAGCTCAGGCAAGTACGTACATGAGAGCTGTAAAATAATGTATTAGAAATAATTTTACATAAAAAAATTCTCTTTCTTTTTTTAAGTATACGTTTTCGCTTCAGCTTATCCAATTTGATAACGATTTTGAAAAAAAAATTTCTTAAATAATAGAAGTTGATGAAAAAGCAAATTGTCTAGATGCGAGAGACCCAGCTCAGGCACGAAAGGGTTAAAAGAAAACTTTTTAATCTTTATGGGACTGAGGAAAAAAACACCTTTTATGGCCGGACGAGGCAGCCGGGTACCTATGTTTCATTTATTGAAGATTTTGTATCAAAATAAGCAGTTCAATTCATAAACATTGCTAATAAAAAATTATCATTATTAGTTGTTTATTTAAAAACTGTCCATTATGTATTAAGTATTTTGTATACATTCCCAATTTCATTGATCTTGTATTGAATAGTATCCGTGTATATACTTTTTTGCTAAATTGCAAAACAGGTACATATTTAGGCTGATTATTTATGAAATCAAATATAAAAATGTAATAAATTTTTTTTTTATTATTTAAAATACATTTTTAATAAAAATTAATTCTATTTAAACTTCATTTTTATGGTAAATTTAAAGTTAAAAACTGACGGAGCACTTAAAAGTAGCAAGGTGCCTTAAATGCTTGGGTTACGGTCACGCTACCCGAGCTTGCAAGGGCCACGACAGAACCAAAAACTGTCGGAGATGCGGCAAGGAAGGTCACCTAGTGAAGACCTGCACTGTCAAGAATCCAAAGTTTTTAACATGCACAGATTTGGGGAAGACAGCAACGGACCATGTCGGTGGAAAAACCTAATGTCCGGTTTACGAACGGGAATTGCAGAGGCTTAGGAGAGCAAACCCTTAAAGTTTCTGCAGGTCAACCTGCACACCTGCAGGGAGGCACAAGCTCTTGTGAGGCAAACTGTCATGGAAAAAGGGGTGGACGTTTTGTTCTGCAGTGAGAAGCATAGAAAGAACGACCTTGCCCCTTAGTACCAGGATAAGACAGGAAGAGCGGCTGTGCAGGTGTGCAACCCAGTAGTGGGATTACAAATAGTGCTAGTCGCTATGTAGTGCTTTTTGCTATTTGGGGTTAAACACTTACACATTTTTTAGTGCAATTTGTTCTAAATTATGTCTAAAATGAAATAGCGTTAACAGTTTCTTCAAAACTTAAACTACAATATCGTAATTCCAAAGAGAATATAAACATAACCCTACTGGATAAGACTTTTGACATAGAATACATGTCAATTTCCTAAAAGATTTTATCTACGTAGCAAACCAATACGACACGAAGCTGGAAACAATTCTCTAACTTCATGTTTGCCAACTGTTACTTTACAATAAAATAATTTACAAAAAATTATTTGATTAAATATTTTGATAATTCGAATAAATTTAACCTGAATCCATAATTTTTAATTTCATACTTTCTGCTTTAAAAAGTACTCATAATATAATTTCTATCTTTGAATTTTACCAGCGAAACAATTGTGCTAACCTAAATTTGTGAAACTGATACAATTTTTTTGAGTTACCTAGTAACAAAAAATTCTTTTAAGTGAATGTAGCTTTAAATCGCTACGTAGCGAAATCTTCATAGCACTGTTGCTATTCGTAATCCCACTCCACATCTGCGGGTTGACAGATTTCTGGAGTCGTCCAGCGAGTTCGTGTGGGTGGAGGTGGCAGGCTTGCGTATGTATAGATCTTACTTCTCTCCAAACGATCCGCTGGCAGACTTCGAATCCGAGATTGATGACCTAGAATCGAGCCTTAGAGAATCCACGCTGGATGTCCTCGTCACGGGCGACTTTAATGCAAAGTCGCCAGAGTGGGGTGAGACAAGGCTCGATAAAAGAGGAAAAATGATCGGCGAAATGGTCTCCAGGAACAACTTTCTTGTTGTAAACCGGGGAACGACATGGACGTTTAGAAGAGATGCGATCGGATCGATTATCGATCTAACGATCGCATCGACAAGATCATTCTGCCGCATAAGCGACTGGCGGGTCTCTGAGGAATATACCGCAAATGACCACCAGTATATTGAGTTCTCAGTCTCAGTGGGAGACACACGAAGAGGTAGCAGACAGGAAGTACGTAGTCGAAAATACCCCTCGTGGAATACTAGGAGACTCAACAAGGAGAAGTTCGTCCGGTCTCTTCAAGAGGCAAGCCTCATTGAGGATTTGTGCTGGGTGAAGAGACCGAACAGTCTGGAAGCAGAGGTACGAACGGTGAACAAAATGATTTACACCGCTTGCGACGCGTCAATGCTGTGTCGTAAAGGTACCTCTTCAAAGAAACGCTCCTTGCACTGGTGGTCAGAGGAATTGGTCTCCTTGTGGAAGGAATGTACACATGTTAAAAGGACATACACCCGATCTAAGGGAGATCCTTCGCTTAAAAGCGCATATAAGGAGGCCAAAAGAAACCTCAAGAAAGAGATCCGCGCGTCGCAAAGCCGTAGCTGGAAGGACCTAATCGAAGAAGTCGATAAGGACCCATGGGGTCTGGCTTTTAAAATCGTTACTAAGAAATTAGTGACGAGGCAAAAGACCTCCGGCCTGGACAATCCCGATTGGGTCCGCCAGATAATAAAAGCTCTGTTTCCTCCTGCAGAGCCGTGGCTTATGACGGACTGGAGTTCCTGTCAGGTCAGAGAGGAGAAACTCTTCACTCTTACGGAACTGCGAAAAGCAGGTAAGAGATTAAAAACACGCAAGACACCTGGAATCGATGGGATAAGTAACGAGACCCTTAAAATGGTAATCGAAGCTTCACCCCAGATTCTGCTGAAATGCTTTAATCTCTGCCTGGAGAGAGGAGAGTTCTTCCAGGACTGGAAAAGACAGAGGCTAGTCCTCCTAAGGAAATGTGATAAACCTCTGGATTAGGTCTCTTCGTTCACGCCTTTATGCCTGTTAGATAAGATGGGAAAACTTCTAGAGGACATAGTTCTGCAGAGAATGCAAGCACATTTGACCGTAGAAAATCGTCTGTCCGATTACCAATTTAGTTTCCGTAAAGGCCTGTCCACAGTTGATGCCATTCAGGAAGTAGTGGACCTAGCCAATAAAGGAAAAAACAAATTGGGACCGGGGAAAAAGAAGAGCTTCTGCTCATTAGTGGCAACCGACATACTAATTGAGTTTAATTCCGCGAGATGAGAAGATCTCATCGAGTCGATGCGTAAGAAAGGAATACCTGTTGCGGATAATGGACAATTATCTTAGCGATAGGTGGGTCATATACGAGGGAGACACCTGTACTCTCAAAAAAGAGATGCAGTGTGGGGCCCCTCAAGGCTCGGACCATTCGTATGGAGTGTATCTTATGATGAATTCTTGCGAATGGGGCTACCCGAAGGCTCGGTAATCATCGGCTTTGCGGACGACGCAAATCTTGTGGATTTGGTGAACGAATGTCTGAGACGAGCTAAAAGCTGGATGGAGGCCAGAGGCCTTCAAATGTTAAACCACATAGCTACGGCGTCAAATAAGGCGATTGAATGTGCGGCAAACTTGACCCGCCTGATGCCTAACATTGGCGGGCCAAACGAAAATAAAAGAAGACTGGTAGCGAGTGTTGCCCACGCTAAGCTGTTTTATGCAGCACCAGCGTGGGCTCCCTCACTCCGAACAAACAGGAGTCTGACTATCTGTCAGGAGATACTGTCCGCGCAGAGATGCATTACCACTTGTATCATCTCTGCATATAGGATGGTATCCACGAGTGCTGCGCAATTCCTTGCGAGTGTCCCGCCAGCAGATCTTTGGCAAGGGAAAGGGAGGAAGTCGACGCCCTGTTTAAGGAACGACTGTCCTCCGACGACGTAATTAAGCTCAGCAAGGACTGTATACGCGTTAACGCGAGACGCAGGCTCATAGACAGATGGCAGGAACGATGGGATAGGGAGGAAAGAGGTCGATGGACCTATCGCCTGATTCCAACACTCGCTACCTGGATAAACCGGAAGTACGGCCAAGTGTCGTATTATTTGACGCAAGCGTTGTCAGGTCACGGGTGTTTTAACTCGTACCTGCAGCGCTTTAAGAAAATTGACACTAAGGCGTGTACTTACTGCCATTCCCTTCAGGATGACGCAGAGCACACCCTCTTTAAATGCAGTAAATGGGAAGCGGAGAGGCTTGTCATATTTGCCGGCGTAAAATGTAATTTTGCGCCGGAGAACATGGTATCGCTGATGACCTGCTCCCAGGAAAACTGGCGGCACATCGAGACCTTCATAACATTTGTAATGAAGGTAAAAGATCTCGATGGCCGCAAAAAATAGTGAATTGCACATAATTATTTATTTATTATTTTTTATTTATTTCTTTTTACACTATTATTTGTTTTGTCCCTTTTACACTTTATGTTTCTTTTGTATTTTTACCTCTTTTTACTTGTCTTTTTTACAATTTTAATCATTTTATTTTACTAATTTATACCAATTTTTATGGTTGCTTTTTGTCTTTTTACATTTTTAATTAGTGATTTTTTATTTTATTTATTTTTTTTAATGTGTTGTTTTGTCAATTCCGTTTTTTAAAAATTAACGCAGGAATGGACGAAGCCAGTTTCATCCGGCAGAGATGGAGTGCCGCTCTCGAAGGCAAAAGTCTTCCGACGGTTCCGAGGGTGGATATAGGGCTCCAAATCAAGGGTTACGGGTTTTAGTGGGTCGGGGCTGGTAGAAGGTCGCCAGCTGTATTTTTACCAATCTCACATAACCTCGGTACGCGGAACTGAGGTATCTGTATGCAGATTTCCCAACAGTTCCTAAGCAAAAAAAAAAAAAAAAAGTTAAAAACTGACAATTTCTTCTGAATATTATTATTTAACTATAGTAACTAAATTACATATTTTATAAAAAAAATTATAAAAATTTACTATAAAAATTAGTAATAATTATTTAATGTAATTTTTCATAATTTTTAATAGAAATTTCTACATTTATCTGCATGTTGCTCTATTACTTTATGAAAAATATTTTTTTCTCAAAATTAAAAAATAAGAATTAACAATTAAAAAGATCGGACAAGTGCGAGTTACACTCGCATTAAAACCCAGGGTTCTGTACCCTTAAACCTAAAATTTAAGGGAGTAAAAGTGTGAAGGCAGCTGGAAAAATTCAAATTTTGCTTAATTTTTCCTGTAATGTGAGCATGAAAACACATAGATAGACACATAGTCACATATATCGAAAATTATCAGTTTTTCCTTGAAAACGCTAAGATTATCTACTCTAATCATGCTCACTATATGTTTCTTGTAAGCTACACGTAAAAATATATAAATTTAAAGCCCTTTAGATAAAATTTTCTTCGTTTTTTGAAGAAAATTCATGATTTTTATCGAATCGTTCTCGCTATATTTTTTTGCTATCTACACATAAAAATACGTAAAAATGTATAAATTTGAATCCCTTGAGATAAAATTTTCTTTTTTTTTGGAAAAATCCATGATTTTTTCTAAAAATATGAGTTCTCCTTAAAAACAATATGATCATCAAATCCAATCGTGCTCGATATATTTTTCCTGTAATTTATACGCAAAAATACGCATGTATACCAAATATTAACTGTCTTGGTCAAATAGTGTGTGTGCTAGGAGGATTAAACGCTTTTTTTCAAAATTTTTGATTTTTCCTTGACAACGCTATAATAATCAATTCCTATGAAATTCGCTATATTTTTTCTGTAATCTACACATCAAAATACATATGTGACAGTCCCCGAGAGAAGGGACCTTAGCTCACCAAAACGAATTTCACAGGGCAAGCGTTTGAAGAAGAAGCAGAAACGCGGAACTCGAAGAGTGGGGCGGAACTTCTGAAAAGTTCCCCCACCACACTAACACAACGTTGTGTTTCTGTATACGTGAGCTTCGTCTACTTCGTGTATCTTCGGGTCTCAGTCAGCACGAACCGAGCGAAGCTCACGTACGCGAGAGTATAGTTGTGTAAGTAAAGTAGTGGGGCTGATTTCTTGAGTGCCACAATCCGCCTCGAAATGCGCTTGACATACCCATCTTCAAAATGTTATTGTGTCAAAAGCAATTATCCTAATCAGTTTTTGACTTTTGCATGTGAAAAAGCAATTCAAAATCTATCATTTACCATATAAAACTCAATATTGACCTCTGGTGAGCTAAGGTCCCTTCTCTCGGGGACTGTCACATATGTGTACCAAATTTCAGCCCTTTACATAAATTCGTGTGGCCGCTAGTGGGGGAGGGGTACATGCCTTGCTTCACTAGTCTCATTAATAGGGTTCCCTCTTCGGGTACGGAACCCTAAAAAGATTATATTGTTATGAATCACATTTATTTCCAATACTTTTGTATACAGTGGGAGTATTTGAAAAAGTAATTAATACAAGGCATGTCAATGATAATTAAAAATTTTATGCGTGAAATATATGTGACGCTCCACGGTGAAAGGGACCTGAAGTCGAGAGCAGCTAAGGTCCCTTTCACCGTAGAGCGTCACATATATCTAATATATAAGTATTAAAATGGATTGAAAAACTGGAAAAGCATATCGAGTGTGATACCGCTACCATTTAACGATCCACAACGATTCTTCAAACCTACATGTTTTAATTTAAAAATTTAACACTCAACAAAACATATGTGGACGTTACCATAAAAATGGCCCATATATATAATCATATTCCTAACAAAATTTGAAAAGTTTTAAGTTATCTTACGCCTCTTTTGGTGAAAAAGAAAAACGAAATCAAAGATTCAAGTACGAATATTTATAATATTTCTGGGATAGTTATTCAGATCATAATTTTTTTAATTCAAAGACACGTCTGTGATGACAAATGAATAGGTTTTTAATTTTTTCATAAACGATTTTAAAAATACAGAGAATTCGAGAAAGTTGACCCTTTTCTCTAAAATGAGATTTTTAATTAAGTAACCGAATTTTTTATGGTGTTAACGTTTAGATAAGAATGATTTGTTTATTTTTAAAAAAGAGAAGGAGAAAATAAGAATAACCTGATTATTAATTAACCTTTAATTAATTATTAATTAACAATTTGGAAGTAAATAATCTGAGTGCTCGTCTGAGTGTCATTGAAAAGTCACGTGCCGCTACATATTTTAAGCTCCGAAATTTACTTAAAATTAAAAAAGATTTTTTATGCTTAAGGGGGCCATTCATTAATTACGTAAGGCTCCTTAGGGGAGGAGGGGTTTATAAGATATAATGTAAGAAGGGGGAGGGGGTCCGAAAATCTTATGACCCCCCCTACAGCTTATATCTTTAACTTTAACGATACAAAAAAGAAAATTAAAAAAAAAATTTTCATTTTTTTTTGTAAATTTCAAATTGATCCTGGTTATGAAGAAATGATCAAAATCTAATTCTAGATACGGCATTTAAAAGCTTATTTCATCACCTTTCAAACGCTTTTTTGAAAATTTTTCTACGATGATTTTTGAAAAAGATATGACTATTTGTATAAAAAAATGACCCATGTCTGTCAAATGAACAAGTGCAAAAATTTTAAACAATTGAAAATTTTTCATGTTTGTAAAATACACTAGTAGTAAATATTCAAACAATTAAAACTTTTATGTGTGCACCAGTAAAAAATTTTCCAACAATTAAAAACTTTTTGTTTGTAAAATACACCAGTACTAAATGCTCCAAGAATTAAAATATTTTAAAGTTTGTAAAATACACCAGTACAAAATGTTCCAACAATTAAAAACTTTTTGTTTGTAAAATACACCAGTACTAAATGCTCCAAGAATTAAAATATTTTAAAGTTTGTAAAATACACCAGTACAAAATGTTCCAAGAATTGAAATAGTTTAAAGTTTGTAAAATACACCAGTACAAAATGTTCCAACAATTAAAAACTTTTTGTTTGTAAAATACACCAGTACAAAATGTTCCAACAATTAAAAATTTTATGTTTGTGAAATACACCAGTACAAAATGTTCCAAGAATTGAAATAGTTTAAAGTTTGTAAAATACACCAGTACAAAATGTTCCAACAATTAAAAATTTTATGTTTGTAAAATACACCAGTACAAAATTTTAATATGTAATAAAAAACAACTTACCTGACAAAAATTTTTACTTCTGTAATATACACCAAAAAATATTTTTATGATATGTATTAAAGACATATGAAAAATATCTTTAATGAGAAAAAAATACTTTCTTCAAGATCTGTTTAAAACACACAATATAAAAAAAATTTTGTGTATAAATGAGACTGATTCAATTTTTCAATAACAAAATTATTTAAAAGTGAAATTTTGCACACTCCAAAACTATGTGAAAACTATTTTTTCAATTTCCAGACAAAAAAAATTTGCTTTTACTTTATAAACTGAAAAAAAATTAAATTATTTAGAAGAAAATAAATATTTTTTAAATAAAAATTCAGAAAAAATTTGTTTTTACAATCATTTTTTTTTTTTTTGACGAAACGGTTTATTATGTCACTAGAATTCAGCAATTGGCTTTAACTTTATTTAAAAGTCGAGGAAAATGCAAATTGTTTTTCTATTGGAGAGCATTTTTTAAAATCAATAATGCAATAAGTCTGCTTTCAAACATTTAAAATTTTGAAAATTCATAACTCGGAAATTAGTCAACAAAAAAAATGAAAAAATACTTGTTTTCGGCAGTAAATAAAATATATGAGACATTCCACGCCAAACCAACAGATCATGAAAATTGACATTTTCAAATTGGCTCAAATTATTTTAACTGCTTGTATTTCACGATAAAGGGATCCATGATTTTTTTCAAATTTTTTCATCCAGCCGTTCAGGAACTACTTATATATTTATTAAAATTTACAATTTTTAAGAAAAACATTTTTTTGATTGCTTATAACTTCTAAAAAAATAGATCAATTTTAATGTTACTTATATTTAAAATTTCAGTTTTTAGATGAACTTTAAAAAATTCGACGCAAAAAATTATTAAAAGATTATTTACTAATCTTTTTATACTTTAAAGGTTAAACTCTTATTTTTAAAGTTGATTGTATTTTTCGATTTTTCAAAATAATTTTTAAACAAAACTAAATTTTTTCATTAATTATTTATAATTTTTACAGATGCTCACCGCTATAAATTAACTGAAAAAAACAGGTTCTCTCCAGGAAAGAGGGCACTGCGGATGAAAAAAATTTGGAGCTACGTTTCGCAAAAACTGTATAGCGCGTTCCACACTTAAACTTTTCGGGCGTCCGACACGACACACGTGCCCCCTCTTCAATACTAACTTCTCCTACGTCAGGAGGGGAATGCATTTGGTAGATGGAGAAGAGGGGGCACGTGTGTCGTGTCGGACGCCCGAAAAGTTTAAGTGTGGAACGCGCTTATGACGTTAAACGCAAGCGACGCGAGTAATATAAAAGATTTTATTTTTATAACAAAAAGGATTTAAAAATTATTTAATATTTAAATATTATAATAGCGTTGTAATGTTATAAAAATTTTAAAAATATAAAATATATTCATTTCATGACAAATTGAACGACTTTTTATTTAAAAAAATATAATTTCTCTTAAGTTGAATGGAATTTTAAACTTAAAACCTATAAATTAAAAGATAAATAATAACTAAAAAAATCCCAAAGTATTTACGTTTTTTGCCAAATAATTTAAAAAATTTATTAGTAGGAACCTAATGGGATACGTTAAAGAAACGACTTAGTTTCCGACGTGGGATCCTATCCCAAATTCCGATCAAGTTTCCCAACTATATTACGACGTACATTACGACGTCGGTTACTACTAATTTTCCGACGTCAAAAACGGATCATATTATGACGTAGAAACCTAATAGTTTCCAACGTCGGATCATACGTAGGTATTTTTAATTTTAATTATTTTTAACAACTACAGTTGTTGTTCTTGCAGATATCGCAAATAATACTTGGTGTGAAAGCAGGATATCTAAGAAGTTTAAGAAATAAATTCCCTCACTTATCTTAAGGTTTAACCTGCTTGTGCATTACCTATTACATGTAATATGAATTAACTGATTAGGTATAATTTAAAAATATACTTAGAATTAGAAAACAAGAATTTGAAGTTAAAATTGGGAATTTTCTCCTTTAACTCTTACTTTCCACACCTCTGTATAATCATATGTACTTGCCACACCGAGGTCAAATTTACCCCAGGGACAAAAATTGTTATAAAATAAAACTGTCGATTATTTTTACTTGACAATTTTTTTCAAACTTTCTAAGAGCTTACTTTAAAAGATCATGTAGGTTTTATAGACCAAAAAATTTTAAAGTATACTAAAAAAATGCAAATGTAAAGAGAAAAATGAAAAAAATGATGAGTTTCACTAAAACCTGGGGTCCATTTGACCCCGGTGTGGCAAGTAAGGGTTAAGTAAAAATAAATATATTTTAAGAATTTCAAGAAAAATAATTTTAGGAAAAGAGTAGATTTTGTGGAAAAAGAGAACAGTATTCGAGCGAGAAGCGTTAAACTTAAAATTAAATAATATTACTTACGATGAACAACCTTATACATAAAGGTTTTTGAACATTCTTCCTTCTTTTCACTTCTGCCTAAAAATGTATATTTCGTACCAACTTTTGGGGACAGATTTCCAATAGATTTCAATGATTTTACCTGCAAGTAAATAAAATTATTAGAACTATATTCAGAAACATATTAGCACATTCCTTATACTTAATAATTAATAATATTAATAATCCCTTTTATTAAACAAATATAAAAGCCTCTGCCAAATTGTACTATCCTAACATGCATTTAAGGTACATAGCATTTTTGTATTTATTTCATGAATACAGTGCTTCTGGAAAGAGGTCAGTGCTCTCTTCGGTAGCATAGCAATTAATTGTGTATATGTGACTGATATTTAATATTTAGGTATAAATTTAAAATTGTTAATTTGTGAAATGACAACGAATCTGAATTAATTGTATTTTTTTGTAAATTAATTTCTAACATTATACTAGTCCTGTTTAAATTTTATTTTGTTTATTTATTTTAATTTTATTTGCTCCTTTAATGCATTTTCATCAAACAATCTTTCGCGATACAAGAAATCAATATATGTAATTAGGCTTGTGCATGTCGACAGAGGTCATTATTTTTTCTTAATTTCAACGAATTTTTTAGGATGAATTGATGCTTT
The DNA here is from genome assembly GCF_019393585.1 of Leptopilina boulardi. Lineage (NCBI taxonomy): Eukaryota > Metazoa > Arthropoda > Insecta > Hymenoptera > Figitidae > Leptopilina > Leptopilina boulardi. Next base: position 108,827 of record NW_026137978.1, read on the forward strand.
TTTAGAGTGTCAATAAATTATTTGGGATATATTAGAATTTTGAACTGGAAAAAATGCATATTCGAAATTAAAAAGAAATTGTTTAACCAAAACACCACCATAAAAACATTTTTGAGCTCCTGAAATCGAAAAATATGGAAAAGTTAAAAATCACAATCGAAAATTTTCACCAATACAATCCTTACAGTATGAAGAGGCAAAAACAAATTAAAAAATTCATAGAACAGGGGAGAGTGAGCATCAATGAGACATCTTTTCTTCATAGACGTAGTAAAATGTTAAATTTAAGAATTTTGAGCTCTTTTATGCATTAATATAAAGGTTGTACTCTTATCTAAATAATGTACACATAATATTAAGATTTAACAATGATTAAATACAAAAATTTTAATTTTTTAGAAATTAATACATTTGTCCATTTTTGAAAATCGATGAGGTACAATGAGACACTATGAATAAATACCGAACCCAGTTGAAAATTCCGACGACGGAAACTAGTTAATATTCGTGGTAGTTTACGACATCGTAAATGACGTGGTTTACGACGTCGTATACATCGTAGTTTACGACGTCGTAATTGAAAGTGGAAATTGGGATAGCATACGACGTCGTATACGATGTGGTAAGCGACTTGGTATACGTCGTAGTTTACGACGTCGTATACGATGTGATAATAATTATTTTTATATTTTTATAACAAGTACATGAAAAAAACAGAATAGAAATAAATATTTAAGTAAAATAAAATGACATTTGAAAAAGGGAACATTTTCACTTCACAAAAGTCTTATAAATTAAAAGTTGCTTTCATCTTTATATATTATTTTATTAAAAAATAATTATTTTTTACATATTATACTGAGGAATGTTAACATTCGAATAGAAACATTTGAAATAATTATGATTTAATTATTTGGATCCTAAAGCCCATATAAAAGAATTTTAAACAAATTTTAAACAAATATCTTATAAAAGAATTAATACGAAATACACTATGAATTCCTTGAATTAATAATAATTACTTCAATAACATTGATATCACTTTTTAAGTATTTAGCATTTTTCAGAAAATATACTGTTTTAAATATTAAAAAAAGAAATACATAAATAAGGTAGATGTTAATTAATGAAATAATATCAATTTAACTTTAAAAGTTTTGGCTGTTTGTCAGATCCGTACTCAATCCACTTTAATTTAAGATGATCACAAAAAATTTAAAACTTAAACAATAGATTTAAACTAAGTAATAAAGTTTTAGTAAATAAGGGTTAATGAGTCGAGATCAATTACTTTACTTTTAAAGTTTTTTGCACTTTTCAAATAATGCATAAACAAACAAGACAATTGATTATCAATGTCTTTGGCATTTCAACGATGAATCACTGGCAGATCAAAATGCCTTACATTTTAAATATCTATATAAACTGTAACACTGTAGTGTTCTGCGAAAGTAAAATAGGAACTCTTAAGAGCAAATACAATGAAACGAATTGTAGCAGACACTTAAAGGATTTCCAATGCCTTTGGCATTTTAACGAAAATGCACAGGCAGACAACACTCTTTAATTATCTATAATAAACTGTTCTACAAAACTAAAATAGAAACTCGCAAAATAAATACAAATACTATGAAACGATTTGCAGCAGATACTTAAAGTATTTTTAATATCTTTGGCATTTTTCAAATAATGCATAAATAAATAAGATACTTAAAGTATTTTCAATGTCTTTGGCATTTTAACGGGAATGCACTGTTAGACAACACATTTTAAATATTCATAATAAAATGTTCTGCAAAACTAAAATAAGAACAAATATTATGAAATGAACTACTGCAGACACTTAACGTAATTTCGATGCCTTTGGCATTTTAATGACAATGCTCAGGCAGATAACAGACTTTAAATATCTATGTTTTTCAAAACTAGGTAAACGAGAGACGCTTGTAATAACCGAAAATACAATAAACCGAGTTGTAACAAACGATGAGGATAATAAAAATTAAAAAACTATTAAAACAACAAATATTAAAAAAAAGAACTGAAACATATTTAATACTGCTTTTAGCCAAAACCATCTTGCGCAGTCACTGGTTTCCGAAGCGCAGTCTTCTGCGAACATCATAGATTTTTGCAGATAAATATTTCCAATATTTGTTAACTTTAGCAGTTCTCATTCTGCCTTCGACTCCAGCGTCCGTTACTTTATTGTACAAACAATCTAAAAAATAAGAAACGATATATACATTGTTTAAAAAGTATATTATTTTTAATTACACCAGTATGCAAAAAGAGAAAACAAATTCCTGTTTTCTGAGATCGGGTAATCATTTCCCGCAGTTTTTGGTGCACTGAATCTGAATCTGACCACCAAAACTTTCATCAATTATAATTTTGAAAATAGTGGGGTTAAAACCATGAAATTCACATTTTAAGCGATTTTAGAAAATTGCTTGTGACTGAAATTAAAGCTTGAACCCTGTAGTTTAAAGTAAAATTTTGATATAAACAACAATAATAAAAATTGATCGTCAAAAATGATTTTATTTGACAGTTGTCAACCAAAAAGTCACGTTTTTTTGGGCAGTTTTTAAAAATTTGTACCGGATGAATTTTCACGTGTTTATGCTTGGCATAGGATTCATATAAAACTTAAACCATGTAATTTACTGTAAAATTATGATGTATAGAACAATGTTGTCAAAAATCGACGTAATGAGTAAATTTTCCTGATTGATAAATGTCAAATTATCTTTTTTGACAACTTATTTACATTGTTGTTGCATATATCAAAATTTTTACAGTAAATTACAAGGTTCAAGCTCTAATATAAGATATATGTTAAATTTTTAACACGTCAGATTCACCTGGTACAAACTTTTTAAAAAATGCACGAAAAAACGTCATTTCTTGCTTGACAACCGCCAATTAATTGTTTTTGACGACCAATTTTCATTGTTGTTGTTTATATCAAAATTTCACTGGAAACTACAAGGTTCAAGCTTTAATTTGAGTCGCAAGCAATTTTCTAAAATCGCCTAAAATGTGAATTTCGTGATCAGATTCGGATTCAGCGCATCCAGAACTGCGAGAAATGATTTCCCGACCTCAGATAACAGAATTTTTTTTCAGGCTAGAGTTATAACAATTGAAAGTAGAATTTTTTTGGGTCATTCCATTATATTTCACCTAAAGTCGTTGCGGCCTAATTTTTAAAAAACTTGGTACTTTCAGAAATGATTCTTTATAATATTTAGGAAACGAAATAAAAAGAATTAAGTTTAAATTTTTATTATTTATCTCAAAATATGTATTTAAAGTGGACAAGGTGCGGAAAAATGTCACCTTTTTAGCATTTAGAAACTTTTTTTAAAAACATAGAAAAATTGTTAAAAGTGTAAAAAAAATTATTTTTTCTTGTTTAGAATCGATTAATTATCTATTTTTTAATGATTAAAGTAGTAAATAAATTAAAATAATATATAAAATAAGTTTTCAAAGTTGGTCTGTCAAATAACCTAATTTTGGGATTTTTATTAATTAATTACTAAAAAGTGGAGTTATTAAATAAAATAAAAACTTACCGAATGTAAAGTATTTGTGGTGAACTTTCAAATTTTCTTAGCACTTTTTACTTTTTCCATTTATAAATGTAAAAAATCTTGAGTCGAAAATTGGCACTTTGTTGATTTTTCCGATTTTTAATCGCTTGTAACTCTTTTGGTGCAAAATAAAAACTTTTGAAACCTGGCGGAATATTTAAGTTAAATCTAAATAAAAACTCACTGCAATTTTCGTGATGGATTTTGATCGAGATTAGAAGAAAATTTAATTCCAAAATTGTACGTATATTTCCAGGTTAATGTATGTAATTTTTCGTCTTTGAAGTAGTGGCCCAACTTCAAGTTTAAAAAAATTACATACATTAACCTGGAAATATACGTACAATTTTGGAATTAAATTTTCTCCTTATCTCGATCAAAATCCATCACAAAAATTTAAGTGAGTTTTTATTTAGATTTAACTTAAATATTCCGCCAGGTTTCAAAAGTTTTTATTTTGCACCAAAAGAGTTACAAGCGATTAAAAATCGGAAAAATCAACAAAGTGCCAATTTTCGACTCAAGATTTTTTACATTTATAAATGGAAAAAGTAAAAAGTGCTAAGAAAATTTGAAAGTTCACCACAAATACTTTACATTCGGTAAGTTTTTATTTTATTTAATAACTCCACTTTTTAGTAATTAATTAATAAAAATCCCAAAATTAGGTTATTTGACAGACCAACTTTGAAAACTTATTTTATATATTATTTTAATTTATTTACTACTTTAATCATTAAAAAAATAGATAATTAATCGATTCTAAACAAGAAAAAATAATTTTTTTTACACTTTTAACAATTTTTCTATGTTTTTAAAAAAAGTTTCTAAATGCTAAAAAGGTGACATTTTTCCGCACCTTGTCCACTTTAAATACATATTTTGAGATAAATAATAAAAATTTTAACTTAATTCTTTTTATTTCGTTTCCTAAATATCATAAAAAATCATTTCTGAAAGTACCAAGTTTTTTAAAAATTAGGCCGCAACGACTTTAGGTGAAATATAATGGAATGACCCTTTTATAATTTATTTGTAATATATTGCTTCGAAATATTAATACCTTTTACTAATTGGACTTTTTCCGGGGACAACGCCTCACGAAATTGAGCATCATCGATTACACGTCCCCTATTCGCTCTCATAACATTAAGGCACTTTTGGCGTAGTACTTCGTCACCCCACAAAGTTTGAGCCAATTCTCGGACAAATTTGGAATCATTTTTGGATCTCATTGTCTCCCAAATGTCTCTATGGATCCTTATGTCTGCATTGATGTGCACCTATTGCAAATAAAGAAATTTATATTAAATTGTTAGTTAACCCTATTGAAAATTCCTTTAACGATCCTATAAAATTAATAGAAAAACTCACATAATCTTCAGTTCGGTCATAACGTACACCTAAGTAATTCTGTTGTCTGTACGGACGTTGCTCTGCGTTATTAATGTGTGGTTCGTTTACAGCAACTTGTCTGTCTTCATTTGCTTGCATGTTCCGAGTTTGTCTGTTCTGACCAATTTGTCTGTTCTGTCTATTTTGATTATTTGATCTATTTTGGTCATCTTGTCTGTTCTGGCCAACTTGTTCATTCATACCTTGCCTATTCTGATGATCTTGTCGGTTCGATGTCGTTTCTTGGTCTGAAGAAAAGCTTTGGTTTATAGGCGATCCTGGATTCGGAGGTGAATCTAAATTCGGATAAGTTGTTTCTAAATTTGAAAGTGGTCCTAAAGTCGAAGATGATCCTGAATTCGGAGGTGCTCTTTGCTTTGGAGACATTCGTGAGTCTTGAGGTAATCTTTGGTTCATAGGTGATCCTGAACTCGTAGATGGTCTTGGGTTTGGAGATGCTTTGCTGTTAGAACCTGTTGTTTAAAACAATGTTTATTTTAATTATGAATTAATAATTGTAAACCATAAATAGTTGTCGTGTCAAATAATAAAAAATACAATTTAAGTTTAAAAAAAGTCTAAATTTAAACATATTATAATTTTAAAAATAAGTCAAACTCAAGAAAAATTTTTTTGTTTCTTTGACTAATAAAGTTATAGAAAATTCTTAAAACTTCTACGATCAATTAATAGCATTTTTCAAATGTCGATTTTGGTTGCAAACACACTTCCTTTATAACACGGCTACAAATGCTTACCATTTCTTAAACTTGGCTGCATTTCTTCATCTGAATCCACCAAGTTAGTATCAGTATCACTAAAAGATTCATCAGAATCAGTCAGTTCTTTTCGGGTTTTCATGAGTGTTTTGTATTTTTTTAAAATACTTTTGTTTTGAATTTGTGCAGCGCTTTTCTTAAGTGATGTAACTTTGGTGTTTTTTTTCTACAAAATATAAATACAGTTTCAATTTTCCAGTGTAATTATCAGTAATGAAAACACTTTGTTCCCTTATGGCACTGACCGTTCCGACAACGTTGCGAGAACAGTCCCTTGGACCTTCGGTCCGTTTCCGCAAAGTGGACAAGACCATTTTTGATTTCCCTCTAACTGGAACGTTTTTTCCGGACCTTTCAGGGAACCTTAATTTGAAAAAATATTTTAATTGCAACGTATGAAAACGGATATTTTAAAAAAATTTATTGATATTGCAAAGCAAAATTTGCGTTAGAAATTTTTTCTGAAGGAGCCGGAAATACGTTCCTGGAACTTATTCTAGGAACGTTCCTGTCTGGGGAAGTTGTGAACGGTCCTATTCACAGGGCGGAAATGAACCAAAGCAACGGACCGAAGGTCCACTGGGCCGTTCCAACAACAATGGCATAATTACAATAAAATTTTTAAAAATACACATTTCAGTACAATTTCACGTTTTATTTTACTTTAGAATTTATTGAACGTTAAGGCACTAATTAAATCAATTATTTTCCTAAAATTTGTTTCATAGGAAATAAATAAGTCTGTAGTGCAGCGTTTTTAACCATTTTTTTAAATTTGTGACAAAATAACAAGAATGAAATAAATTACAACTTGAAAAGGAGTGCAATTTCCATTATTGCTTATATGTTTTTCAAGTTAAATTAAAAACTATTTATCTTAGAATAACTTAAAAAGTTGATTATTTTTTAATTAATGTATAATTAAAAATGAATTTTTCAAAAAATGTACATTTTTGTTAAATTTCAATGTTTTACTTCCGAATTTGTTGAACAATTTCTACAAAAAATATATTTTTACACTTTTTCTTTTTTTATTTTATCCCGGTCAATTTTTAGAAAAAAGTGCAAGAAAATATACTTTTCTGTATGATGTGCGGCAAAGTTTCAGAATACAGAAATCAAATTTGTGCTGTATTTAAAGTAAAATGGCGTTTTTCTTGCGGGTGTTACACAAATAATATTTTTAGAGAAATTCTGAAATAATTTAATAAACTGACAATTTTTTTTTATTAAGTAATTTTTTTTTAGTCACATATAAATAATTGATTTCTGCTAAGTAATTTCGATAGAAGAAAAGAGGAGTGATTAAATTTTAAAGAGAAACAAAAATTTTACTTACTTTACTACATTTAACTCGACAGGACTTTTTAATAGATGCAGATGCTTCTGCATCTGCATTAATAAAAATTAATATTTTGATTTTATTAATTTAAAAAATAGATCTCGATAAATAAAAAATATTTTACAATTACACTTGGTTTCAAAAATTAATTTTTCAAAAGTTATGTTAAAAAAACTGATTTGCTCCTGACTTCAATCCATTGCATGTCTTCCAACCAGCCACCATTTTGAAAAGTGACGTCACACTATGTCACAAGTTGGACTGCCTTATAGCTCGTCTATTGGTAAAATTTAAAATCGAGAAATTCCAGGCAAAAGTGAGAAAACAGCAGACGCCGGTTCGTTGGAAGCATGGTGCACGTTTTTGTTAGTTCATCGGTTACGTATTGTTTTGTTTAACAGTCGTAAATGTGATTAATTTTTTCGACCATAATTTATCAAGTTTGAGGTGAGTACAATATTAATTGACATTATGTTTATCATTATAATCTAAATTTCCTGCGAAGTTTGCAATTATAGGTTAGGTTATTTGAGCTGAAAAGTTATTGATATTAGTGTTTTGCCAAATATTCCTTAGAAAGTATAATAAAAATATTTTAAGTAATTCTTTTATAAGAAAAATTTTATGAATCTTATTTCAATTTTTAATTTGTTGTTTACAGAGTGTCATGGAAAGTTCAAGACGAAAGAGATATAAAACGTATTTGGAGCCAGGCTCTAGAGATCCGATTCCCTCATCTTCAAAATATAGATATCAAAAGCTCAACAATAAACAGGTATGTGGATTGTTATAATACATAAAAAGTTAAATGATTTTTCATCTTACTGTATTAAGAAGTAGTGTAAAAATTTGTGTAATAGTAAACATTATCTCTTCGGGTCTATATGAATTGATTCTTTTTAAAAATAAATCGATTCTACAGTTATGAACTGAAAAACATATTTTCCAGTGTATATTTTGCTACATATTTTCAAAATCGAAAACATAATTGACCTTCAAGAGATGTGTAATGTACTTTCTAAATGGCTAAATATTTTAATTACCGTTCAAAATAAATTACCAATGATATATTCTATTATTAATTTAACATCAAAAATTAAAAAAAAAAAACATTAAAAGATATAAAATTTTTGTACATAATATTTTTGTATGTTAGAAAAATAAGTCTTTAATATTTTTCTTAAAGCAGTATATAATAAATGAACTTGAATGTGTTTATAGTATTACATTCTATAATATTTCAATCAAAATTTTTATTTACTCTTATATCAAAATATCTTATATTCTTTGAAAAAGGTTCAACCCACTAACATAACCTCAAATTTAAAGATGCTTTATAGAAGTAGAAAACTGTTACTTAAATATATATTATCATGTATTTTAAAGGAACCCTAAGACTATTGTAAAATAAAATTAATACATATATTGATGTGAATTTCTACTGAAAAAAGGACAGTCTGTCTTGACACAGATTTTTCAATGCCCCGCACAGTGTAAATAATTTTTATTTAAAATCGATTTCTCAATACCGCATATAATTACGTAAAAATAATTATTATGCAAACCATCAAAAAGTTTAAAACAAGTTGGATTGTTCCAATGTCGTTATTTTTCCCCAAAAAACGAAGAATATTTTATCTAAAGAGTTTCAAATTTATACACTTTTACGTATTTTTGCGTGTATATTACAAAAAAAATATAGCGAGAACTCCAATTGTGCTTGCTATATTTTTTTGTAGTATTTTGCCATTCTTTATAATTTTCCATTTTTGCCATTTTCTTTTTTTTTACCATTTGCTATTTTTTTTATCTTTTGACATTTTTTATTTGTTTATATTTTTATGATTTGGTGAAATCTAAAAAAAATCATAAAATTAAAAATGTTAAATGATAAAAAAATATTTAAAAACTTATGATATGTATTTCCATGCTCATATTACAGGAAAAATTAAGCAAAATTGGAATTTTTATATCGGCCTTCACACTTTAAACCCCTGCAATTTTAGGATTAGGGGTACGGAACCCTCGGTTTTAATGCGAGTGTAACTCGCACTTGTCCGATTTTTTAAATTAAAGTTGAGAAAGTGTAGATTTATGTCATTTTTGAAATTCTTTCCTAAACATATGAGAAATAGTTTAAATATTCATTTGTTTATTAAATAAACAATTTAATTTGCATAAACAATAAAGGTTAATTGAAATTTCTATTGCATTTCAAAGAGACATCATTTTTCTATATACTCACCAAATTTTATTAAATTTCATTAACAAGCAACAGAGTAATTGCAAATTTTGTGGAAAGGTAACAAAATATTCAATTGTTAATAAATAATTGAAAAATTAATTTTTTAAAAAACGCATTTCAGGAATGTTTTTAATTCGGCTTTCTGCAATAGATTATGAAAAAAAATATTTTAAATTTGAAAAGTCAGTTTTAGATGGCCCAGTTGGGAAATTTTCAACCAGTTATAAAATTTGTTTTTACAAATTCTTAGTCAATTTTTGATTTTTTCAAAAAAACTTTTATGTATTAATATAAATCAAAAAAAGTAGCACAGTTCATTTTAAGTTTTACTTTAAAAAAATTGAATTACTAATTTTTTAAACTAAAAGTCTTTTTAATAATAATCTAAGGTTGCATTAAAAAATCAAGGCGAAACCACTGTTTTTTCAAACTATAACTTAAATTCACATCGTTTTTTCTCTTTTCAAGATTTGGTTTTCATCGCATAACAATTTGTTGACTCATTAGATTGTTATACGATGAAAACAATGATTCTATCGGTCAAAGTGATAAAGTATTGAATACATACGAATAACATTTTTTATCTCAGGGAGGCATCTTCTTTTAAATAAGAATTGTTGTTTTATTAATTAAAATTATTAATAACTATTTTGTCGCAGATTTTAAAGATTTTTTTCTACCATACATGCGCAAAAACCTCGTGATTTTCCACTATCCTAATATTAGTAATTCATAATTCTGATAAAAATAATTACAATTTAAAATATAAGTCTGCACTGCCGCGCCGCGCCAACGCCGTTGTTAACCAGTTGCATACACCACGCCGCCGCTGATGGATTGTCGGCGCGTCGGCGTTGGTTATCATAACCGAAATTTTTAATTTTAAATAATTATAATATGCTATTCAAAATTAACTACAGCTTTATTTCTATAGAATCGAAGTGCCCACTGAAAATTACCAACCAAAATATTATGAACCAAGCTAATACAGCTAATAATTACTTCCTAGCTAACATGTTTCTAAATATTTGCTAATTATTAGCAGTTATATCTAAAAATTAGATATCCATGTAAAGGCAAACTCATTTTTATGTGAAAAACCATTTTATTGGGTAGAGTGTTGCTGCTAATTTAATTAAATTTTAGTTATAGTTTTATATTAGTTCTTGTTTCCATTCGGTGTGTTTTAAATCACATAATCAAACTAAAAGTGGTATGGATTTGATTTTTTACAGCTGTATTTTGATAAAATAATCTTTTCGATAATAAATTATTGCATCCTACTGTACATATGAATTATCATTATAAGCATATAGTGGCGCGCCGCCGCCGTTAATATTTGATTCGGCGCAGACTTCTTAAACGGGAGATGATCCCTTGGCTGAAATAATCTTAAATGATAAAAATTAAAGTTATCTAAATGAAATGCAAATTTTTAAATTTAATTTCAATTTAATTCAATTACATTTTCTAATTGTACGTAATTCTTGAAAAAAAAATTTACATATATTTAAATATTAAAAACAATTATACATTTCAAATTTTTTTCAACTTGAAAAAAGAACAAAGAGTTTAATATATTTTAAAAATTTAACAAGTAAATATGAACTATCTGGGAAAAACTGAATACTTTACTCGTTTAATCTCACAAATTAAAAAAATGAAAACTTTTTTATATTTTAATCAACTTTTAATCACAATTCAACAGGTAATAGAGCCACATTCTAAAATTGGAACATCTAATGAGCAAGATGATGCTGCAATAAATGTAGAAATCCATTTAGAAAATGTGCAGATGGAAGAGCATGACTACCCCGATGCTTCAATGATTCCGGAAACTGAAGAAGAAGAGACTTTTTCCACGGAATTCGAAGTAAGATTAACGTCAAATACTTGTGTTAATATACAACAATAAGAGATTAATGATTTATTATTCAATTGCTAATTATCAATTTCCTTCTAGTCATGCGTTAAATCTAACATGTCCACCTATGATGATTGTGTAAATATGCATGATGTCATTGTATCTTTAGAAGATGACCTGGATGACATTGAGACTAATGTATTGGAGTTTACTCAGGTAATATTGAATGTAACAATAAATTGAAAAATGAAAGAAAGTATAACCCTCCGTCACTTGCATTAGACTTTGTAACACAGTTACTCGCAGGTGAGGAAACTTCTCACCTTATAATAACTTTGCGTTAAGTTAAGGTAAATTGGAAATTTTGTTTGTAATTGTTAAATTGAGGTTATAATTTTTCAATTAAATATTAAATGAACCTTTGTTGTTGTTTAATATTAAAAATGAAAAATTAGTAACAAATAAATTCCCGACATTTATTACTTTTAAATTCAATAGCATGAAAATAATACAACTAAGAATCATGAAAACTATTTTTACATATAATAGAAGATTACTGTGAAAGATACTGAAATCTGGGGATTATAATTTTATGTATTTTAAGAGAAACAAAAGAAAAAGCAACTAAATGAGGAGTTTTTTCACCATGCAAGGAACGGAAAATTAAAGTATGGTAGAGAGTGTTGAAAGTTGCTTATACGGAGTGTGTAACACACTAAATTAAAACCAATAAAATACCACTGACAATCAATGAAATGTGATTTCTTCTCAGTCATTTACAGTAGACAATTTTTTTATTGTACCAGCCCTATTGAAAAAAAACACGTATAATTATACGTATAATAATACGTATAATTATACGTATAATTGTACGTATAATTATACGTATAATTGTACGTATAATTATACGTATTATTATACGTATAATTATACGTATTATTATACGTATAATTATACGTATTATTATACGTATAATTATACGTATAATAAGACATACGAATTTGAAACAAGAATTATGCGTATAATTATACGTATAATAATACGTATAATTAATTATACGTATAATAATACGTATAATAATACGTATAATAATACGTATTATTATACGTATAATTATAATTCTATTAAAAATAGAATAATAGAATAGAATAATAATAGAATAATTAGTAGCAAAATTGCGCTGAAAATTTTTAGAAATTTTAAAATGCAAATTAAATTTCACGAAAAAAAATATCGTCGAATGTCAATTCAAGCAGTCACCCATCCAAGTACTAACCGCGTCCAACGTTGCTTAACTTCTGTGATCTGATGAGAACTTGTTCCTTCGCCTTGGTGTTTCCGCTGTCTTGTCTTGATTAATAACTTTGTCGTATAAGTATCACTAAAAGTGAGGTTAGGTGCGATACAATACTTATACGACAAAGTTATTAATCAAGACAAGACAGCGGAAACACCAAGGCGAAGGAACAAGTTCTCATCAGATCACGGAAGTTAAGCAACGTTGGACGCGGTTAGTACTTGGATGGGTGACTGCTTGAATTGACATTCGACGATATTTTTTTTCGTGAAATTTAATTTGCATTTTAAAATTTCTAAAAATTTTTAGCGCAATTTTGCTACTAATTAATCTATTCTATTCTATTATTCTATTTTTAATAGAATTATAATTATACGTATAATAATACGTATAATTATACGTATTATTATACGTATAATTAATTATACGTATTAATATACGTATAATTATACGTATAATTCTTGTTTCAAATTCGTATGTCTTATTATACGTATAATTATACGTATAATAATACATATAATTATACGTATAATAATACGTATAATTATGCGTATAATTATGCGTATAATTATACGTATAATAATACGTATAATTATACGTATTATTATACGTACAATTATACGTGTTTTTTTTCAATAGGGAGTGAAATGACGATTTCACTGATTGACAATAAATATTAGTTGATTATCAGTAACTCATTCTTCATCAATTCGTTCACTTTACTGCATAGTTCAATTAATTTGTTGTACCAACTGTAAATAAAACATATTACTAAACCTCAGTAAAATTCTACTACCAATCAGTCGAATTTTTTTGACTGCAAGTGAAAATATTTACTGAATAATGTAGTAGCCTCCTTTTCATTATTTTCTCAATAAAATTTTACAGATTCAGATGACACATCAGGAATATGTCATTAAGGGGAGGGACTGGTGAAATTTCAGCCTACTGAAGTTATTATTGTTAAAAAGTGTCAATTTTTTTTCTGGCATAATTTAGGATCCAAAATTATTATAAATTATTAAAATTTAAAAAAAAAATTTTTTAGCCATTTTAGAAAATTTATTTTTTGGAAAAATTAAATTTCTTTAAATTCCATACGATTGATTGTTTAAAATCGTGAAAAAAGCGTAAAAAAAATTCGACAATAAAAAATAATGAAAATTGTGGAAGTAGTTGAATTTTTTTCAAAATTACCACTAAAATTGAAAGCAATCAAAATTGATCTTCTTTAGGGGTAATAATTTTTTTCAACATTTTTTTTCAACCAAAAATCTTATTCTACTGAGAAAAACAACAAAAGGTAATTTTTAACAATTTTACAAATATTTTTATTTTTCAAAATTTTCATTTTTTGAAAAAATTGAAATTTTTCAAAATCCATACGCTTGATTGTTTAGAATCATGAAACAAGCGTATAAAAAAATCGGCAGTCAAAAATAATTAAAATTGTGAGAGACCTAAAAAAGTCTTAGAATTTCCTACATTTTCAAAAATTAAAAAAATAAAATAAAAACTATTTTTAGATACTTTCTTATTTCTTTTGTGATTTCTAAATTTGAAACAGCGCGCCAGTAGTAATCTGGTGTTTAAAATTAGTTTGTAATTGTAATTAAAAGATAGCAAGATGAAAGGAGTCAAGCGTTCATTTCACGTTTCTTCTGGAAGCCAAAAAGAACTTATTTAAATATTTTGCTGGTCATTTAAAAAGAAATTGAGAGAATCATTTCGAGATATTATGTTTTACCAGAGGGAAAGCAATTTATTCAGATAAATGAACTATTTTCTTAAAAATTATATTTATAGTTCATTTAATTGATTGAATTTTTGCTAAATATGTAACTTTCAATTTACGATAACTTTAAGACAATTATACTGTTGGATATATAATTAAAGATAATTTATTACTTAATAATTTAGAATGATACTGAAGATGATGACCATTTCTTTGACGTTCTGGACGACAGCGATTTTGAAGATAACGTGGATGAAACAGAGAACGCAGAAATTCCAACTGAAGTAAAATTCACTTCTCTAGATGACATGTTGAATAGCAACTCTTTTTATAATCCTATAAATAAGACAATCAAGAAAAGTTTGGGAGAAATACTTCTTGTAATTTTGAAGTATGCACTCATACACGCAATTTCACTAACTGAACTTTATGACTTATGTAATATGATTAATTGTCTGTTCGACGTAGCTGTTCTACCAGCAACAAAATATTTTATCGATAAATTGTTTTATCCTAGGAGTTGTATACATCTTCATGCAACGTGTACAAAATGTGGAGCGTATGTAGGTAAATTTGATAAAAAACTCGGTTTGTAGAATGTAAAGTGTGTAAAGTTGAAATTAATGTCAAAGACTACGCATACAAAGACTTTTTTGTAATGTTAGATATTTCTTCTCCCATTTCCAAGTTGTTAGAGTCAAACTATTCCTACTATAATTATGTAATGAATGAAGGAGTCCATGAAAAAGGCTATATAAGTGATATTTATGACGGAAAACGATATAGAAAATTTCTTGAGAATTTAAATAATGCGGACAAAAATAAATATGCTACTGTTGTTTTCAACACCGACGGAGCCCCATTATATACAAGTTCTACCTACTCTATTTGGCCCATATTTTTGATGATTAACGAAATACCAGCCCACGTAAGAACGAAAGAACTAATATTAGTGGGTCTTTGGTTTGGCAAGGACAAACCTAATATGAACGTATTTTTTGGTCCATTTGCGGACAGCATGAACGAACTATCGACCAATGGAGTTGAATGTAATTTAAATGGTGCTAAAGAATTTATAAAGATTTTTGCACTAATCTGTTGTGTGGATTCAGTTGCACGTGCGCCAGTACAAGGCTTCGTACAATTCAATGGTACTTATGGGTGCAATCAGTGCTTACATCCAGGTGAATGGGTTCGGAATAATTTGAATAATCCACATTCTGGAATCATAAAATATCCGTTACTTGAAACTACGCCAAAAGACAGAAATATGAATGATACTATAAAACACATGAAAGAAGCTGCAAAATCGAAAAAGCCTGTTTTCGGAGTAAAAAGCCCATCACACTTGATAAATTTGAAATTCTTCGACATTATATACGGATGTGTTCCGGAAGGAATGCACTGCATCAGCGGAATAGCGAAGCAGTTCGCTACAATATGGTTCGGTACCAAGAAAAAGGCTGGATTATTTCCTAAACGAACAGTTTTGGACATTGATTCAGTTCTCGTAAATTTCAAAGTTCCTCATCAAGTTGTTCGATTAACTCGTTCATTGAGCGAAAAACAATTTTGGAAGGCCAAGGAATGGGAGAACTGGGTTTTATTTTATAGCATGCCAATTCTTGCGAATATTTTGTCAAATAATTTGTTGATGCATTGGGCATTGTTTGTGGAAGCAGTGTACATACTGTCAAAAGATAATGTTCACACATCTGAAGTAGATTTTGCAGATAAACTCTTGCACAATTTTGTTGCACAAACCGAAATTCTGTATACCAAAGTGTTTATGACATTTAATATCCATCAGCTTTTGCATTTAGCTAGAAGTGTGTATGACTGGGGTCCACTACCAAACCACAATGCGTATTCTTTTGAGTCAGGAAATGGCGATTTATTAAAAGTTATACATGTGTCGAAAGGGGTTCATAACCAAGTATGTAGACGAATTAGTTTAAAATATTGTTTATTAGCTTTAAAAGATCGCGTGTATCCTAATTGTTCTTATAGCGTGAAGAGCTTTTTTACTGAGATTGGTTCAACGATGGTCAAAAAAAGCATACAGGTTTCTGGAATAAGGTACTTTGGTTTAAAAAATAAAGTTAGTAAGACATGGATAGAAAAATTGCATCTTTCGACAGAAGAAACGTTCTCTTACAACAAATTAGTGAAAAAAGGCTGTCTATATATGACATCAATAAAAAGTAATAAACGTTCCGAAAACATCTTCGCTCAGCTTCACAATGGTTCCTATGTGAAATTAAAACAATTTATTGTTGATTTTGAAACTAATAATCAATTCACGATAGTTCAAATTATTGAAACAATAAACGGATTTAATAATAACTGTAAAATGTTAAAGAAAATTGTAAGTTATGACGACGAAGATTCTTCTGTACTGACTAGTGCCATTGAAAAAATATGTGTACATTTGGTTCTTAATGAAAGTGAATATTTGTGCGCCGTTCCAAATTTATATTATTAGAAAACAACAGGGAGGTTGAAACTTCAAAAAAGCGTTACGTATTGTATGGATTAATATTGTAAATATTGTGTGTGTTTTGAAACCTATCGATATTTTTTTCTCTTATTTTGTAGTTTTCAAAACGCATCATCCCCACTATTAGAGAGATCATTCTGCAGTTGTTCTATCCAGAGTTATTAAAAAAAAATTTAAATAAAAAATTATGAAGAAGGAAGTTTTTGCCCTTTTAAAAATCTGATTTTTATCTTAGTTCTAATATATTGCTTCCAAGCTTTCAAGCTGTAAAAGCTTTAAAAATGCATCGATTGATTTACTCATGAACCTTTAATTACTTAAATTTGAGATGTTGACTTTTAAATATTCAGAATTTCAAAAAAATTCTTTTTTGAGCTTTTGTTTTAATTTTAATTTAAGATTTAATTTATATAATCTCTAATTTATTATAGTAAAAAAATGTGATCTCTATGAGGGAGTAATTTAATCCTGAAACTGGATCATATAATAATCTTAGTTAAAATTCATAGTGAAAATTTTGTTTTAACTAGTAAAAGCTATTGAAAAACGTTTGGAAATGAAAAATCCATGTTTTATAATTAATCTTATTAATGAAATATACTTGTTTTATCCAAAGTCTATAATGTTCAAAAATATAAAAAAATGTAAACAATTTTGTAAAAGCGACGTAAAAACAATTTCTTTAAACGAAAAACAATTTATACAAAAAATTATTTTTATGTATATAAAGATCCAAATTGTAAAATTGTACTATAAAAAATAAATAAAAAGATAGTAAGATGTTTGTAATTAATTTATAGTCGGACACTATTTCTAATTTTATTTTACTTAAATATTTATTTCTATTCTGTTTTTTTCATGTACTTGTTATAAAAATATAAAAATAATTATTATCACATCGTATACGACGTCGTAAACTACGACGTATACCAAGTCGCTTACCACATCGTATACGACGTCGTATGCTATCCCAATTTCCACTTTCAATTACGACGTCGTAAACTACGATGTATACGACGTCGTAAACCACGTCATTTACGATGTCGTAAACTACCACGAATATTAACTAGTTTCCGTCGTCGGAATTTTCAACTGGGAACAAGTATTTTAATAATAATTTTCTGCTTTGTACTTTCTAAATAGACATATTTTGCAACAAATAATATAAAAAAGGTTCTAAAATATTTATAATTTGATGATATTTTAAATTAATATATTTTGATGTTAGATTTCGTATCGAAAGTGATAATGACTTTTTTCACGGTTACAGTTCTGCTAATCAAAGCCGAAACGAAAATATCAAATAAACTTTTATGATTAGTGAATTTTTTGTTCACTACGTCAAAAACAGTTTTTTTCGATTTACTTTGAAAATAATGTATCAAATTGTCTAAAAAATTTTGGATGTAGTATATATATGATAACATTATTTATATTTAAAGTTTAATAGATATTATTTGAGTCATTTTTGAAAAACTTCAAGTATCTCATTGTAAAAAGTGTCTCATTGATGCTCATTCTCCCCTACTTAAAACAATTTATAGAAAATACTTACAATTTTTTTATAAAAACTCTTCTCGCTAAGTTTAGTTTCAATAAGCTTAGCCTCATCATCAGTTGTCACCGGGAAGTCGACCATTTCTTCAATAAACTCATCATTTTCCTCTTGACGTGAATTTAAATTTTTACATATATACTCCAGCATCTTTCCTAGGGTATTCAATTTTTTAAATATTCTCACATCCTTTGGGGTACCTAGACAATGAAAAATGAATAACTTTTTAAAACCGAGTCTTTTATTAATGTGATTACTACGAGAAGAATATAATTACTCAACTTTTTCAAAAACATACTTGTTCTCAGAAAAATTAGAAAAATAAGTCTGTGGTCAATTTGACCACGGAGTGACATTTAAAGGTTAGTAGATGACAATCAGTCAATTTTTTAAAAACTGGTTCAAAAAGTTAAAAAATATTAAACAATCCATTTTTTGAAAATTTTTAAGTGTACATGCAAGAACCTTAATATAGCATTCAAATGATACACTGATGGGACAATGTTGAAGTCCATAACTTTTATGATCAACGATTAGAAAAAAAAATTCTTTTTTAGATGGAAAACTATAAAATTTTTATCTAAAAAAATGTTTTTAGTAATTTGGTGATCAGTGAAAATTTCAAGAAATATATTTTGATACCAAAATTTATAGAATTTTTCATTCGAAAAAATATTTCTTTAAAAATCGTTGATCATAAACGTTGTGGACATCAACTTCGTCTGATGGGCGCGGGCACGTCCCAGCGTTGGTAGCGCTGCGTTCACTTATTGAAAGGAGCGGGATATGACATCTAGTGCGGTATACACCGTGCGTGTAGGAAAGCAGGTGCCCCAAGAAAAAGAGAGGTGCTAACCCATTAAGTTGCGCCCACAAAACGGGCTTGCTGTTCTACCGCTGTGGGTCACCAGCGATCTCACAACAGGGTCAGCAGTGACACTTTTTGCTGCAGCTGCTGCACGAGTCGCTGGTACTGCTCGCCGCCCAAATTATTTTCAGTGTAGTACCCCATCCCAGTAAGAAGGTAGAAATTAAGAATGGAAAATTTTTATTTCTTCTAAATCTACTTTGTGTCCAAATCTTTTGTATCTATTTAAATAACATTTTAAAATAAATTAAATTTTTTTTCAATTTCATGCAGAAAAAAATGGTTGATTCTACAAATTGAACCTTGGGTTTTCATTGCAGAATTAAACAATTTATTCCCAGTTACATGAATGATACAGATATTTAACTTTTATGCAAAAAAAAGGTTAGCAAAGTATTTAAATGGAATAGATTGAAATTCAATTTTAGGCAAGGCTTTGCAACAACAGAGAATACAAAGTAATTTGATAGAAATAGAATACAAAACGATTTATTAATTAATTTTATTCTCAGCAAAAATACGAATTTTCAATTTTTTAAATTTCTCGCTTTTTACTGAGGTATTAACCTTAAAATAGTAGTAATTGATTTTCTTCCATTCCTATTCAACGATTTCTTCGAGCTTATCAAAGAACTTTGTGTCATTCCGGCTTCTTCTGCGTTCTGTTTTATCAGTGCCTACATTCACACATTTTTGAAAATATTAAGAAAATAATTACTTTTTGTCTAAATAACACAAGACTACAAAGTTTAAAAAGTTTTTAGACTCATAAACAGGAGTTGTCATTTCCGAAATAATTATAAAAAAAATAAAATGATAAAATAATTGGTCGATAACTGATTATTTGGAAACTTTTGGTATCATCTATATTGTACTCGCCTTTTGGAATTTTGAAAAAATGATTGCAAATTAGTAATCAAAGGTCCCAAAAACCACCAGATACCTCGTTTCATAAAAACTTAACAATTTAAAAAAAATTGCTCCAAAAAATTGAATACGGCATTTTAAAGTTTGAAAAACTGAATTCATATTGTCAATCGGAAAAACATTTTATGCAAAGAATTATATTAAAATTTTTATGTTTCAGTCAAAAAACGAATTGGAACAAACCAGAAACGTTTCAAAAGGTGAATGAATAATAGCACTTTACTGACAAATGTAGACAGATTAAAATTTGTAGGTTTGTGTTACTCTTTCAGATACACTTAGAAGCTCATTTTTTTTATTTAATTCTCTTGCTAAATACAAGTGTTAAAAAGAAAAAATATAATACTATATATTACATTTTTTTTCCAAAAAATTTAATCTAAAAAATTGTTTACTCACACAAATTTTTAAGTACTCAAACTTTCTTCCATATATCGTTATTATACACATTTCTAAAAATGATACAATTCTTGTTCTCGATGGCTTATTTCATGCATAAATAAATTTATTAAAACAACTTCACAGAAGCTAAATTTCGCAAAAAAATAACATTTTCGAAATATGATTATTCAAGCTCCGCACTCCTTAGTTGGTTAAAAGAAAGCAGTAAAAAATAGCTTTGAAGGTAAAAAAATAGGCGGAAGTAGCCACGAAAAAATATTATGTTTTTGTATTTATAAAAACAAATATGGAATATGTAATTTGAAACATTTCGATTTTTTAAAGTACCTTTTTAAAATAGAGAATGTTATAGTTTTACAGTGACATTCAGTTTTTAACTTAATAAAACATTTAATTGCAGTCTTGAAATTCATGACTAATACCTAGTTATTATTTTCATTTACATTTAAATGTAATAAAATTGTATTGTTACATATAAACAACAGACAACATAGAATGTCTAACAACTTTATGAAAAAAATTCCCCGACTTACTAAACACCCTAATAGATAAATAAATTTTAAAAACTCCAAAAATAAAAGAAGAGTTTGTGGGAAAAAAAAATTGTGGAATTTTCATTTTTAAAAATGAAAATTTTTAAAATAACAATAAACTCGAAAATTTAAAAAAAATTTGTAACAGAAAACATTCAAACAAAAGTCAATATTTTTAGGAATTCAAAAGGAAACGAGAATTTAAAGGGTAAATTGTTTTAAAATAAAAAAATTTTTGAATATGAAAAGAAAATTTAGAATTTAAGGAAATAGAAAGTCTAAGAAAAGAAGAAATTGAAATAAATTTCGATAATTTAAGGGAATAATTCCAGAATTTTTTCCCGCTTGAAAAAATCATGAATTTTAGGTAATTCAAAAAAATAATTTTTTTTTACTAAATTGACCAGAAATTCCAAAAAATTAAAGTGTTATTTAATCTTAAGTGATATTATTTTAAAGTTTAAACGATTACAAAATAATTTAAATTGACTAATAAATTAAGTTTACAAAACAATTTTCAAAAAATTGTAAAACTATTTAAAAATTCGTAAAACTAAATTACTAATTACTTTTTAAACAGAAAATGATGTGACTTGATAAATTAATAATACTAATTAGTTTTTAAATATACAATTTTCTGATTTCATAAATAATAATGCAAAAATTGAGACAAAAAATAAATTGAAATAAAAATATTTATAACAAAAAATATGAAAGTGAAAATATGGAAAAAAAATCGGACAAGTGCGAGTTACACTCGCACTGAAATCGAGGGTTCCGTACTCGAAGCGAACTTATTTGGTATAAAAACAAATGTTTAAAAAATATGTGTTGTATGACAACTAATATAAGTGATACGAAGAGGAACAATTTTCTTGAATTTTACAAAATTGTTCCTTTTTGTATCACTTATTTTATTTGACATA
Source organism: Leptopilina boulardi (assembly GCF_019393585.1). Lineage (NCBI taxonomy): Eukaryota > Metazoa > Arthropoda > Insecta > Hymenoptera > Figitidae > Leptopilina > Leptopilina boulardi. The sequence goes on from NW_026137978.1 coordinate 130,797, forward strand.
CAACACATATTTTTTAAACATTTGTTTTTATACCAAATAAGTTCGCTTCGAGTACGGAACCCTCGATTTCAGTGCGAGTGTAACTCGCACTTGTCCGATTTTTTTTATTTTAGAGTTGTAACGACTGAAGAAATATACTCAATCATGTTTATTAAATTATTTCCATAATCTACACATAAAAATACGTAAAAATAGTAAATTTGAAGCCCTTTAGAAAAAATTTTTTCCTTTATTGGGAGAAAATTCATTCAAATTTATAATTACCTTGAGCATTTTTCTGGATTCCACTGCGTAATTGTGAGTATGCTCTAATAGCACGGAAACTTGCATGGTAAGCTTGCCGCAAGCTTCTATGCTATATAGGTAACAAGATGAAAGATGGCTCATTTTTTATATTTTATACTCTACGAATGTAGATATAACTAACTTGAATTATTTTTTTTTTCGATTTTATAATTTTAAAAATTACCATACGAGTTTAAAGTTAATCTTATATTATGTGTTAAATTTAATTCATAAGTAGATTATAAATTGCTTTTTTATATGTCAAATTGAAAACTTTTTGCCATTAAAATCTGTTTTTATTTTATAATATGTGGGCCATACCTTCGATGCATTCGATACATTCAATTAACATTTTATTTTCTAATATTATTACAAACAAACAATTTTCGTTATTTACAAACCACAATAATAATTGTTTCGTCGATAAGATCAAGAATAACTTAAAATGCTTGACAAACACCAAGCGCCTTAACCTTTTTACCTTTAAGATGGCTAATTGTTTATAATAATAATAATAATAATAATAATAATAATAATAATAATTTCAAAAATCTTTAAAATTTTAAACATTCGCAAATTCAAGTAATTCAAGTGAATGAAATCTGAAAAAAATTTGAAAAAAAACTTTTCAAAAAAATTATATTTTTCATGTAGGTTAAACAAATTTTTTGATAATTTGATTATTCAAACAATTTCCAAAATGAAAATATTCTAAAGTTTTATTATTATTAAGAGCTTCGATATTTTATCTCCTAAAATTATTTACTTTTAGAAACGTTAAAAAATGCGAAACAAATTTAATGGTTTTCAACACAATTAATTTAAATCGTAGAGAATTTATTTCTTTTTAAAAAATTGTATTTTAAATTTAATTAATTTACATAGCTTATTGTAAAAGAAATTATTATTTTACTTAAAATTTTAGGAATTCAAGGTTTTGGTTTAAAATACAAGATGATTTCAAGGTTTTCAAAGTTAAACAAAATTTAGAGAATTGAAGCGGTTATCAAGAGTTTTAAGACTGACTAAATATCTAAAAAATATATTTTTTTGTACTGCTTTTAAAAAGTAGTTATTTTTTTGGTAGATTTTCCAAAATTCGCTAATTTTTAATTGACCTGTAGCAACCCTGCTTTTTGGAAGTGAAAAATTGTTTTGGGAATTAAATTTTAACTTATTTCTGCAGTACATAATTTAATAAAAGAATTTTTTATGATATAAAAAATACTTGATTGAAATGATATACATTTATTTATTATTTAAATATTACATGTAATAATTAATTTTAGGATGTTATTAGTATTGACCAAAAAAATGTATAGTGCGATAGATTTAAATTTTAATGTTTTTCTTTTTGGTCGATATTTTACATTTATTATAATAATAACATATATTAGCTTTCGTCTTTCAATGAAAGACTTCTTCAGATATCAGAAACTAACTGGTCGTAAATAATTTTTAAAATACAACATGTGTTCACATATTTTTATACGGTGCGAAAACCATCATGTTGAACATGGGGAACACGCGTTTCGCATAAGTCTGTCTCTGTCACACTCATGGGCTGTGTTCAACATGATGGTTTTTTTACAGTATGTTGTATTTATAAAAAAATTGTATTATCCGTTAAATTTGGTTAATCGAAAGACTGTTTCTGATATCTGAAGAGGTATTTTATTGAAAGTCGAAAGCTAATATATGTAAATTCCTAAAATTTAAATCTTTCACGTTATACAAGAAATAATATAACATGAAGAAAAAGAAAATCAAATAAGAATTCTCTGTTATAAAATTTAACATTTCTATCACAACATTAATAACTTTGGAATCCTTCTTATTAATTATGTTTAATACTTTTTTGTATTCCATTATAGAATTTAACATTTCTATAATAATATTAATACTTTTTTAATCATTCTTGTTAGTTATTTAAATTATAAAAGAAATTGCCTTACAAGTGACGGCAGTGATTAGGTTATTTAAAAAAAAATGATTCTTGGTCAGTTTGTCAATTTTGTGAAAAGTGTCAGTCATTTGAGAAAAAGTGATCAAAAAGTGTTTATACCAATTTCACACCATTTAAACCGATCTGTACCGTTACATATAAGGCGATAACCATTGCCAGAAAATTTCAGAAAACTTCCAGCACTTTTCACTGAAAAAGTTAGTTTACATATTTTTATTTAAATTTTAAATCAATAAATTTTCCGACTTATACACTTATAATCCTTATAACTTTATAACAAAAAATTTTCAGCCAAATAAAACAATAACAGTCGTCTAAAGTTTTTTAAAAAACATTATTTTCACAGCAAACGTGATTTTCAGTCTTGATCATGCTAAATCTGCCTAAATTAAAATGAATTCGTTTATAGAATTAAGTTTTTAAATAAAATTCCATATTTAATTGTGTACAGTCGTTAACACGTCGTTAACGTTAACGCATATTCGATATGCCGTATAGGTTGTGTACTTTGTACTTTATTTTTAGTTTATCCCGTAAGGCAGGGTAAAAAAATGAAATAAATAATAAAATAAAATAAATAAAAATAATAAATATATATAATAAATATATAAATAAAACTAAATATAAAATAAAGTATCCTGTGTAATATCGTCGGTTAGCTGCAGAAACGTGACACTTTAGACTAATCTTGAAAAACGTGCCGTTTCAAAAAAGATTTGGAAAACATGCCAATTCAGAAATGAGTTTCTTTTGTTTTTTATTTAAGTTGACAGTACTGAAGGTTATAAAGTTTTACAAAAATGACTTTTCAAGATGTATTTTCCATGATTATTTTTTTTGAAAAAGTCATATTTTGAACAATTTTTTAAATAGACTTTTTAAGTTTACATTATTTGAAGGATACTTTTTTTTATTAATTTACAAAGATTTATAACATAATTAAAATCTTCAATAATGTCAACTTAAATAAAAAACAAAAAATCATCATTTCTGGATTGGCATGTATTCCAAATCTTTTTTGAAACACGGCACGTTTTTCAAGACTAGTCTGAAGTAGCATGTTTCTGCATCCAACTGACGATATGCTAATTTCCAGTTGTATTTGAAAGTGTTATAGATAATCAATAATAAATTGCTTAACGGGATGAAATATTTGAATGAAAAAATTAATATATGACATTGTTAGCCAATATACGAAAAAGTTTCACGATTCCCAGTTCTTTTTAACATGTAAATAGAAATTTCTTACCAGGTAAAAAATATCCTGCCTTACGCTCGGTGTTACAAAGTAGAAACTTGAACTCGCCGGGTTATATTTGGTGTAGCGTATATTAATACTGACATTAATATTAAAAACGAACGAATAATAAACGTTTACAACGAATTTAAAACAAAAAAAGTAGTGTTGTCGCAAGACTCGAAACTTATTGAGACTAGCCAAGATTTTGAGGAAATATTGTTTTGTCTTAACTGTCGACAACACTGAAGTTATAAATATAATAAAAATTTAATATTAAAATTAAAAGAGAAATACCGTTTTTTTCATTTTTCTTTTAATCTGTAGAGGCCGATGAATCGTATGGTTCCTCTTGTTTCTCTTTTTTCTTTTTATTCCTGTCATTTATCGCATGAGTTAGTGTCGTTTTGACAATTTTAACCTGGTTGTTAATTCTTGAACTATAACGGTTTTTCTCTGTGGAGATTTTATCTCGATAGAGTTCTGAAATAAAAATGTTACCTAACATAAGGGATCGTCCACAAACTTTAGGGGTGGGGGTATTATCAAAATATCACGCTACATGTAAAGAAATGGAAAAAGCAGGGCAAAAATATCACGACGAGGGGATATTAAGAAATGAATAAGTACCTTCCATTGCCAAGATTTTCCTTTTGGAAATTGCCTTCCGCACTTGCCCATCACTTCTGGGTTTTGCCTTTTTGAGGTTAAGGCACATATCCTTCATGCCGTCTTTCCAGATCGCCTCCGCTAATGCAATCACGAATGGTCCTGGTTGATATAAATCTTTTATGTAATCCCATTCGTAAATGTTGAGCAAAATTCCCCTGCCGAGGTAAATCTTTTTAAAAAGAAACAAAATTATATTAATTAAATAGGACAAGTGCAAGCAATGTTGGACAGTACCGGTAGTCGAACACTTGACTGTTTTTTTGTCAAATTAATAATAATGCACTGCAATAATTATTTTAAATAATAACAAACTAAAAAGAGAGGTATACATTGAGGGTTTATACAACTTTGTAAATTTAAAAAAATGGAATTTTTTTTACAGATTTCATAATAAACATAAAGATCCGAGCAGCCCTGATACCATGATTTACCATGGTACTTGGAATCGTCCCTCACAGGGTTCACAGGGTAAAATATGCTCAAAAAAGGGGAACAGGGGAAATTTTGATTTAAAAAAGGGGAAAAATAAGGGAAAATCTAAATGTATATTTTCTTACATCAAAGTGATTTAAAGTTGTTTTAAATTATACTCCTAGTCAGAATATTATGAGATCACACATTTTTTGATGAAAAATAAAATTCTTTAAACTCAGAAAGTTTAGAAACAAAAATTTTTTTCTCTAAATTTTTTGAAAGATGATAAAATTATAATGAAGAGTGAGACTTAAAAGAAGAAGTTTTCCGAATGTTATAATTAAATTTTTTTATATGTAATTTTCAATTTTTTATAAAGATTTGAATTGCACACATCTAAAATAAATGCTTTTCATTTTTTAGAGCTTATTTTTGAAGTAATTTTCTACAGAACCCATGTGGAAAGGTTTCAAGAAGTCATTTATGGAATTTTTATGGAAATATTTCCAAATGGGAGTTAAACTTACTTCTAAACTAACATGTAATTTTTTTCTTGAAAAATGCGACTTTTTTAATTTTATGAAACTAAAAACTGTCTTGTAAAGTATACAAAACTTGATTTTATTCAGATTTTTCAAAAAAACTACACAAATTAAATTTGTTTAAACTTTAATGATGAATTTTTTGTTAAAAATTTTTTTAAAATTTTTCTAACTTTTTGGTTAAAAAATTGACGTTAAATCTCATAAGTAATACAGATTTTGTAGGAAATTATAGTTAAAAAGAAAACTATAAACGTGAAAAAACATTTAATATTTAAAAAGTGTGTATGTAATTTAAATTTTTATGAAATAGCGAAAAAAGCATTTCTAAATATTAATATTAACAAAATTATTTCTTTTTACTCTTATTCTTTTAATGAATTTAACAATTTTTAGAAAACACAAGAAAATTTTAGTTATTGTGTCGATGACTTTTATATGATAATTAAAAACAACTTAATAATATTTTTTTCTCTAAATATTAAGATTTGTTATATCTGAAGATAATAACAACAAAATTTACGTAAAAAATGCTATTTATATAAATCTATCTTTTTTGTAAAATTAGATTCAACATTAAAAATTTTTGTGCTCAATAAATCAGCCCCACTATTCGAGTTTGAACATAAAATAGGGTAAATGAGTAAAAAATAGGGGAAATGAGTAAGAAATAGAAGAAAAAGGGGAAATATTCATAAAAAAGGGGAAAAAGGGGGAAGAATTGAATTTTTAATTGATTGGAATGTGGAATAATTAAATTTATAATTGATTAAATTTTGGAATAAATTAATTTTCAGTTGATTGGAATCGTCAATAATTGAATTTATAATTGATTAAAATTTAAAATAATTTAATTTTTATTTTTTGTGAATCTGCAGCAATTGAATTTATAATTTATGACAGTTTTAAATAATTGAAATTTCATTCCTTTGGAATGTGTAATAATTGAATTTTTAATTTACTAATATTCGGAATAATTGATTTTTAAATTGGCTTAAATTTTTGAATAATTAATTTATTCAGGGTTGCTACAAATTCAAAATTTCCTTACATTTTCAGGTTTTTCCAGACCATTCTTCCTAAAATTCCCTGACCAAGAATAAAATTATCGTAATATATTTTGAGTTTATGTGTATCAATTACTGGTAATATTCAAAGTCCAGGCATTTCGCGAAATGCCTAGTAATTTAAATTATATTGCATTTATAAAATATCACAATGTGGAGTTGGACCTGATCTGTTTTTCGATCAAGTGTCCAATTCCTTTTTACAGAAGAATCAGTCAAACAATTTTATGTAAAAGTTAGTCTGATTGTATTTTTGAGTTTTGAAGGAAAATTTAAGGTGTTCTCTAAAACGGAATCAGTGAAAATCTAGTATTTTTTCAGTGCTGCTATTTTCTCACGATTTCAATCAAAGAAATCTGATTGTAAATCAGTGAAAAGTGATTGAAATTTCAGTAAATTTCCACTAATTTGATAGTTAAAAATGATTGAAATTTTCAATAATATAATTGAAAAACTTAGTTATTTTTTAACTGGTCAATCGGTGGAAAATGATTAAAAAGTCAGTTTGAAAATGAAAAAAAGAGTGAAAATCAGTTATTTTTCACTGATTTCCAATCAAATTTCATCCATTGAAATCACAAAAAAATACCCACAGAAAAACCAGCAGATTTTTACTGATTTAGTTTTAGAAAGTGATAATTTAAATCTAAAATGTGCTTTGCTGAAAAGGTAAAGAACTCAATTTATAATATTCAATTTGTTAATTTGGAAATTTGTAAATTATTTTGTAGTCACAAGAGCGATTTTTGGCACTTCAGAAATATTTAATAATATTTAATTAAATTTAATTAATTAGGTTTAATTTATTTCATAAATTTAAATATTACCTCGTCGTTGATTCGATCATATTTCTTCAATGTAGTTACAGTTCTCGTTTCATTCGCATTTTCCCGTCTGCCAGCCGGTTGTGTACCAGGCTTTCCCGAATTTGTTTGAAGGTGAGGCACTCCTCCATTTTTCGGATCCGCGCGACTGTGATTTTCTCGATTTTCAGAATGTTCAGACTGCTCCGCATTACCATTACTGTTAAAACCACTTCCAGATGCGGACCTTAACGGTGATACAGGAGGGGAAGTAGTTCTATTTTCTGGCTCAGTGTTTTCCTTTTCATTTGAATGATCTCCTTCATCATCCGTCTCGTCACTGGTGTCAGAGTGAACGAGTTCTTTCCTTTCTTCCAACAAAAGTCTCTCCTTCGACTTCTTCATGATGTTTTGCTTTGTTGCTTCGACTGCATCAAGTCGCAGTTTCTGCAGGTTTTTAAAAACTTTTTAGATTAAATTTTTAAATTTAAATTAATTACCCTAATTTTAATAGATCCTGTTGTACAATTTTCAGAAAAAATTATTTTTAGTTCAAATTTGTTATTAAATAATAATTAATTAACTTTTTGTATTGTTACTTAAAAGTTACCTATCCCGGTAAGAAGGCGGGGATTGAATTGAATAGAAAATGTGAATACGATCGAATTCCTGATTTTAAAACTAAATTTATTCCCGCTGGGAAACATAGCTAAACTCGAAATCCTATTCACTTTAATTCCGACTACTCAATACTCAAGCATTATTAGTTGTTTTATTGTTTAAATAATTTACAATTTATATTTTAATATTATATTTATTTTTCAAGATTTATATGTTCCTTTTATATTCCTTGCTACCAAAACCCAAAATTGATGTTAGTTTTGCAATATCTCTTATTATTTACGAGATAAGCTGCCATTTTTTAAATTGTAAGTTTTTTTCAATAAAACTTATATGCCCATAATTATTAGAATTTCAAGATTTAGAATTTGAAATAATTAAAATTTTTTCTTAAGAAACAGACCATTTTTAATTAATTTATTATTAACAGCATGTGATCCCTACGCGAGTTTCAATAAGTATTTTGTCGCACACTTTTTTCTGCAAATATTGAACGAATTTAACTGAAATTTTTTGTAAAAGTTTTAAATTATGTTGAGGAAGGTCTGTTATGTGTGAAACTGCTGATATTTGTTGAAATAATCATTAATATTCATAAAATAATAGAAAAATCGGACTTTGACGTCACTCCTAACATCAAATTTTCCATCAGTTTATGAATGTTTTATTAGAATTATTTCAACAAATATCAACAGTATCGCACATAACAGCCCTTCTTTATTATATTTAAGACTTCCATACAAAATTTTAGCCAAATCCGTTCAGAAAATAGTACGACAAAATACACATAATCTAAGGATTACATGGTGTTAAGGAGCACCGTAAAGCATGTTCCTTTTAACACCATGTGACCCTTAAATTACGTGTATTTTGTCGCCCAATTTTCTCTTAAAATACTGAACGGATTTAGCTAAAATTTTGTATGGAAGTCTAAAATATAATATAGAAGGGCTGTTATGTGCGATACTATTGATATTTGATGAAATAATTGTAATAAAACGTTCATCAACTGATGGAAAATTTGAGGTTAGGAGTAACATCAAAGTCCGATTTTTTTAATACTTTATTAATATTAATGATTATTTCAACAAATATCAGTAGTTTCACACATAACAGCCCTTCCTCAACATAATTTAAAACTTTTACAAAAAATTTCAGTTAAATTCGTTCAATATTTGCAGAAAAAAGTGTGCGACAAAATACTTATTGAAACTCGCGTATGGGTCACATGCTGTTAAAGGATTTGGACGGAATTAATGAAAACTATTATTGACTACTCTCAGTAGGATTGAAGCCTTTATATTTTAAGAATTCTTAGCCGGTATTGAGCGGAATTAAAGACGAATGCGTTATGTGAATTGGATATAATTCATATTTTCAGCAAATTTATTCTCCTGAGCGAATTGGAAAAATATTTAAAATCAGGAATTGAATGGGATTAAAAATTGTTGCGCTTGCATTGCAACTCGAAAATAATTCATTATATTCTATCCCCGTTCTCTTACCGGGATGGATCGTAATTTTTATCCAATTTTTATAAACAATAACTTATTTTATTCTCTGAAAGATTCTCTACCATTTTGTTCGTTGCATTTGATTGAAAATATTTTGCTCAAAAGTTATTAAAAAATAAAAATTTCTTTATTTATAAATTTTGAACAAAATTTTTTTAAACAAAATTTAACAAACAGAATTGTAGAGAATCTTTCAGAGAGTAAAATGAGATATTGTTTATAAAAATTGGTTAAAAATTACGATTTATAGGTAATTTTTAAGAAAAAACACAAAATGATAATTAACCATTGTTTAACAACAAAAACTCAAAATAATTTTTTCTGAAAATTGTATAACTGGATCTTTTAAAGTTAGGCAGAATCAATTTTAAGTATATTTTTAGTTTTTTTAAAAACTATTTTTAAGTTTGAGGTTATGTTGAGGGGATCGGCCTCATTAAATTCGTATGACTTACTTTAGCTGCAGACGAATCTTTAAGTTCTTCGTCGTGCACTACATTCAAATTGTCCAACACTTTCTGTGACGGCAATTTTACTCTGGCACCACTGTCTATTTGCTTTTTGATATCTGATTCACTGACTATAAATATAATATAAAATAATTTAATATGACAACATCTGGCCTCGGACTCACTTCCGCAGTGAAAAAAGTGGCAAAAGTGGCATAAAATGTTGAAAAAAGTGGCATAAAATGTTTAAAGAAGTGGCAAAAGTGGCATAAAATGTTTAAAAAAGTGTCAAAATAGTGGCATACTATTTACAAACATATTTATATATTTATTTATTTATTAAAGCATGTTTATTAAATATTTATAATTATAAAAATGACGTAAATAATTAGTAATTTTGTTGAATAGTTTTTATTTTATAAAATGTTTTTAAAATGCAATAAATTAAACAAATATCATTTACAAAAGTTTTTGAACGGTAATAGTTTTTGGTGGGATGTTCGATGTTTTCGTGCTTTCTAATTTTTTAGATTTATTTACAGTCTTGGAACTTTTTCGCTGCGAGTTACTAGTTTTCAATTTTTTTGACGACGAATCATCTTTGGGAACAATGTTTTTTCTTTTTCTTGACGTATTTTTTGGTTATACATCAGATTTTTTTTCTTTGATATCTTAGTAGAACACTGACTTATTAAGGGGAGGCACCGATAAAATTATTGTTGTTAAGGGGTGTCAATTTCTTTTTTGGTATAATTTTGGACTTAAAAATTAATATATATTATTAAAATTGAAAAAAAAATTTTTTTGACATTTTATAAAATTTATTTTTTGTAAGAACTAAAATTTTTTAAAATCTATGCGATTGATTGTTCAGAATCATAAAAAAGCGTATAAAAAATTCGGCAATGAAAAATAACGAAAATTATGGAAGGAGTTGAATTTTTTAAGGAATTAAAACGAAAAAAAATAAAATTGAATATTTTTAGGGGTAACATTTTTTTTGACATTTTTTCACAACCTAAAATCGTATTCCACTGTGAAAAATAAAAAAAGTAATTTTTAACTAGTTTCCAAATTTTTTTTATTTTTCAAAATTTTCATTTTTTAAAAAAATGAAATTTTTCAAAATCCATGCGCGTGATTGTTGAGAATCATGAAAAAAGCGTATAAAAAATCGTCAATGAAAAATAATTAAAATTGTGAGAAAAGTTTAAATTTTAATTTTTTAAGATTTTTGAAGTTTATTGAATAAATTATTAACAAGTTTAAAGTTTTTTTTAATTTTTTAGAGTATATTATAATTTTAGATACTCAATATTGAAGTTTATTGAATAAATTATTAACAAGTTTAAAGTTTTTTTTAATTTTTTAGAGTATATTATAATTTTAGATACTCAATATTGCCGGAAAAAAAATTGACGACCCTAAACAACAATGATTTCGATGAGTTAAAATTTCACCGATGCATTCCCTTAAATATCTGAGTAGAAAAAAAGTGTCTTTAGTGGCATTTTTTTTAAAAAAGTGGCATGAGTCCGAGGCCTGAAAGTCTCTATAACTACATAATCAAAAACACTGATATAATTGAATACCCGGATCAAATATGTCGACCGACGCTCGGACGAACGCTCTATTACCAGTCAAGTAGCAGTGACAGCCTGTGGGCGGCTCACTGCTACCCGACTACCATTAGAGCGTGCGTCCGAACGTCAGTCGACATATTTGATCCGGGTATTCAATTGATGAAAACTATTAGTAAAATTAACCTTTTCTACAAAAACAGAATATACAATGTTTTTTGTAAAAAAAAGTTAATACCTATTTAAAGACAGTTTTAATCGATTATCTCCGTGTTTTTCATTATGTAGTTAGATTTACTTTTTTATTTATTTATTTACTTTTTTACTAAGTATAGAATATAAGCTGTATAGAAAATCATCTATTGTCCCTAAAAAAAGACATGGCACGTGAAAGTCGAATCTCAAAACTGGAATACGCGTGCTTATTTTAGATTTTCAAACTAAAAAATATTGAAGAACTGACGAACAAAGATAATCAATATGAAAAATAATTCTTTCTAAAGAAAGCTATAAAGTAAATCACAACAAATGGAGAGAAAAAAAATTTAATTGTTTATAGCAAAAATTTATTTAGCTGTAAACAACTATAAATTTTAAAGTTAAATAAAGAAAATTTCACACTAATCCCTTTCCATTAAACCTATATGTATAGGATCTCTACATGGCTATTTTTAGTACAAATTTCATAAAAAATCTAAATAATTTTATACTAAGAGATAAAAACAATAAATATTATAATAAAAGACAATAATAAATAGATTAAAAATAATAGGATTAAAATTCTATATAGAAATATATAATCTCAAAATAAAAGATGAGTATACGCAAACAACTATTTTTACAAGTTAAAAGACATTTCATTATATTAATTCCTATACATAAGAACCTATATTGGTTCCTATACATATAGGAACCTATATGGGATTCCCACGTTTTTATTTTGAACAGTAATTAATGATAAATTTTAAATATTTATATTCAGACAAATAATAAGAAATAATAAAATAAAAAACAGCAAACAGATAAAAATGCTAGAACTCAAACAAATACTAAAAAAAGTGATAAATATTGAATATAACTACAAAATATTAGAAAAAAGTAAGATATATGAGTAAATGATAGCAACAGAAAAAGGAAAAAAAATTTTATTAAAGTAAAAAACTTGATTGTCAAGAATTAAAAAATCATACGGAAAAAAAACTTATCATATAGGCGTAAAGGACTTTTCGTTGTATTAAGGGGTTAGGGGTAGTCAGAGGCACGAAAAAATGAGAATTTTCAGTATTTTTTTTTGCTATTAAATAATTTTATTTTACAAAAGTAGTGATATGGTATTATTAAATAATGTTTTGACTTGAAGTCACGAAAATTTCAAAAAAAAAAATTTTATTTCCGAAGTTACAGCTGTCTGTGTTAACCCAGTTCCAAAAAAAGGTCCTTGCGGTGAAAATCATAAGTCCTTGGATATTCATCAGAAATCAATCGGATAAAAAAAATTAGTTTTATAAATAAATAATCCTGGGCCTGATTGAAGGATTTTTTTTTTTCAAAAATTAACAAAATGGCGGCCTCAGGAAATTTTTGTCTAGATTTTTGGGAAAAAATCAACAGTTAATTGGTATTAAAAAATCGAAATTTTTCAAAAAAAAAAAATCCTTCGATCAGGCCCGAGTTTATTATGTATTCTAAAAGCTGTATAAATTTCATTAAAATCAACTGAGCGGTTTTCGAGTTATAGTTGTCACCAGTTCAAAAAACATAGTTTTGAGAAAAACGCGTTTAAAGTTTCACACTAGATTTACGTACAAAAAAAACGAATTATTAAATTACTTACATCTCCTTATAAAAAATTCTGGTCTTGTCAAATTTTTATTAAATTATTATTCAATTAAAAGTAACATAATTAGAAAAACTTTTTGAACATTTATCAACGTATGTTTATGGCTTTTATCATTAATTAATTAATTAAATTTACCGAGATGTATGGTGGACATTTAAATGGTCAATTTGTAATTTGATAAATTAATTTAAAAATTAAAGTATCTGCATTTTATAATAAATATTTATAATTATTTGTCAATAATAATATAAATTATTTATAATAATTGTAAATAAATTTCTTGCAATCATCTTTTTTAAATCTAATAAAAGTGACTGGATGAGTTAAATCCTTCTATAATTAAATTGATGTTGGTACAATAAAAAAATTTTTATTCTATTTTATTATTTATTATTTATTGATTTTTTTATTGTACCAACATTAATTTAATTATAGAAGGATTTAACTCATCCAGTCACTTTTATTAGATTTAAAAAAAAGTATTAAAATCTAGTTTTGTGGGATAATTGTTTTTTCAAATAACTGTGAACCGTTTTGGAAATACAATTGTTTTTACAATTTTCTAAAAGTCTTAAATAAAAATTATGTCTTTATCGAATTTTGAAAAAAGACAAGTTTTTCACGTAACCGTCTTAAAATCCAGCAATAAAGCTTTTTCCTGTTTTTCCCTGGTCAATTCACAACATTGCTCAATAGGTAAATATTTATTAAATAATAATATATTAAATATTAATACTTAAATAATATTAAATAGTTAAAAATATAAATGAAATAATCGTAGCTAATTACGATTTTTAATTAATTTATAGATATAAAAATTAATAATAAGTTTCTTTATTATAAAAAATATGAAAAAACATTGCGTTGTATAAAAAATTTTGATTTAAAGAATGCAAGAAATTTATTTACAATTATTATAAATAATTTATATTATTATTGACAAATAATTATAAATATTTATTATAAAATGCAGATACTTTAATTTTTAAATTAATTTATCAAATTACAAATTGACGATTTAAATGTCCACCATACATCTCGGTAAATTTAATTAATTAATTAATGATAAAAGCCATAAACATACGTTGATAAATGTTCAAAAAGTTTTTCTAATTATGTTACTTTTAATTGAATAATAATTTAATAAAAATTTGACAAGACCAGAATTTTTTATAACGAGATTCAGTATTTAATAAATTTCATTTTTAAAGAATTACCTTAAATCGTTTTATATAGCTGCTAGTTTCACAAGTAATATTAATATTAACATTGCAATATTATTTCAATGCCCTTTTAATTATGACACTAATTTAATAATAGAATTTAAAAATATTTCGTTAAAAACATTTTTAAATTTTCCCGCCATTCGTGTCAACTGATGACGACAAGGCTTGCAGCTTATAAAGACCCGAAAGTTACCCACCTTCAGGTTGTTGGTTAGGTTAGTGGTTAGGGTTCTTAGCTGTTGTGTTGCGCGTCCGGGTTCAATCCCCAGCTCCTCCAAATTTATTTCCGAAAATTGCGCCGTTAATGTTGGGGAAAAATAAAAGAAAGCGCAATAAGGGAAAAATAAATTTTTTTAATTTTACTTTTATATAATAAATATTATAAAACATTTATAATAAACTTACCTTATAAAATTCACTGAAAACTTGTATTTTAATTTTACAGGAAATTTGCCTATATATCTTATTTAGAGTACTTTCCGGAGATAGTTTTAAAGAAATTCACAAAGCAAATTTCTGTAAAACTTAAAATTTAATATTTCCTAAACTTTTATCCACAATTTTTCGGCAAACTTAATCGGATAACTATCCTGAACTTCGCACCGCGAGTTATAAAACTGAGGACATATAGAGCTCGCCTGAACTTCCCCTGAAGCTCCCCAACTTAGTTTCCGAACTTAACACGGGTGCTGTCTGGGTAGTGTATAAATTGTGAGTAATTGCTTATATGAGAACGAAGACAAATACCACGATTTTGTAAGTATTCATTTATTATGTCTAATTTTTAATTTCCATTTTCCTTTTTTTTCTGAATATATTTTTTTATTTAATGCACTTCTTTAATTCATTTAATGTAATTTAATTAATTTTAATTAAAATTAACTCAACTTAAGTTGCCAGAACGTGATTAATTTTGTTGTTTTCTATATTTATCTTCTAAATTTTTCAACAACTTTTCGGTAAATTTATCATTTAATGTTTTGTTTTTAATTTTAAATATTTTATTTTGATCTGTTATTAATATTATTTGTTCATGTTGCTTGTAAATAAATATTTATAATTTAATAATAATTACTGCTGATAATAAAAACGTGGGATTCCTATATAGGTTCCCTATATAGGAACTAATATAAGGAATGTTCTTTAACATTAAATGAAGATTTTCGTTTTTCAAAACGTTTTTTTATTGTTCATATTACAGTTTTTACTTTAATTTAAAAATTTTCCATTTTTTATTGTTTTTATTTAGTTATATTTTTTATTTTTGTCCAATATTTTGTAGTTATTCTATTTATCATTATGTTTAGTATTTCCTTGAATTCTAGCATTTTCCATCTATTTATTGTTTTTTTATTTTATTATAAAATATTTTTTACCTCATAATAATTTATTATGATTTCTTATTACCTATTTATTATTTGTGCAAATATAAATATTTATTATTTATGACTAATTACTACTGAAAATAAAAACGTGGGAATCCTATGTAGGTTCCTATATAGGAATTAATATGAAATATTCTTTAAGACTATATGAAGATTTTCTTTTTTCTAATACGTTTTTTTATTCTTCATATTAAAGTTTTTACTTTAATTTAAAAAATTTTCATTTTTTATTGCTTTTATTTAGTTATATATTTTATTTTTTTCAAATATTTTGTAGTTATTCTATTTATCATTTTTTTAGTATTTGCTTAAATTCTAGCATTTTTCATCTATTTATTGTTTTTTATTTCATTATTTATTATTTATCCAAATACAAACATTTATAATTTATTACTAATTACTGCTGCAAAGAAAAACGTGGGATTCCTATATAGGTTCCAACATAGGAATTAATATGAAATGTTCGTTAAGTCTATAGGAAGATTTCCTTTTTTGCCGTACGATTTTTTATTGTTCATATTAAAGTTTTTACTTTCATTAAAAAATTTTCCACTTTTTTTTGCTTTTATTTCGTTATATTTTTTTTTCTACATTTTGTAGTTATTCTATTTATCATTTTGTTTAGTATTTGTTTGAATTTTAGCATTTTTCATCTATTTATTGTATTTTATTTTATTATATATTATTTGTCAAAATATAAATATTTATAATTTATTACTAATTAATATTGAAAATAAGAACCTGGGAATCCTATGTAGGTTATTAAACATTATTAATGATTTTGAATTTTGAACCTATTCTACGTGCATGAATTGAAATAGAATCAGCCTATTATAATTTGATTTTTAAATATATACATTTTTTAATTTCTTGTATTATTGCTTTTTTCATTTTGTATTTTTCTTTTTTGTAAACTTAAGGGGAGGCACCGGTGAAATTTTAACCAATCGAAATCATTATTGTTTAGGGTCGTCAATTTTTTTCTGACAATATTGAGTATCTAAAATCATAATATATTCGAAAAAATTGATAAACTATAAATTTGTTAATAAATTTTTCAATAAACCTAAAAAATTCCGAAAAATTAAAATTAAACTTCTCACAATTTTAATTATTTTTCATTGCCGATTTTTTATACGCTTTTTTCATGATTCTGAACAATCAAGCTCATGGATTTTGAAAAATAAAAAATAATTGTAAAATAGTTAAAGATTATTTTTTTATTTTTCACTCATAGAAAAAAAAATAAAATAAAAAAAAAACATTTTTTTATTAAGAAACTATGTAAACAAGGAATTTCATCAGGCTCACTCTAAAACTATATAAAACTATTCTTATGATTCCTCGTTAAGAGTTAAACAAAAAAAAACATTTAAAAAAATTTCCCAATTTAAAGAAAATGAATTTATTTATAATAAATTCTGATTCTTTAAAATGAAAATTAAAAAAAATGTTTTCGTTAACCGTATACAAAAGTTGAAGAAAATCCAAACTTTAAGGAATCACAATTTCGAAAATTCATAACTGAAAAATTGGGCCACTAAAAATTAAAAAAGAACGTATAATCGTCTTTTCTCTAAAGAACGGGAAAACAATTATTTGTCCGAATTTAAAATCAGGGTTGCCACGTGTCAGGGAAGTCAGGAAAATGTCAAGGAAAAAATTTTTTTGTCCAATAAATTTTTAAAGTTAAAAGGAATTAAAAGTGTTTAAAAAATATAACATAATTTTTTAAGGGGAGGCACCACCCCCAAATTTGACCTAGTTTAATTTACATTATTAAACGAGGTTCTATTTTTTTCTTGCATCATTTGGGTCCTAAAAACATACAGGATGGTCAAAAAAATAAAATTTTAATTTTTGACAATTTTAGAAATTAATTTTTTAAAAAAATTAATATTTTAAATATCTATCTTCCTTTTTCAATTTTGACTATTTTTTATCGCCAATTTTTTTCCACGCTTTTTTAATGATTTTTAAGAATCTCTAGCATGGATTTTCAAAAATTTTAATTTTTTCAAAAAAATAGCGAAAAATATAAGTTAAAACATCATTGCACTCTCCTATTAAATATGTATCTTCTTTCACAATTTTAAGTATTTTTCATCGTCAAATTTTTTCCACACTTTTTTAATGATTTGTCAGAATCTCTCGCATGGATTTTCAAAAATATTAATTTTTTCAAAAAATAAAAATTCTAAAATGGTCAAAAATTAAAATTTTCGTTTTTTGACCACCTTAAATGTTTTTAGGACCCAAATGATGCAAGAAAAAAAATATAACCTCATTTAATAATTTAAATTTAAGTGGGTCAAAATTGGGGGTGGTACCTCCCCTTAAAGTAAAATATCAATAAAATTAATTTGCACATGTTTTTTAAAGTTTGTAATATTTGGGTTGTTACGATTCAGGGAAATTGGGGAAAAGTCGGGAAATTTTGTCAAAAGAATTGCACAGAGAGAAATAATTTGATAGAGTATACTAAGTATGGGATAGCGTATCAATTTTAAATTGTCTCTGGAGCACGATCAATTTAGTTTGCTAGCGCGACAATTTTTATTTATTCCACTTGCGCGTGGTAACCCCTAACCACATTATAGTACAAAATTACCTCTATTTTTGTTGTAGCTACAAATTTATAGTATAAAGCTACAAATTTGAATGCAGTAAATCCAAACGTTTTCATTCACTTAAGGTTTAGATTTCCACTAAGAGAAATATTTATTAGGCAACCGCGTGTCAAATCTTTTCTTATTTGACACATGTATGTCAAACAAAAAACGGTTTGACACACGAGCGCTTAATACTTATTAAATTTAAAGGGAATTAACTTGGCGATAACTTCACCCATAAATCGAAAAATACACTTTGACACAAAAGTTATGTTACACTGTTATTTCACTTCTTACTTGGCATAGGGAATAAAAATGCACTTCACGAATACTTTTGATAAACACTACAAACTTATTCACACTTTTTTGGAAGAGTTACAGTTTTTATTTTATTAAAAAAATTTAAAAATTTTATGATTTATTAACTTGAAATTTTCGTAAATTTAAACTGCTGAAAACTTTTTACGAATTTTTCTCAATAATTGAAGTTTAGAAAATATTTGATTGAAAAATGTTTTAAATAATTGAATTCTGAAAGATTTGCAGTTTAGATTTTTAAATATAATTGAATTTTAAAAGTTTTTTTGTTTATATTGTAGAAAATAATTTATTTTTAGGAGATTTTAAATTGAATTTTAATTCACATTTTTACTTTTAAAAATTGTTGTCTTATTTTTATAATGGACAACCTCTTGATAAGTTTTCATTTGGGGCAGAGGAAAATTCAGAATTCCGTCTGGAAATCAGGGAAAATTCAGGGAATAACAAAATCACATTTTAGTGTCAACCTTGACTTTAAATTTTTTTTTAAATTCATTACACAGGCCTACAAAATTTTGGATTTTGTCAGACCCAGAAACCGGAATAGTCATTTCCGATGTAATTTGTTCCGCTGAATCTAAAAATAGCAGCGAAATTGCTCTATCACGTCAGCATTTCGAGATATTCTAACCTAAAAGTGTGAAAAATGCCGTTTTTAAAAACATTCGTCACTCTATAAAATCTCCAATTTTTTTTTAATCATTGGTCCAAGTTTTAAAAGAAAGTATTATTATTCTCCCTTAAAAATTATCTGGGCTCATTCTGATCCGATTTTTTTTCACTGAGATACAGCTATTTGAATCTCACGTTACACGGACTGAAAACTAAAAAAAGGAAAGATAAAATTAAAAACTATTCATTGTACTGAAACTCGTTACTTGGTGGCTTTTAGAGTCCCTGATTACCAATTCGATATTAGATTTCAAAATTCAAAATAGCGGATCCAATATAGCTGACACATTTTAGAAAAACGCTCAGATTTTCAATATTTTAAAATGTGTCAGCCATATTAGATCCGCTATTTTGAATTTTGAAATCTGACATCGAATTGGTAATCAGTGACTCTAAAAGCCACCAAGTAACGAGTTTCAGTACAATGAATACTTTTTAATTTTATCTTTCCTTTTTTAGTTTTCAGTCCGTGTAACGTAAGATTCAAATAGCTGTATCTCAGTGAAAAAAATCTGAACAGAATGTGCCCAGATAATTTTTAAGGGAGAATAACAATACTTTCTTTTAAAACTTGGACCAATGATTAAAAAAATTTTTTGTAGATTTTATAAAGTGACGAATGTTGCGAAAAACGGCATTTTTCACACTTTTAGGTTAGAATATCTCGAAATGCTGACGTGATAGAGCAATTTTGCTGCCATTTTTAGATAAAGCGTGACAAATTACATCGGAAATGACTATTCTAGTCTCTGGGTCTGAAATTTGGTCAAGGCCCAAGGTCTGTGTTATCTGTAATAAAAATTTTCAGTCACGAAAACTTGTTTAATGTCAAGGAAATGTCAGGGAAATTAGACAATAGATTATTGTGGCAGCCCTGAAAATGTAAATTGAAATCTGACGTTGAATAGTATATTATAATATTTTTTATTTCAGTCATCTTCAAGTGGTTTTTCTGATAGTCACTGTTCATCGGACAATGATTTCAAAGTATGTTTCTTCAAAAATTATATATTATGTACTATGAATCTATGATTATTTAATGGTCATCCAAATGTAATATTGCTTTTTTTTGATCTTTTATATCCGTACTGATTCTTTTATATCCGTACTCGTTATAAGCGAATTCTACTGTATTTCATATTTGTATTCATTTCAGATATCTTCGAGTTCTTGTGATAGCTTTTCATCGAAAGAAATGAAAACAAAAAATCAAGAAAAGTCAAATAAGTATAATTATTTAAAGGTATAATTCTTTTTAAGGAATATAATATTACAAAATTTGTTTAAGGAAAAAAATACTTAAATTTTTATATTTGTTTATGTAAGATATCTTCAAGCAGTTCGCCTGATATGGTAAATTCCAACTTTAACTCCAAGAAACGTAGAAAAGTAAAGAAACTTAGAAATTTGACCGTTCGCGAGATAGAGGTATCTTTTTTTTACAAATTATATACAATAATAAAACTTGATCAGGTGTCCAGCGGTCATGGAAGTCAGGAAAAGTCAGGAATTTTTTTTAAAATGTGCAAAAGTAAAATTTTTTTATAAATTAATAAAATTTGGTCTCTCACAAAATTTATAATAATAAGTAAAATTTATCATCTTAAAAATACTTCAATATTGAACACCTCTCTTTTAGTATCCAGTGTTGTCATAAGTCAGGGGAAGAAGTTTTTGTCAGAGAAATTTTTGAAATGAAATGAAATCGAGAATAAAAAAAATAATTTAATTTTTAAACAATTTTAACAAAATTTTATAAAAGAATATCATTAAAACTTCAATTTGGAAATGTTTTTCAAACTTTATATTATTTGATTTTTGTTAAAATTCATTATCTGTAATAATCATTTTCTGTTAGGAAAATTGGAAAATAGAGTCTTGCAGTAACCCTGGTTGTAAATACTTCTCACAGGAAAAAGGGGAAGGAAGGTTAGAGAAAGGTCAGGGAATTATTTTATTGTTTAGCTGGACACACTGTTAATATTTTTTAAGCAGTTGTATAATTAAATTTTTGTTACGCTGAATCAGACTCCTCATCCCCTACAAGTGCAAATGAGACTGAAAAGAAACGCAAAGGTCATAAGTATAGGAAGAAAAAATCAGCCACTTTGATGCCATCTAATCCCAAAAATAAAGCTGCAGAAGTAGATTTTTCGGTTCAACCAAACAAGTCATCACAAAATAAAGAATTAATTGAAACACTTTCGCATTCCGAACCCAATTCTGAAAGTATTCTGGGAAACAGAACTTTACCTTCTCAAGAGGTAAATATCAGGCTTGTCATTTTATTTCCATATCTTTTTTAGATCTATAAGATGTTCAGTCATTGCATTTATTTTTTTCAGTTTACAAGTTCTGAAGACGAGGATTCACCCACAACGTGGACTGAAACTTATATTACAAGTTTAAAAAATATTGTTGACGTGCACTGCTTAACTGACGAAACGGACGACGAGAAAGAAATGGCACCACACAGAAATATTGAAGATATAAATGTGGAGGTATTTATGACTGTTTTAATACCTCTATAAGTTACAAAATCTTATAGCATCATGAAAGTGCATAATAAATTTGCATTATTTTGCGCTGTCAGTTTTCGATGTATTTTAAAGAAATAAATTAAAACTGACGGTGAATTTTAAAATTAAATTAATAATTATATTACATTATATTATATTGTATTATATAATTAATAATAATCCTTGAAAATAATTTAATAATATAGCAATTTTACATTTTTTTATCATTATAAGGTATTTTTACAGTCAGTTTAAATTTATTTCTTTAAAATATATCGAAAACTGACAGCGCAAAATAATGCAAATTTATCATGCACTTTCACATTCATTATTAATTAATTGAAGCTTTAATTATTGCAATTTTTGTTTTAATTTACTTCTTAAACACTTGTTTATCTGTCAAAAAACTTTTTTTCGCCATATGTCACCTATTTATGATAGTTTTTGACGATTTCCTAAAGTCTCCTCAAATTCTCCTCAAAGTTCCTCCAGCTGCGGAGATTTACGGAATTTTCAATCCACCAGGATATACTTTATTGTTTTTCCATGAGGGGTTGTTTACTCACAATGCGTGAGCTGTCAGCTCACGTGACTATTTTATTAATTACAAATTAATATTTTTTTTACAATGACAACTATAATTCTGTTTTATAGGTCGGAAATTTAAATTTAAATGACGTTTTGTTAAATGACTCCGACTCCGAAGAACACTCCAATGAAGATAATAAATCGGACCAAGACCAATTTGAAAATTTGTATGGTTTTTTGAATGATAGGAAAGTATTTGAAGTAATCGACGAACCTGTTAAAGTTAGCACTGCCGAACTGCTATTGATGTTGATTAAGTTTGCATTGTTAAGTGTTCTTAGTTTAAGTGCTGTTTGCAGTCTCTTTTTGTTGATAAATAGTATGTTTGCTAGGCCAATACTACCAAGATCAAAGTACTTTATTGAAAAAATGTTTAACCCTAAAAACTCAACAATATATCATGGTCTGTGTTCGCAATGTGGTATGAACTTAGGTTCCTTCAGCCGTTCAGATTCAAATTTACACTGCAATTTATGCAACCTTGATATTAACACCAAAGATTCTGCATACAAAGATTTTTTTGTGACTTTCGACCCAAGCTCTCAAATAAGTGAATTGTTACAAACGCATAACGATTATTATGATAAAGTAATGCACGATAAAAGAACTGGCAGAACTATGCGCGATATTTACGACGGTAAATATTACCGAAAATTTGTAAAAGGTTTACCTCCATCAGATCGTCATACCTCCCATTGAATTGTGTAAGACCCTGCATGGGTGCACGCGCAACTGAATCGACACAAGAGACTAGGCAAAATACTTTTATAATTCTTTCGATATTATTTAATTTACATTTAATCATAATTACATTTCAGTTGTATTTAATACAGATGGCGCTCCCCTTTTTGAGAGCTCATCCTACTCAATTTGGCCAATTTACATTATGATAAATGAATTACCTTTTTCTGTCCGAAGTTCAGAATTACTTTTAGCAGGTTTATGGTTCGGCAAAAATAAACCTGACATGAGTGTTTTTTTGCAGCCTTTTGTAGATGATATGAATAAGTTTTCAGATAGGGGGATTAAATGTAAATTAAATAATATCGAAAGAATTATAAAAGTATTTTGCCTAGTCTCTTGTGTCGATTCAGTTGCGCGTGCACCCATGCAGGGTCTTACACAATTCAATGGGAGGTATGGGTGTAATTGGTGCCTACATCCCGGGGAGTGGGTCACTTCAGAAAAAAATCCGAATTCAGGAAGTCACAAATATCCCTTATTGGATAAAATTGTTAAAAAAAGAAATGAACGTTCTTCTCGTCGTCATATGTCGAAAGGAACGGAACGAAAACCTTGTCGTGGATTTAAAAAATCGTCTCCATTAATATATCTAAATAATTTTAATATTATAGAAGGCTTTGTACCCGACTATATGCACATAATTGAAAATTTGGGAAAACTGTTCACAAACATATGGTTCGGAAGCAATAAACAAGCTGCTGGCTTTATAGGAAAAGTTGATATCGATAAAATAAACGATTTTTTAACCTCCATTAAGGTCCCTCACCAATTATGCCGCCTGACGCGATCTCTGAAAGATAGAGCATTCTGGAAAGCCCGCGAATGGGAGAATTTTATACTGTATTATAGTCCTCTAATATTGCACCGCTTCTTTGATCAACGTTACCCTGGCGGATTCGATTTGCGTAATGTCTACTTAACTAAGCGGACTTTAGGTAGACATTAGGTAGACATGTAAAAAAACGTATAAAAAAGCTATTAATCGACTTATTATGATAAAAAAAAGTTGATAAAAGGGTAAATGAATGTTTATAGAGTAAATTCGTACAAAATTTGTAATTAATAAAGCAATAAATAATTAATAATGAATGGAAATGTGCGCGAGGTACCTGATCAGTTCAGCTGTACAATTATTTTCGTGCTATTTTCATGAAAAGAATATAAATTAACTGCAAAAACAATTGATATTTATAAAAAAGTGTAAAATTGATTTAATTTTATTGTTTGCAATACGAATTATTAAATAATAATTAAGTTTTTATCAAATGTGAATAGTGTTGTGAAAACCTGTGAAAACTAATGAGTTACTACATTACCGATCGCATATGATAATAAAAAGTTCTCGATGAGTGTAACAAAAAAGCTGCAATCATGTCCGTAATTTTGGACGAGAAACAATTATGAAATCAATAATTATTTGTATAACTTTATTCTGCATTTTAAAATTCACTTTTTATTTTCTTTCAAAGCAAAAGCTTGGAAGAAAACATGCTCGCACTGTATTGTAAAAACTGGTGGCGCCATCTCTCATATGCGATCGGTAATATAGTAACTCATTAGTTTTCACAGGTTTTCACAACACTATTCACATTTGATAAAAACTTAATTATTATTTAATAATTCGTATTGCAAACAATAAAATTAAATCAATTTTACACTTTTTTATAAATATCAATTGTTTTTGCAGTTAATTTATATTCTTTTCATGAAAATAGCACGAAAATAATTGTACAGCTGAACTGATCAGGTACCTCGCGCACATTTCCATTCATTATTAATTATTTATTGCTTTATTAATTACAAATTTTGTACGAATTTACTCTATAAACATTCATTTACCCTTTTATCAACTTTTGTTTATCATAATAAGTCGATTAATAGCTTTTTTATACGTTTTTTTACATGTCTACCTAATGTCTACCTAAAGTCCGCTTAGTTAAGTAGACATTACGCAAATCGAATCCGCCAGGGTACGTTATTCATTGGTTGAAATTGGTAGAAGGGTCATTCCATTATATTTCACCTAAAGTCGTTGCGGCCTAATTTTTAAAAAACTTGGTACTTTCAGAAATGATTTTTTATGATATTTAGGAAACGAAATAAAAAGAATTAAGTTAAAATTTTTATTATTTATCTCAAAATATGTATTTAAAGTGGACAAGGTGCGGAAAAATGTCACCTTTTTAGCATTTAGAAACTTTTTTTAAAAACATAGAAAAATTGTTAAAAGTGTAAAAAAAATTATTTTTTCTTGTTTAGAATCGATTAATTATCTATTTTTTAATGATTAAAGTAGTAAATAAATTAAAATAATATATAAAATAAGTTTTCAAAGTTGGTCTGTCAAATAACCTAATTTTGGGATTTTTATTAATTAATTACTAAAAAGTGGAGTTATTAAATAAAATAAAAACTTACCGAATGTAAAGTATTTGTGGTGAACTTTCAAATTTTCTTAGCACTTTTTACTTTTTCCATTTATAAATGTAAAAAATCTTGAGTCGAAAATTGGCACTTTGTTGATTTTTCCGATTTTTAATCGCTTGTAACTCTTTTGGTGCAAAATAAAAACTTTTGAAACCTGGCGGAATATTTAAGTTAAATCTAAATAAAAACTCACTTAAATTTTTGTGATGGATTTTGATCGAGATAAGGAGAAAATTTAATTCCAAAATTGTACGTATATTTCCAGGTTAATGTATGTAATTTTTTTAAACTTGAAGTTGGGCCACTACTTCAAAGACGAAAAATTACATACATTAACCTGGAAATATACGTACAATTTTGGAATTAAATTTTCTTCTAATCTCGATCAAAATCCATCACGAAAATTGCAGTGAGTTTTTATTTAGATTTAACTTAAATATTCCGCCAGGTTTCAAAAGTTTTTATTTTGCACCAAAAGAGTTACAAGCGATTAAAAATCGGAAAAATCAACAAAGTGCCAATTTTCGACTCAAGATTTTTTACATTTATAAATGGAAAAAGTAAAAAGTGCTAAGAAAATTTGAAAGTTCACCACAAATACTTTACATTCGGTAAGTTTTTATTTTATTTAATAACTCCACTTTTTAGTAATTAATTAATAAAAATCCCAAAATTAGGTTATTTGACAGACCAACTTTGAAAACTTATTTTATATATTATTTTAATTTATTTACTACTTTAATCATTAAAAAATAGATAATTAATCGATTCTAAACAAGAAAAAATAATTTTTTTTACACTTTTAACAATTTTTCTATGTTTTTAAAAAAAGTTTCTAAATGCTAAAAAGGTGACATTTTTCCGCACCTTGTCCACTTTAAATACATATTTTGAGATAAATAATAAAAATTTAAACTTAATTCTTTTTATTTCGTTTCCTAAATATCATAAAAAATCATTTCTGAAAGTACCAAGTTTTTTAAAAATTAGGCCGCAACGACTTTAGGTGAAATATAATGGAATGACCCAGAAGCATTATACATTTTATTGCAATCCGAAATTACGATCGAAGAAATTAATCGGGCTGATATTCTTTTACACGAATTCGTTACTAGAACAGAAAAACTCTACTCAAAATGTGCAATGACATTTAATAATCACCTGTTATTACACCTTGCTGAATGTGTTCTCAATTGGGGACCTTTATATGCGCATTCGGAGTATGCCTTTGAATCAGGAAATGGTGAACTAGGTTTAGTCGGGGTAAATCCGAACGGGGGGTAAATCCGAACGCTAATTATTTCAGCTTAATTAAAATTTTTAAAAATAAGTTCGATATGAGAATTTTTACCTCAGATCCTCTTGAAGAGATTCTAAGTATTATCCCATTTTTTGTTTGTTAATTAGCAACAGCATAAACAAAGATAACAAGTATTGCAAAAAAGATTGAAAATCAAAGATGACACTCTTTCAGTATTTTGTCTCGTATTTGAAGAAAAAGAAGCTAAAAATTCATTTTATTATTTATAATTGTTTGTTATGAATGCTAGAACAGAAACTATATTTGATTTTTGCCTTCTGTAAAATTTTATTAATAATATCAGACCGTTCGTATTTACCCAAGAAAATTGGAAAACTGGGGTAAATCCGAACGGTATTTTTAATAATTTTTTTTTACATCAAAGCCACACAAAATTGTTTTTATTTGATTACACTATTATTTTAACATTATAAAAGTACATAGAAAAAAGTTTTTCTTTCTATACGTATCCTCGTTAGTAATTAATAAGCAGAAACTTAATCTCTGTTCTCTCGAAGGAGTGTTTCAATTTTTTTGCCAAATGGTTTGTTGAAAAAAGTTTTTCAGGATCTTAATAAAATTTGGTATTCTACGGTTTTTGGGGTCGCTAATTACCAATTTGAAGTCAGTTTTTCAAAATTCAAAATGGCGGACGAGAATTAAAAAATTCATTGGATTCGCTCGAAAATTGTTACTCGGGGGGTTTCAGGGTTAGCAAATTTGATCATTTTTAAAAATAAGTTTTAGGAAAGTACGCCATTTTGAATTTAACAAATTTGACTTTTATTTTTGTATTTACATTCAATCACTCCAAAATACTTTCTGTAGCAAGTTTTGCAAAAATCCGTTATGATTTGATAAAGTTATTGAAGGTTTTAATTGTGTAATGCATTTTAATTTTTAACGTGTTTGATTTTTGTATTTATATATGATGCATTATTACATAATAGGTTTATTATCGTATTTTTTTTGAGTTTTTATATAAGTTTAACAATTGCAGTACTTTAAATTTATTTTCCCTAAGATTTTTCTGAAATACAGTGGCGTTCGTATTTACCCCCATATTTTAGGAAAGTTGCAAAGTATCGAGGTAAATACGAACGCTAAGTTTCCTGCGATTGTAATTTATCAAAAAAATTTTCTACCCCATAAAATTGTTCTATGGAAGTAAAGTAACAACTTCATGCACCAGAATACCGGAAGTATTTTTTTTTTAAAGAAAAAACTTATGTTATTGTTGAAACTTACTAAAAGCGTTCGGATTTACCCCAGTTGACCCTATTAAAAATAATTCATGCCTCAAAAGGTGTCTATCAACAGGTTTGTCGTCATATAAATCTTCGGTATAGTTTTAATATTCTTCAAAAACAAATATTTTCAAATGCATCTAATCAAGTAAAAATGTTTTGTGCACAAGAAGGAACTTCTTTTATAAAGCAAACGATCAAATTATTTAACTCGCGTTATTTTGGTAAATCAATTGCTGTAAATTCCGAATAAATTGAACAATTACAGTTATCATCTCGAGCTCGTGCATTTAAAAAAATTGTTGAAGACAACTGTTTATTCATATCATGTATAAAAGAAAACAAACGTTCCAATAATTCTTTTGGGCAATTAATCTGTGGTTCGTATTTTAAAATAATCAATTTCGTCATCGATTTGCAGTCAAAACAAGAGTTTGTTATTTGTTATAAATTAAAAACACAGCCTGTTTTCAGAAACTGCTATAAAATGTTTCAGCGAGTAGTAACAGTTGAAGAGCATGAAACTGCTATTCCGACCGAGAACCTTAGCAAAGTTTGCGTACATATAAATAAGAAAAATGTGCAATACTTATGTGCAGTTGCAAACCTTTATTCTTACTAAATGTAAAGTTTACTTGGGTAAATAATTTATCTATCGACCAGAATTGTACGGCGACATACATAACAAGAAGGGGGTCCTTTATGTTTATTTCATAAACATTATGCTTTCTCATTATGTGAAGCAAAAAATTCGCTTCCTCGTGAAGGAAGCAATGAATTTGTCCAATTCAATTGATTGATTTAAAAAATTTCGAGTTAAAAATGTTTTAAATTAATTAAATTTTTTGAAAAATAAAGAAAATTTTAATTAATTTTGAGTGTAACATAAACTTTATATATACGAATCGATTCGTTTTAATGCAAGGAATACAATTATTTTATTCATCAACTTGAATTTTAAAAAAACACAAAATTTTTTATCTAAAATATGAATTTTCGATTTTTCAATTTTTATTAATTCTCAAATTTTCAATCAAATCTATACTTTATATATACCAACCAATTCGTTTCAATGCAGGAAATAAAATTATTTCATATATAAACATGAATTTAAATAAACACATCATTTTTTAGCTAAAATGAGAATTTTTGATTTTTTAACTTTCATTAATTCTTTAAATTTCAATCAAATCTATATTTTATATATATCAATCGATTCATCTTGACATAAAGAAGACGATTATATTATATATTACCTTAAATTTTTCGATTCAAAAATTTTTTCAATTAAAAAAAAATTTTTGGAAAAAAGACGATAAAATTTTTTTTTTGGGGTATTTTTAAAAATCCTCTCGTCATTTTTGAGAGATTAATGTGTTAAATAAGCCTACCAAATTTTACCCAAATCCATTAAAACCTGTTAAAGATATCGTGTTCACAGAAAATATCCACACACACATACACACACACACATACACACACACATACATACATCCGGACAATTGATCAGGATCTCATATAACATGTTTCTATATAGAGGAAAATTTGTTTTCACCATTTTTAAAAATTTTATAAACGAAAGGACTACATAGCTTCCTCCACGAGGAAGCAAAAAATATTAAAACAACATTTTTTTATCCTTAATTTTTAAAACATGACAAACTTTTGAGAATAGAAAGCCATGGAAGAAGTAATTTTGACAATATTTTAATTATATATTTGTAAATGAAAAATAATCATTTTCAACGTTTTAAAAGAATTTAAATTATAAAAAATAATACATATTTTTTAGTGCTCTTAGGCTCATTTTGAAGGTCAATCTATATAGAATAATAAAAACTTTTAAGCAATCACGTATTTTTTTCTTTTTTTTATAATATGTCATAATTGTATTGCAAAAATTTGAAAAGTTTTTCATATTTTTATAAGAAAAGAAAACAGTTTAGTGAAATATATAAAACTTGACATTTACATTTTTAAGCAAAAGACTTGAAAGATATTTATTGTAATTATACCCTGCTAAAAATAAAATCAGAAATCAGTCTCAAAACGTCAGAAATCGTGACGTTTTGAGACTATTTTGATGTTCTGTGATGCTGCTGACTAATTCTGACTTAAATAGTTTTTATGGGCCTGACGTTTTCTAAAAAGTGACGATTTCTCACTACGTTTTATTTTTTTTGTAAAAAGGGTTCCAAGAGAGGTACCAAGGCCACTCAAACCCACCATATAACTCTATTATATTATATATTCCCTTTTTCCAACAGAAGGGTCCTTTCGAGGGTCCATCAGGTTTTATGACTTTTTAATGCAAAATAAAAAATTATTTAAATTTAAATAAATATTTTTTTAAATGTTATATTTGTAATTTATAGATTTTAACGATTCCAATAATATAAAACATTATGTAAAAACTCTAAAATTACATAATGATTATACAATAAATACTCCATTAATTAAAATTAATTCTCAATAATTTAAAAATATTTGCAAAAAATTTTATATCGTTGTAATTGTATTAACATGTACATTACGAATATAATATTTAAAAATTATTTTTTTCAAATGCAACAATTTTTAATTTTGCAATGAAAAGCCATAAAACCATAAAAGATCCTTCTGGCCTATACTTTTCTTTTTGTCCTTTTCTAACGTACATATAATATATATGGAATCACGTTTGTAAGACAAGGACAGAAAAGGGAAGGCGTCAATGACTACGACTATACTTTTAAAGTCCCTACTTCAAATTTGTATTTATTATTTTACAGTAAGCTAGTTTCCTTACATTTAGTTATAAGAAAGCAACATATGTTGAAAACCTATTCTTACCATTGTGTTAACTCTATATATATATATATGAAAAAAAATTAGAAATCGCTGGCTATTTCACATAAAAGATTATTTTTTTACAACTAGATGAGCAAAAACATTCTGGTCTCTTGTAAAATAGAATATATGAATTGATCGCTCAATCAATCTCTGAGCGAATTTGATCCAGTTTTCACTAAATATAAATTTGATTTGAACCAAATATTACATCTAATTATAGTGCACTATGCTAAAAAGAGAAATTAAAATTAGTAATTATTTAGTTGATTTGTGGAAGAATTATGTTAAATTGAATTTTAATAATATAGTAATTAATATATGCATATTAATTAATTCTTATCATTATAATTAATTATAATAGTAATGAATGTGCTAAAACGTGAGCGAAAAACCTGATAAAATTCGCTCAGAGTTTACTTGAGACAATCCGACAGTATCTTATTATTCTAGACTATTTTATTTGTATATTACACATATTCTTTTAAGTTCGAATTCAAATAATATTTACATACGAATTTTTTGTTTAATTAAATATTTGCTAAAGCAAATTTTATTAATTGAATACATTAATATATGATAATTGGACTTCAAATGTTTTTTGATCAATATAACAATATACCTATTTTAACTTTACTTGTTAATTTTTAAAAATTATAAAATTTTTTTAAAATAATAATAATAATTATCAACAAAATATGTTGATAAAATTGAAAAAAAGTAATAAGATCTTCTATTTTCATAAAACCGTATTCTATTTTTAAGATCTCAGTTAGGTTAGTTTAGCTCAGGGGTTAGGTATTCGGTTTGCGTTCGTTAGGTTGTGAGTTCGATTCCCTGCGTTTGCGAGATTTTCTTCGATAGGAGTAAATAAATATAATAAATTGTAAAAATAATAATTAAGAATGTGTAACGTAAAGATAAAAAAATGTTGTACGATAATTAATTTTTTTAATGATAAAATATTGATTTTTTTTAATTTTTAAATATTTGTAGTCAGAATTCATGAGAAGTAAGTCAGGAATCTTCAAAACTATTTTATAGAAAGAAATGCCATTTAACATCACAAATAGTCACAGGGTTTAATGATTTATGGTATGGCAAAAAAAAGGGTCTCCGACCCTCATAAAAAATCTGACTACTATTGACGATTCTTTGACTAAACCTCACTTATTGTGGTGTTCTGTGACTGCAATCGTAACAAAAACAGTCTCAAAACGTCAGAGATCCTGACTAATTTTTTGACGTTTTGTGATTTTATTTTTAGCAGGGTAATGAAAATTGTTAGGTTTAAAAAATATATATATAAATCTTTTAAAAATTTGTTGGTTCGAGTCTGGCTCCTTCAATGGAAAAAAAATGTTTGTAAGAAATTTTCATTATTTTGCTTCCTCGTGGAGGAAGCTATGCAGTCCTTTCGTTTATAAAATTTTTAAAAATGGTGAAAACAAATTTTCTTCTATATAGAAACATGTTATATGAGATCCTGATCAATTGTCCGGATGTATGTATGTGTGTGTGGATCGTTTTTGTGAACACGATATCTTTAACAGGTTTTAATGGATTTGGATAAAATTTGGTAGGCTTATTTAACACATTAATCTCTCAAAAATGACGAGAGGATTTTTAAAAATACCCCAAAAAAAAATTTTATCGTCTTTTTTCCAACAATTTTTTTTTAATTGAAAAAATTTTTAAATCGAAAAATTTAAGGTAATATATAATATAATCGTCTTCTTTATGTCAAGATGAATCGATTGATATATATAAAGTATAGATTTTATTGCAATTTAAAGAATTAATGAAAGTTAAAAAATCAAAAATTCTCATTTTAGCTAAAAAATGATGTGTTTATTTAAATTCATGTTTATATATGAAATAATTTTATTCCCTGCATTGAAATGAATTGGTTGGTATATATAAAGTATAGATTTGATTTAAAATTTGAGAATTAATAAAAATTAAAAAATCGAAAATTCATATTTTAGTTAAAAAATTTTGTGTTTTTTTAAAATTCAAGTTGACGAATAAAATAATTGTATTCCTTGCATTAAAACGAATCGATTCGTATATATAAAGTTTATGTTACACTCAAAATTAATTAAAATTTTCTTTATTTTTCAAAAAATTTAATTAATTTAAAACATTTTTAACTCGAAATTTTTTAAATCAATCAATTGAATTGGACAAATTCATTGCTTCCTTCACGAGGAAGCGAATTTTTTGCTTCACACAATGAGGAAGCATAATGTTTATGAAATAAACATAAAGTACCCCCTCCTTGTTTAAATTGCGGCTTTGAAATGAAGCCTAAACAGATTAAAAAGCATTTTTATTTTAGAAGTAATTTATATTTTTCTGACAACTAGCCTCAGACAATTTTATTAAATAAATGAATTTTCAAAATGTATAAAACTAAAATACTAAAACTGCGGTTTTCAAGCAGATCAAATTAGTTTTTAAAATTGAAAATGAAATTATGAAGAATATTATGCAAAAATTTAAAAAGAGGATCGATAGAAATAAAAAAACCCCGCACAAAATTACACAGGATTATTAACATCCTATTAAATAATTGCTTCTCTCTGAGCATTATATATTATTGTAAATAATATAAGATAAACATGTGAAAAGGAACCCAGTAAAAAAAAAAATAATTGAGAGTAAGGAAAAATAATTGGGAGTTAGCTTACTTTGTATTCGGTTTGGCGTCTAAACCGTGTAGGGACGTTACGGACAATTATTTTTTCTTACCCTGAATTCTTTTCATCTGGATTGTTTGAATTGATGTTTGTTGATCAAAATTTGCAATACAAATGAATAGAATGCATGTTCCAAAGTGTCAAAATGCCGATTTGGAATAAGAAATGTGAAATTTTATGAAAACGACAAAATGTGAAATATGACAGATTTATCGACAATTTTACCATGTGAGTAGTGTTCATATGATAAATTTACCATACGAACACTACTCACATGATAAAATTGTCGATAAATCAGTCATATTTCACATTTTGTCTTTTTCATAAAATTTTACATTTCTTATTCCAAATCGGCATTTTGATACTTCGGAACATGCATTCTATTCATTTGTAATGCAAACGTTGATCAACAAACATCAATTCAAACAATCCAGGTGAAAAGAATTCAGGGTAAGAAAAAATAATTGGCCGTAACGTCCCTACACGGTTTAGACGCCAAACCGAATACAAAGTAAGCTAACTCCCAATTATTTTTCCTTACTCTCAATTATTTTTTTTTTACTGGGAAGGACAATTATTATGTAAAATCCCACGTGCATACATACTACATAACCTTATATTAAAATAAATCGATTATTTATTTATATTTATTATTACATAGATAATAAAGAAAAACACCAATCCACCTCAAAATAACGATATTCTCTACTCAAAATAAAAGCAAAAACTTTATTTAATTGCGGACATCATAAAATCTTACATAAAATTTAAGAATTGAAATATCAACTTATTTACTTTTATCTATAAATATAACTAAAAAGACAATGTTACACGATTTTGGACAAATTGTCGAATCTACGAACGTGCGAACGACCGAACACCCGAACCACCTCGCGGTTTTTCAAGTCAAAAACATGGAAACAGGGAAATCACAAACGGTTCTTTAGTTTTCGAGGGTAAAATGAATCGAGCATAAACTTGGTTTTGTGGTGGCGCGTAGAAGCTTCCGTAAATGAGATAGAGAAGGATAAACAATATGTCTATCGTTGCGTTTACGATGACGATTCCGGTTACGTTTCTATTCTGCTCAGGCCTTCAGTTAGCACGAAAAGGTTTTCAACCTGTTTATAAAAGTATAGTTTTAGTTTCATTGATTAAAACATTAAATTAAAATTAACATTAAACATTAAATTTAATTGGTTAAAACATTGCAATTAAGAAGTACACGTGAAACAGGCTACAAATTTTATCGAAACTCGTGCTAAAGGCCTAAGCACAATAGCTTTGCGAAAGACGTTCGCGAACGTGAAACGTGAGTTAAAAAAAGACAGATATATATTCGTATCTTTTTCTATCTCATGCATCTCGTTCGCGAACTTATTGTGCGTTAGCCTTAAAGGCCTAAACACAATAGAAACGTAACCGGAATCGTAAATGCAAACGCAACCGGAAGAATGAGTTAGAGAAGGATAGATATATTCTTTGTCCTTCTCCATTCATTATTCCGGTTACGTTTACGATTACGATTCTGGTTACGTTTCTCTTCTGCTCAGGCCTTAAGCCATTTGATTCTTAGGCCGTTTCTGAATTGAGATTTTTAGCGCATTTTTGATAAAGTGTATTAAGGCGCCGTCCCATGACAGCGTGAAACTCCGGCGTGAAAGCGGAAAACATGAGAACGAAAGAGATAGTGAGATATGTTCATTTCTTTCGTTCTCATATGCTTTCCGCTTTAAGGCCGGCGTTTCACGTTGTCATGGGACGGGGCCTTTATGGAGCGGTCACACCTCGCCTGCAGGAGCAGTTGCCAATGGCAACCGTGTAAGAGTAAGAGAGATGGAAAATCTTCTATCTCTCTTACTCCTACACGGTTGCCATGGGCAACTGCTCCTGCAGCCGAGGTGTGACCGCTCCATTAGGCTGTGCCTGTTCATCGAGATATTTCGAGTTCAAGATATGACGTCAGAGGCCTGGAGCGACAACAAACAGACGACACAATGTTATTCTTATGGGGAAGAAAATTTGTTTCCACTTTCATCATTTTTATTAATACTTTAAACATCGAAAACGCTTGTTGACATATAATAAAATTAAGATGTGTGTTGATAATTAATTTTGTTATATATTTGATTCAATTGCATTGATAGATTCTCTGAATTCGTGATTAAATATAAATTTTGAGGTTATGGGTGTTTGTTTACTAATCACATTTTACATTTTAATAACATTATTAAACAATATCCAGTATGCATGTTATTAAAAAGATATAAAATATATATTTTAAGTGGGAATTACCGCAGCAGTAAAAGATTTCATGTTAGTAAACGTAAACACCCCTAACCTTAAAATTTATATTTTATGACGAATTCAGAGAATCTATAAATGCAATTGAATCAAATATATAACAAAATTAATTATCAACACACATTTTAATTTTATTATATGTCAACAAGCGTTTTCCATGTTTAAAGTATGAATAAAATTGATGCAAGTGGAAACTAATTTTCTTCCCCATTGGGATTGGCTAAACTTCAATACGCCATCTGGTGTGTACCTACTTCGGACAACCATTTTCCTTTTTCATCTTTCTTTAATTAACACGATAGAAAGAGAAATAAAAACTAAAATGTCTGACGAAGTAGGTAAAAGTCACTAGACCGCCAATCCCAATAAGCACCAAGTAGTATAAGGAGACCCCACTGCTATATTAAGGTCACGAAATGTTGAAGCTGATTTCCCCGTTTCTCTTACAATTAACGGAGGTGCGTCGAACCTATCGGAAAAGTTGGGAACTAGTTACCCACACTGACACAAAATGTGTACATACATACAGTTACTAACTCATAGAACTTTCGCAAAATGGCTGCCTTAACATAACCTGCAAACTGATTGTTTTTATATCGGTTTGTTTTTTTTCTGGTTTTTGTAAATAATTTAAAGAAAATATGATTAGTTGTTCTATTAAAGATTACAAAACAAATTGTGTTAAAAGCAATACAAAATATAATTCTATATACAAAACAATTTTCAATGAAATCCAAATAAAAATGATGAGTTTCATTTTAAATATAAATCTTATTAAAGTATATTTTTATCACAATCATAATTAGAATAAAATTTAAACAGTTTAATAATTTATATTCACTTGTAGTTACTAATTTTACTTCGTTACTGTGTTTTTACATGTTTATAATTATATATATATAAATATAATTAACATCATATCATGTTTATAACCATGGAGATTCTCTATGTTTACATCGCTCATGTCACTTTTAGCAGACGAAATTTTGAAGGTATCAAATTTTCCTGTTAGAGTTCGATACCTCCGTTAATTGTAAGAGAAACGGGGAAAACGGCTTCAGCTTTCCCGGACAGTGGGGTCTCCTTATACCACTTCGTGCCCATAAAGGTGCTTATATACCTCAAATTTCGATCAGATGAACATTATTTCTGGACCGTGAAAATGCGTGAAAAGTCATTTTCACGGCGGGTATTTTTGAATTGTTTTATACAAAAAATGTTTTCTTAAGAAATATAATATTAAATAATTGTTTTAATATGTAAGAACACTTTAAAATAGTGATAGAGAGATGATTTGATTAAAAAATTTAGCAAATTTTGCTTTAAAACGTTTTCTGCTACAAGAAAGTGTAAAATGACGATGTTTGTGAAATGGTTTGTACAGTGTACATGTGTACATGTTTCTTTCAGTTATTCGAAACAATTAGTTGAATTTAAATTTATTTGATAAACATTTCAACTTACCGATTTATTTTCAGCACTCATTATTTATTACAAGTTAAAAAGAACCGACATAACATAAACAAAACTCTGAGAGACACTCACAAGGAAGAAGCACTGTACAAACCATTTCACAAACATCGTCATTTTACACTTTCTTGTAGCAGAAAACGTTTTAAAGCAAAATTTGCTAAATTTTTTAATCAAATCATCTCTCTATCACTATTTTAAAGTGTTCTTACATATTAAAACAATTATTTAATATTATATTTCTTAAAAAAACATTTTTTGTTTAAAACAATTCAAAAATACCCGCCGTGAAAATGACTTTTCACGCATTTTCACGGTCCAGAAATAATGTTCATCCGATCAAAATTTGAGGTATAAAAGCACCTTTATAAAATTCATTTCTCCTTCTTCACATGAAATTGAAATGAAAAGCACTGACGAAATAGATAGCAACAAGATCCAATGGAATTGTCATATTTGTGAATGACCCTTCAAAAAATCCACTTTCCACAAGTGGCGCGGAGTCTGTCCAACAAGTGGTATGAACTAACGAACTTGCCACAAGTTGGACGGACTTCGTGCCACTTGTGGTACGAAACACCGCCACTTGCGTCCGAGACGCTCGTGAGCCGTACAGGCTTCCGTACGGTACAGGTCCATTAAGGCCTTTCTCCAATAGGAACTTAAACTTTTGCGTTGCGTGACTGACGCGTTGATTTTAGCATTGGTTGCCAATAGCAACCGACGCAATGCATACGCAACGCAAGAGTTTAGGATCCTATTGGAGAAAGTCCTTTAGAGACGCTTGCTTTTCACCGAACGGTCAATACGTCGAACAGACAAAATGTCGAATGGACAAAATGTCGAAAAGCCAATACGTCGAACAGGCAAAATGTCGAAAAGCCAACCCTGCAAAAAATAAAATCACAGAACGACAAAAAATTAGTCAGGATTTCTGACGTTTTGAGACTGTTTTTGTTTGACTACGATTGCAGTCACAGAACACCACAATAAGTGAGGTTTAGTCAGAGAATCGTCAATAGTAGTCAGATTTTTTATGAGGGTCGGAGCTGACCCTTTTTTTTGCCATACCATAAATCATTAAACCCTGTGACTATTTGTGATGTTAAATGACATTTCTTTCTATAAAATAGTTTTAAAGATTCCTGACTTACTTCTCATGAATTCTGACTACAAATATTTAAAAATTAAAAAAAATCAATATTTTTTAATTAAAAAAATAAATAAAAATCATTTATCGTACATTTTTTTATCTTTATGTTACACATACTCAATTATTATTTTTACAATTTATTATATTTATTTATCTCTATCGAAGAAAATCTCGCAAACGCAGAGAATCGAACTCACAACCTAACGAACGCAAACCGAATACCTAACCCCTGAGCTAAACTAACCTAACTGAGATCTTAAAAATAGAATACGGTTTTATGAAAATAGAAGATCTTATTACTTTTTTTTAATTTTATCAACATATTTTGTTGATGATTTTATTATTATTATTTTTAAAAAAATTTATAATTTTTAAAAATTAACAAGTAAAGTTAAAATAGGTATATTCTTATATTGATCAAAAAACATTTTTAGTCCAATTGAGGGCCTGGAAAGCACAACCGACGAAGCGCTCGGACTCAGGCAGTGAGTAGTGGGGATATTGCCAGTTAGGACGCACTCACACCTCCGGCTGCCTGCACAGGCAGCCAGTGAGAGCCAATCAGAGAGTCAGTAGATCGAAATATGGCAATATCCCCACTACTCACTGCCTGAGTCCGAGCGCTTCGTCGGTTGTGCTTTCCAGGCCCTCAATTATCATATATTAATGTATTCAATTAATAAAATTTGCTTTAGCAAATATTTAATTAAACAAAAAATTCGTATATATAAATATTATTTGAATTCAAACTTAAAAGAATATGTGTAATATAGAAATAAAATAGTCTAGAATAATAAGATACTGTCGGATTGTCTCAAGTAAACTCTGAGCGAATTTTATAAGGTTTTTCGCTCACGTTTTAGCACATGCATTACTATTATAATTAATTATAATGATAAGAATTAATTAATATGCATATATTAAGTAATATATTATTAAAATTCAATTTAACATAATTCTTCCACAAATCAACTAAATAATTACCTATAATTTTAATTTCTCTTTTTAGCATACTGCACTATAATTAGATGCAATATTTGGTTCAAATCAAATTTATATTGAGTGAAAACTGGATCAAATTCGCTCAGAGATTGATTGAGCGATCAATTCATATATTCTATTTTACAAGAGACCAGAATGTTTTTGCTCATCTAGTTATAAAAAAATAAACTTTTATGTGAAATAGCCAGCGATTTCTAATTTTTTTCAAATATATATACATATATATATAGAGTTAACACAGTGGTAAGAATAGGTTTTCAACATACGTTGCTTTCTTATAACTAAATGTAAGGAAACTAGCTTATTGTAAAATAATAAATACAAATTTGAAGTAGCTTTAAAAGTATTGGGATCTCTTGTGGGGCGTGGCTTAATCATTTAACCTCCACTCAGTGGTACCATTTTTCGACACCACGTTAAAAACCTACGCTGATTGGTGGAAGTTGGACAAAATTAGACAAAACGACCTACTCTCGAGGGTTACAAAAATTTTCACCAGAGAGCGTCTTACAGTACAAGAGATCCCAATAGTCGTAGTCATTGACGCCTTCCCTTTTCTGTCCTTGTCTTACAAACGTGATTCCATATATATTATATTTACGTTAGAAAAGGACAAAAAGAAAAGTACACGGAAAAAAATTGTTCATGCCCTGGCGGATTCGATTTGCGTAATGTCTACTTAACTAAGCGGACTTTAGGTAGACATTAGGTAGACATGTAAAAAAACGTATAAAAAAGCTATTAACCCTACCGAAAGAGTGGTACTGGAATGGTACTGAATTGGACGTGGCTTGAGTTCCACTTCAGTACCACTACCTGATAACCCATAAGAAGACATTTTTAAAGTACTTTAACAATAGTTTTAAAGGTATATAAGATCAACAAACCGTCTCTCACGATATACGTGTAAAACAGCAAAAAAAAACATAATAGTTTGTAGAAAATTTCTGTTAAGTTTGAAAATTATATTGCAATCCCTCCTTGAACAATAGACCCCTAGGTCCTTTGTTGAAGGATTAAAATTTTAACCCGAGTTTTATTGCTTAAAAAATTTGTAATTTTAATAACTCAACTTTAAAAAATATATATTCAGATTCGTTAATATTTCCAGATTATGAATATCTAAAATTTATCATAAAATAATTACATTTAAAAAAGTTATAATTTATCTCGTATACCTTAAGTTTGATAAAAAAATGGACATCATTTTTGAATTTAGCTGCCAAAGGAAATATCATATGCATAATAGTGTATGAAAATAATATAAATCCATGAAAAACAAATATAATATTGAAATAAATATAAAGTTTTAGTTTAAACATATTGAAAAAGCTAGTCGCTTTTTACTTTTATGAGGGTATTAACGGTAACTCGACCCTTTTCGCAGGTAAATTTCCCAGTTCCATTTCAGTACCAAAATGCACCAAATTAGTACTGAGTTGGTACTGAGATCTCAGTTCCAATTTCCCAGTACCAATCCAGTACCACCCTTCCGGTAGGGAATCGACTTATTATGATAAAAAAAAGTTGATAAAAGGGTAAATAAATGTTTATAGAGTAAATTCGTACAAAATTTGTAATTAATAAAGCAATAAATAATTAATAATGAATGGAAATGTGCGCGAGGTACCTGATCAGTTCAGCTGTACAATTATTTTCGTGCTATTTTCATGAAAAGAATATAAATTAACTGCAAAAACAATTGATATTTATAAAAAAGTGTAAAATTGATTTAATTTTATTGTTTGCAATACGAATTATTAAATAATAATTAAGTTTTTATCAAATGTGAATAGTGTTGTGAAAACCTGTGAAAACTAATGAGTTACTACATTACCGATCGCATATGATAATAAAAAGTTCTCGATGAGTGTAACAAAAAAGCTGCAATCATGTCCGTAATTTTGGACGAGAAACAATTATGAAATCAATAATTATTTGTATAACTTTATTCTGCATTTTAAAATTCACTTTTTATTTTCTTTCAAAGCAAAAGCTTGGAAGAAAACATGCTCGCACTGTATTGTAAAAACTGGTGGCGCCATCTCTCATATGCGATCGGTAATATAGTAACTCATTAGTTTTCACAGGTTTTCACAACACTATTCACATTTGATAAAAACTTAATTATTATTTAATAATTCGTATTGCAAACAATAAAATTAAATCAATTTTACACTTTTTTATAAATATCAATTGTTTTTGCAGTTAATTTATATTCTTTTCATGAAAATAGCACGAAAATAATTGTACAGCTGAACTGATCAGGTACCTCGCGCACATTTCCATTCATTATTAATTATTTATTGCTTTATTAATTACAAATTTTGTACGAATTTACTCTATAAACATTTATTTACCCTTTTATCAACTTTTTTTTATCATAATAAGTCGATTAATAGCTTTTTTATACGTTTTTTTACATGTCTACCTAATGTCTACCTAAAGTCCGCTTAGTTAAGTAGACATTACGCAAATCGAATCCGCCAGGGTGAAACTTTCGTAAACTAGTTGTTTACTTTTGGACGGGCCCAAAGTTTGGAAATCTTTCATTAACATTTAAAAAAAAAAAAAAAAAAAAGTTAATGAAAGATTTCCAAACTTTGGGACCGTCCAAAAGTGAAAAACTAGTTTATGAAAGTTTCGCGAACTATTTTTTTCCGTGTATAGGCCAGAAGGATCTTTTATGGTTTTATGGCTTTTCATTGCAAAATTAAAAATTGTTGAATTTGAAAAAAATAATTTTTAAATATTATATTTGTAATGTACATGTTAATACAATTACAACGATATAAAATTTTTTGTAAGTATTTTTAAATGATTGAAAATTAATTTTAATTAATGGAGTATTTATTGTATAATCATTATGTAATTTTAGAGTTTTTACATAATGTTTTACATCATTGGAATCGTTAAAATCTATAAATTACAAATATAACATTTAAAAAATATTTATTTAAATTTAAATAATTTTTTATTTTGCATTAAAAAGTCATAAAACCTGATGGACCCTCGAAAGGACCCTTCTATTGGAAAAAGGGAATATATAACAAAATGTAAATTGTAGTAGGTAAAAGTAAATAAGCGGTTTGAAAAAAATAAAAAAAATTGTCCTGAGGATTTCAAATACATATTTAAAAATTTTTCATAGAAATTAACTATTTAATTTTTTAATTTTTAACTATTTATAGAATTTTTTTGGATGTCTAGAATCCTGAAAAATTGAATCTTCCAAATATCTCATTTTCATATCAATAATACCAAAAATATAGAAATTTTTTTTTTAAATTTAATGGCTTTCTTAACATAAGGGCGCACTCACACCTTTTGGCTGCCTGCCTGCCTGCAGAAGTTGTCATGGCAACGTGAAGGAGTAACAGAGAGAGAAAAATCAAATTTGAATTTACTATCTCTGTTACTCCTTCAAGTTGCCATGACAACTCCTGCAGGCAGGCAGGCAGCCAAAAGGTGTGAGTGCGCCCTAATAGAGTTATATATATGGTGGGTTTGAGTGGCCTTGGTACCTCTCTTGGAACCCTTTTTACAAAAAAAAATAAAACGTAGTGAGAAATAGTCACTTTTTAGAAAACGTCATCAGGCCCATAAAAACTATTTAAGTCAAAATTAGTCAGCAGCATCACAAAACATCAAAATAGTCTCAAAACGTCAGGATTTCTGACGTTTTGAGACTGATTTCTGATTTTATTTTTAGCAGGGAATATATCGAACAGACAAAATGTCGAACAACCAATACGTCGATCGGTCAAAATGTCGAAAAGCCAAGACGTCGAACAGTCAATACATCAAACGGACAAAATATCGATAAACCAAAATATCGAAATGCCAAAACATCGAACAGCCAATAAGTCGAACTGACAAAATGTCGAAAAATTTTATTGACTTAAAACTATAATTATACTTGAGTCAATAAAATTTTTCGACATTTTGTCCGTTCGACGTATTGGCTGTTCGATGT
The DNA here is from genome assembly GCF_019393585.1 of Leptopilina boulardi. Classification (NCBI taxonomy): domain Eukaryota; kingdom Metazoa; phylum Arthropoda; class Insecta; order Hymenoptera; family Figitidae; genus Leptopilina; species Leptopilina boulardi. Next base: position 174,264 of record NW_026137978.1, read on the forward strand.
TTTGGCTTATCGATATTTTGTCGGTTCGATGCATTGACTGTTCGACATCTTGGCTTTTCGACATTTTGTCAGTTCGACGTATTGGCTTTTCGACATTTTGCCTGTTCGACGTATTGGCTTTTCGACATTTTGTCCATTCCACATTTTGTCTGTTCCACTTATTGACCGATCGGTGAAAAGCAAGCGTCTCGTCCATTAGAAAATATTTAGCAGTATGTATACGTGAACATGACATAACAGTAAACTTTTGGAACGTATAAGGTTATTCAAGTTGGGTGGGGGAAAGCCAAGATGGATGATGGCTGGTGCACCTATCAGCCTATCAGCATTCATTCCCACGAGAAATTTCTTGTGGGAATGAATGCTGATAGGCTGATAGGTGCACCAGCCATCATCCATCTTGGCTTTCCCCCACCCAACTTGAATAACCTTATTATATTACGCCTGCGCAGATTAGCAAGAGAAGGAGAGGAATACAGAAATCAGACCTCTCTCGGTTCGCGACCATCAATTAGGCTCTGTCCAGGCCTGGCTCTGTCACTTGTGACGTCAGAGTCGATTCCAGGTGTGACGTCAGAGGCCTGGAGGGACAACAAACAGACGACACAATGTTATTCTTATGGGGAATAAAATTAATCAATTTTATTCTTACTTTAAATATGCAAAACGCTTGTTGACATATAATAAAATTAAAATGTGTGTTGATAATTAATTTTGTTATATATTTGATTCAATTGCATTTATAGATTCTCTGAATTCGTGATAAAATATAAATTTTAAGGTTAGGGGTGTTTGTTTACTAATTTGAAATCTTTTACTGCTGCGGTAATTCCCACTTAAAATATATATTTTATATCTTTTTAATAACATGCATACTGAATATTGTTTAATAATGTTGTTAAAATGTAAAATGTGATTAGTAAACAAACACCCCTAACCTCAAAATTTATATTTTATCACGAATTCAGAGAATTTATAAATGCAATTGAATCAAATATATAAAGGTACGGTCATACGACTTTTGGAAAAACCATTCTTGTCTTTCTCTCTCCTAAGGCTGCAGTCCCATGGCAGCGTTTTGCGTTGCGTTTTGTCACTAGACCCTGAGTGTAAACATAGCAAACATATATCTGCATCTCTTTTACACTCATGGTCTAGTGACAAAACGCAACGCAAAACGCTGCCATGGGACTGCAGCCTTAGACAGAGGCATAAGATTGTCTCACTCTGCATTTTCTTACATTTCCCAAAGATGGAAAATGCAGAGTGAGACAAACTTATGCGTCTGTAATAGGAGAGAGAAAGACAAGAATGGTTTTTCCAAAAGTCGTGTGACCGTACCCTAACAAAATTAATTATCAACACACATCTTAATTTTATTATATGTCAACAAGCGTTTTCCATGTTTAAAGTATGAATAAAATTGATGAAAGTGGAAACTAATTTTATTCCCCATAAGAATAACATTGTGTCGTCTGTTTGTTGTCCCTCCAGGCCTCTGACGTCATATCTTGAACTCGAAATATCTCGATGAACTGACACAGCCTAATGGCAGACTGCATTCCAGATAAATAGAATTCAGTGAACGGCCCTATAGTTCTAGTTTGATATTCGACCATCAGATGTCGCGTTATCATTTAAAACTGTCGACAACTAGTCTTCTTGAGATTTTTATACACGACAAGGTTGTAGCCATAGAAACAGTTTATTGTTGATAACCAAGTTTTTTAAATCAAAAAAATGTCATCGCAAAAGTTACAATTAAAAACAAATATGTCAGTAGAATTGGATGAGCCTTTAACAAGTGATGGGTGTTTAAAACTTATTATGGAATTTCTTAAGTATATACTTTATAATAAACAACAAATACCTTTCTCTTATGACTCGTTAGCTCAAGTTCAAGCTAAAAGTAAACCTACGGATAGAAATTTTATGAACATTGGTAATTTTTTAGACTGTTTATGTGATGTATCTAATCATTTGAATTCACAATTTTACACGGATAGATGCATAGTGAAAGAAATTATCATAATTATTGGAGCTACAATTTTTTCACCAAAGTTCTGTATAAGTATGGAACTACCGGAAAATATTCTAAATAGCAAATTACATAGCGAATATCATCATTCTTCTCGTAAACCGTTATTAAATTTAATGAGGTGAGTCATAATTAATAAATATATATATATATATATTATTAAAATTTATTTTTCTATCAATTCAAAGTACCACTTTCTTTACTTTTTCGATAATTTTTGAACAAGCAGAACACTTTTGTACTACTAATTTTGACCAGTAGTTACTAAATGCTATTTTTATAAAAAAAAACTTTCAAAATCAAAGAATACTATATTACTTCTTCATGTGAGAAGTATTGTAATTACAAAATTTTTCAAATTCAATTTTTACATTCTCATCACATGAGAAGGTATTATAATTGGTCGAAAATTGACTTTTTCTATTTCCATGAAATCTTCACGTTCTGAGGTGCCCTGAATCGAAAAATCATGGTCCGGCGAAAGTGTTTGTATGTATGTCTGTCCGTAGACACAAAATGTTGTTGACACAATAACTTTTGTAAATCGAAGCGAATAGACTTGCAACTTTGTACACACAAAGTTAGTGTCAAAATACAGGTCAAGTTCGTTAGCCTGCCATTTTCATTAAAAAATGCAAAACTACAGTATTTTAAAAATTATTAATTTTCAATTTAAAAAAAAAATAATTTTTTTTCACTACACAGCTTTAAAGTTCAGGAGACAGCAATCAACTTTTTTATGTAAAATTTTTTGATTAATATGAAATGGTAAAAGTTACAGTTGTTTAAATTGTAGAAAAATATTTAAAAAAACACCAAAAGAAGACATTTTTCATTGAAAATTAAATTTTATTAAATGGGTGGAAAAATCAGTCCATAAAATTGACACATTCTCATCACAATAGATACAGGAAATATGATACAAGTGAAGAAAATAGCAATTTGGCAAAAAACCACTGTATATACATATTATTACATTCTCATCATAAATTAGAAAGTATTCATTTTGGTCGATTTTGACTTTTTTCTAATTCCAGTGAAACTTCACGTTTTGACACCTCCTGATGCCAAAAAAATAGGTTTTGAAAAGCTGTCCGTCTGTCTATCGTCTGTAGTCTGTCTGTAGACACTTTTTTGTCTCCACGATATCTACTCTAAACGAATCGCTTTAAAATTTAGTATACTCTTTCAACATGTAAAAATGAAGCCTGAGTTCGTTGGACAGACTAATCCGCCCAAAAATTTAAAAATAATTTAAAATTTCAATTTCCAAAAATTCAATTTTTTTCAAATTAAAAAAAAAATTTTTTATTAATTTTTCCTTAAAATACTCCCAAAATTAAACTTTTTTTCCTTTAACACTTTTCGATAGAGATTAAAACAAAAAAGTTACCCAAATTTTGAAAAAAAATTAAATTTTTCAATTATTTTTTTAATTTTCTAATATTTTTTCCTTAAAATATTCCTAAAATGACACATTTTTTCTTTATAACACTTTTCAATGGAGGCTACAATAAAAAAGTTATGGATTTTTTAAGATCAAAAAATACTAATGATAAGAATGTGTCAATTTTATGGACTGATTTTTCCACCCCCTTAATAAAATTTAATTTTTAATAAAAAATGTTTTTTTTGTCTTTTTTTTGACTTTTAAACCACTGTAACTTTAACAATTTCAATTTAACCAAAAAGTTTTACTTCAAAAAGTTGATTGCTTTGGCCTGAACTATAAAGCTGTGTAGTGAAAAAAATTTTTTTTTGAAAAAATTCAAATTTAAAACTTTTTAAAATCCTGCAGTTTTTGCATTTTTTAATGAAAATGGTAGGCTAACGAAGATGACCTGTATTTTGACACTAACTTTGTGTGTGCAAAGTTGTAAGTCGATTCGCTTCGATTTACAAAAATTATTGTGTCAACAACATTTTGTGTCTACGAACAGACATACATACATTACAGACACTTTCGCCGGACCTATATTTTTCGATTTAGGGCACCTCAGAACGTGAAGATTTCATGGAAATAGAAAAAGTCAATTTTCGACAAATTATAATACCTTCTTATGTGATAAGAATGTAAAAATAAATGCTTTTTTCATTAAAATCTCAAAAACGTAAAGAGATAGAGAAAAACGTTCAATGGCAAACTTGTAGCTGATAAAATTTTTAAGAAAAAAGTCTCTAGGGTCATTACGCCAAGATGAACATATTACGAGATAATTGAGTCAGAAAGTCTGATTTTTGTGTAAAAAAATATAAATAAGGTCCGTTAACCTGGCTTGTCCACATTGTCCGATCTGGATAAAACCTATTTGAAAATTAAGGGATAATTTAATGCTAATTTAATGCCCTAATGACGAATTTAATGCTCGGCATTTTTTTTGAAAAATTTGTGAACAAGCTAGCTTAACATTAAGGTGGCTTCTCCACACAATGAAGGAACACTCTCAGAAAGATCTACTATAGGTCAAAATTTAGGGCTTTTTTAAGGCTCTTCAATGCTTTATTACCAAATTTAATGCCGGCATAATTTCGCCAAATATTTGCAAAAATTCAAGTTTTACATTACAACAGTTTGTCTAAAAACGAAGGAGTACTCGTAGGAAGGTCTCCTATTGGTCAAAATTTAGAGTTTTTTTAAGGCTCCGCAATGCACTATTGCTAAATTTAGTGCCGGCATAATTTCGCGAAATAATTGCAAAAATTCAAATTTAACGCTATCTTAGTTTGTCCACACATTGAAGGAATACTCTTAGGAAGGTCTTTTAGGTGTCAAAATTTAGGGCTTATTTAAAACTCTTAAATGCTTTTATGCCAAATTTAACACTACCTTAGCAAGTCTAAACGATTTTTTTTAAAATAAGCACTTAAGAATTACTTACTAATTTATGGCTCGTAAATAGCGCTGTATTTGATGTTTAAAAATGATCTACCAATCCCGTTGTTTTACTTTTTTTATATTTACATACATGGAAATACTACTAAAATACTTTGCAAAACGTTTTACTGATAACCTGATTACCCTTTTTGGATGACTACTCGAAATTTTTTTTTGCAAAATGTTCTTACTATTTTCAGGTATGTAAAAATAAAAAAAAGTAAAAATAATAGGTTCCAAAGTTTAAAAAAATTAATTTGTTTATTAAAAATCGTTATTTTCGATATAAAAATGTAAAAGAAATTTTTGAACTACTGAGGCGAAGTTTTTGAAGTTGGTGGATCGTTTTTGAAAATGCAATTTAGTGCTATAATAATGAGCCTTAAATTAGCCCTATATTCCAAAGTATTTGTTTTTTGTAAAAACTGAGTTTGAAGTACTCAGGGGTAGTTTTTGAAATTGGTGGATCATTTTTGAACATCTAATTCGGTGCTCGTAAAGAGCCATAAATTATCCCTAAATTCCTAAGTACTTTTTCATGAAAAAATTGAGTTTGAAATACTCATGTATAGTTTTTAAAATTAGTGGATCACTTTTGAACATTTATTTAGTTCTATTTAAGAGCCTTATATTAGCCCTAAATTCATAAGTACTTGTTTTTGGAAAACATTGTGTTTGAACTAATTATGGGTAGTTTTTAAAATTTGTGGATCAATTTTGAACATCCAATTTAGTGCTATTTATGAACCCCAAATTCTTTAGTATTTTTTTTTGAAAAAATTGAGTTTGAACTACTCAGGGGTAGTTTTTGAAATTAGTCGATCATTTTGGAACATCTAATTAAGTGCTTTTTAAGAACTCTAAATGTGTATGTGTTTGTTTTTTGAAAATATTAAGTTTGAATTATTTGAGGGTAGTTTTTTTGTTTGGTTTTCTATCAGTTACTTGGTTGGGGTGCTTGAGAGTGCATTTTTAAAAAGTCAATTTAGTGCTATTGAAGAACACTAATTTAGCTCCTAATTCCTATATGATTATTGTTTGGTTAAATCAAGTTTTAATAAATGGGGGATGTTTTTTCGAACTTAGGGGTGGTTTTTGAAAAATTTAAATAGTCTTAGTTGAGAACCCTACTTTCTAAATCTGAATTAGTAGTTTTCTACTGATGAAAGAGTGCGTATTCGTTTACCAATTGAATTAGTAACAGTTTTTACTAATTTTTAGTAAAAAACTACTAATTCATGGAGTAAATCGGCTTACTAATTTGAAATAGTAAAAAATACAATTTACTCCATAAATTAGTTGTTTTCTACTAGCAATTAGTAGTTTTTTTACTACAAATTAGTCAAAACTGTTACTAATTCAATTAGTAAACGAATACGCACACTTTCATTAGTAGAAAACTACTAATTCAGATCCAGCTTGACGTCAAGCAATACGAAGGGTTACTTTAAATATGTAAAGGGCCCTAAAGTTTTGCATGTGGTACTAAATTAGCCCTAATTGAGCCCTAAATGTTAGCATATATAAAAACTTTTTTCGTGGAAGCGGTACTTCTACACTGAGAAAAAAATACTGTTGAATCAAATAGTTCAATGCTATTGAATTTCCCGTTATTGATTCAATAACAATTTTATTGATTGAAAAGTATATTACATAAAATGAAAAAACGAAACTATTTAAATCAAAAGTATGGTAATGTAAAATTAATGCCATTGTGTAAATTGATGCTATAGTTAATCTATTTATATCAACCGAATAATTTATTAATTCTTTGACAATTTTTATTTGAAGCATCTAAAAGGTAAATTTAAAGAAAATGTGTATAAGTTTGAATCATACGAAAAATTGTTTATTTCAAAGAAGCGAGCTCCTGGAAACGAAAGCATATGCTTTTGTTTCAATGAATGGTGTTATTGCGGGCTGCCTATAGCAGATGCTAAAAAAATCGTGACACTATGCATTTGAGACATTGATACCCAACTTATTAAAACATTCTTAACTATTGTCATCAAAATAATGACATGACTTATTATTTCAATTAACTAAACTTTTAATTTATTAATCGTGTACTTTTGTTGTAATAAATGGCGTCATTGCGGGCAATCTGTATAATAGATTTTTAAATGTAACTATAAAAAGATTTTTTTCCCTTTTTCTAAAATTTTATTTATATATACTATAAAGTTTATAAATAAAAATTTATAAATTCATAAAAATTTTATTTTTTGATTAAGTTAAAAATTTTAAAAACCCATATGATATGTTTAGAATTATAAAAAAATTTATTTTACTATTTTATAATTTTTCGTATTTTTTCGAAACATAAAACTTAAAAATAGTTAATTATCAATTAAATTATATTAATATTAATAATAATATTCTTTTATCTACTTAATATGAAAAAATATTCAAAAAAAAATTATTCAAAAAATCAGTTAACGATTATTGGACAACGAAAATAGAAAATATAAAACCACACGATAATGAAAAAATTTTTTCTAAACTTAAACCTATTTTTAAACCTTATAAAACTACGGAAATGCCAAATTTGAGAATTGATCAAGATCGAGATACCCTTTTGCAAACTGCTAAAATAACTAAACAAAATTCAATCATAATTAATGACAAAATTATTATTACAGAAAAAAAAGAAAAACTTAACTTGCTAGGTGCTCATTTCGCTTCAGTAAACAATCAAAGTAGAATCTCAAATAAACACGAGCTAAATAGAATAATAAACAATACAATTGAAACGTTTTTAGATAATGTCAAACCTCAACAAGCGGAATTAAATCCACTCGTTGAATTTTCACAACAAAACTTGGCGAGTAACCCTAAATTTGATCCAGATCCACATTTTTTTTGCACTTTTTATAAATTTAAAAAAATATTAATGAAATTTAAAAGTAAAAAATCCACAGGAATGGATGGTATTCCAATGATTGCAATCAAGAACCTTCCCGATAGTGTGCTTTCACGTTATGTCATTTTAATAAATAATATGTTAAATATTAGCCACTTTCCTGAAAAGTGGAAAGTGGCTAAGATAAAACCACTTCCAAAAAAAGACAAAGACCCAAGTCTACCTGTAAGTTATAGGCCAATAAGTTTATTACCAAATTTAAGTAAGATCTTTGAAGTTATTATTAATCAAGCATTAAATAGATTCTGCACTGATAAAAAAATTATTCCTGACGAACAATTCGGCTTTAAAAGTAAAATTTCAACTGTTCATGCAGTTAGCAAATTTACCTCTGACGTGAATAGGTCGCTATCGGGGGGGAAATTGATTGCGGCTTGCCTGATCGATATGGAGAAGGCTTTTGATACAGTCTGGCTGGACGGTTTGTTCTTTAAATTAATAAAAAAAAATTGCCCAACTCATTTGATACGGATATTGTGGAACTCGCTCAAAGGGAAAAAATAGTCATTCAAGATGGGGATGATAAATCCGAATTAATTTTTGAACTAAAGGATGGTTTACAACAGGGGGCGGTAAATTCACCCCTTTTGTTTAATATGTACATTGGAGAGTTGCTTCATTTGTTTGGAATGAATCAGAATGATGAGGTTTTCTGTATAGGATTCGCGGACGACATAATTTTGTATCTGAGTGAAAATCTCGTAACAGAGGCCCAAATTAAACTACAGGAATTGTTTAGAAAATTGGTTGATTGCCTCGAGACGTGGCGACTGAAGTGCAACGTAGATAAGTGTGAAACAATTTTATTTATGCCTAAAAGAGAAGAAAAGCAATTGGGAAAAAATATGAAAATTTGGAGAAATTTTAAAATCTCTGTGGGCGAAGATAACCCTCAAAATATAATGCATAAAAATGTAGTTAAGTATCTTGGGATACACGTGGACGATAAATTGCGCTTCAAGCGTCACGTCGCGATGGTAATAGAAAAAGCAAGAAAAGCGTTTTTCGGGCTGAAAGGCTTGTTTTATTCTAGAATTCTAAACGTTCGAATCAAGATTTTATGTTATCTCCTACTTATAAGGCCTATATTGACTTATGGATGCCAAATCTGGTACGGCGTTTCCCCTAGTACAATGGAAATGTTGAGAGTGTTCGAGCGTAAATGTCTAAGGGCTTGTCTCGGTAGGTACCGCGACCCAGCGACGGATTATTATACCTCAATCTCGAACAAAAAAATTTATGACCTAGCCAATATTCCTAGAATCGACTCCTTCATCCTCAAATTAACTCGAAATCATATAGCGAATGCAATAAAGAATCAAATGAACCCCCTTATTTCGGCTCCGTTCAGTGAAAATGATCAAAATTATATCAAAAAACTTATCTCGCGTGGTCGTTTACCTATCGAGACATTCCCTGCATTGGATAGAGACGGTTTTATTCAGGACAATAATAATGTCCCAATATTGTACCACGTCGCGAGACACACATGTGGCGGTGTGGTGAAATATAATAAAGTCGATATAGAAAATGATAACACCATAAAAATGGTTTATTCAAGGGCTCTCCCTACCCGTGATATCGCAGATAAGACTGCAAGAAATGTAAATAAATACTCATGGTTGCAAGTGTGAATGCTACTACGAATCCTGTCCATTAAAGATATATATCCTCTATATAAGTTCACACAAAAGAAAAGTGACTATTCAGGACTTTTTTTAGCTTACTTATAGTTACTAATTGTTAGTGACATTTTGTGTTTTTTTTGTCCTGATGCAATTTATTTATATGTGAATGTCGAGAGCTAGTTCTCCAATGAATATACGGTTTAAGAAAGATTGTTTATAAATATTTGTGAATTATTGTTGCGTGTATGAGTGTAGTCTTGATTACTACCAGTTGACCGCTTTGCTTATTCTAGCCTGTTAATTAGTCAACGTTTCTTCTGTTTGTTGCTTCGTTCTATGTGATATTTTTATACTGTTGTTAATAATAAAGCAAAAAAAAAAAAAAAAAAAAAAAACGTTGGACTTCGGTGGTTCTAGTCAATCACGAAAGTTAAGCAACGTTGATCGCGGTTAGTACTTTGATGGGTGACCACTAAGGAATACCAAGTTTTTCAGGCTTCAAAAAAAAATATATATGTGTGTGAGGGTGTGTGTATGGAAGGGTAAATTCTTTCGATTTAAATATATATAGGTGTGGTGTGTATGTGAGAGTGCGAAATAAAAAAAAATAAATATATAGAAGTGTGAACATGAGAAATAATTATAATATATAAAAAATTTGTAAGCTTAGATTAGTTTTTTTAATTTATCGTTGTTTTCATTTAACCTCATAAGAGGATTGAGTTTATAGCATGGTGCTATTAAAGCAATAGTATATGCTATAGATTCTATAGCATATGCTTTTTAATTTAAAAACTTTTTCCATTGACTCAAAAGCATATTCTATAGATTCGAAAGCATATACTTTTGAATTTAAAAACTTCTTTCTTTGATTCAAAAGCATATTCTGTTGACTCAATAAAAATACCTTTAGATTAACATAGTTTTCTGTCAATTTAAGAAATATGCTTATGTTTCAATGACAGTGACACTATCGAATCATTAAAATCTGTGCTTTCAAAACAATGACATATATGTTAGGCAGCCCGGTATGACACTATTCATAGAATCAAATCCATATGTCATTGATTCAACAGCATTTTTTTCTCAGTGTAGGATTAACGACCTTTTTGGCTAGACTTTTCAGACAAGCGACGCTATTTAGGGTGTGACTAGTGGCTGAGTAGCAGCAGAAATGGGCAAGCATCTCTAGACGTTCCAAAAGAGTTTTATACACGAGTAAATCTTCCTACCAGTGCTCCTTTATTGTGTGGACAAACTGATATTAATGTAAAAATTGAATTTTTGCAAATATTTCGCAAAATTATGCCGGCACTAAATTTGGCAATAAAGCATTGAAGAGCCTTAAAAAAGCCCTAAATTTTTACCTATAGTAGACCTTCCTACGAGTACTCCTTCGTTTTTGGACAAACTGCTGTAATGTATAACTTGAATTTTTGCAAATATTTGGCGAAATTATGCCGGCATTAAATTCGGCAATAGAGCACTGCGGAGCCTTAAAAAAGCCCTAAATTTTGACCTATAGTAGACCTTTCTAAGAGTGCTCCTTCATTGTGTGGACAAGCCACCTTAATGTTAAGCTAGCTTGTCCACAAGTTTTTTAAAGAAAATGTCGAGCATTAAATTCGTCATTAGGGCAGAGGGATTCCACGGGTAAAACGAACAGTTGTCGGTGACAAGTTATCGATTTGGCTCAAATTTTTTAGGCGTATTCTACCTCTAAAAATACTCAACTAGCCAAAATTTCAAGCCCCTATCTCATAAAGAACACTCACAATCGTAAATTTCGTGAAAAGTGTCATCTTTCAAAATGAAGATTGAAAAATCCATTTCTTCTCGAAAAAATGTTAATTTTGGTCAAAAAAAAAAATTGGAAAGATACTAGTCGATGGGAAATTTTCCAAAGAATCCAATGCCGTTGGAATTTTTGACCTATCTCTAAACGCATGCGCAGTAGATTAAAAAAACTGATTTTTTTAAAAAAAATCATAACTCAAAATGACCTATTTCGATTTGGCTCTAATTTTCAGGAAAGACAGCTGAAAAGCTATACTTTAAAATGGTTATACCTAAAATTTGCATATTTTGAGTTTTTAACCATTTTTATGCAAAATAGTGAGCTAATTCAAATTTTTTCAAGGTTTCCTTACAGTATTTGCTTTTTGTGCGCATGCGCAGTTATATAGACAAAAACTAAGCCCAAATTCAAAATCCTCGAAAAATTTCCAATCAGTTATCTATATTAACACTTCATTTTTATTTATTCTAAACAAATTTTAACAGAAAAAACAAATACATGTTATAATTAAGAGCATTGCAAATATGAGAGTGTTTAAAAAAATTATCTTTTGCGTTTACTTCTTGAATTTGCCCTTGATTATCATTTATTTTTATTATTATAGTAATTTTACCATTTTTGTTATTAATAATTTTTTGTTAAAAAAGGATCTTTAATTTTATTAAATTCAAATCAGGGCGGGAACGACCTGCTTCCTGCGCAGGCAGCTGTTGACTGGAGGTGTGAAAGTTCCTTTAATTTTAAATATGGCTTCCAATAATAAACTGAAAATAGGAACATAACCTTTAGGTTATGTTCTTATTTTATGTTATTTATGTTATTTATGTTTATTTATGTTATTCCTATTTTCAGTAACATAACAACATAACCTTTAGGTTATGTTCCAATAATAAACTGAAAATAGGAACATAACCTTTAGGTTATGTTCCTATTTTCAGTAACATAACAACATAACCTTTAGGTTATGTTCTTATTTTATGTTATTTATGTTATTTATGTTTATTTATGTTATTCCTATTTTCAGTAACATAACAACATAACCTTTAGGTTATGTTCCTATTTTCAGTTTATTATTGGAAGCCATATTTAAAATTAAAGGAACTTTCACACCTCCAGTCAACAGCTGCCTGCGCAGGAAGCAGGTCGTTCCCGCCCTGATTTGAATTTAATAAAATTAAAGATCCTTTTTTAACAAAAAATTATTAATAACAAAAATGGTAAAATTACTATAATAATAAAAATAAATGATAATCAAGGGCAAATTCAAGAAGTAAGCGCAAAAGATAATTTTTTTAAACACTCTCATATTTGCAATGCTCTTAATTATAACTTGTATTTGTTTTTTCTGTTAAAATTTGTTTAGAATAAATAAAAATGAAGTGTTAATATAGATAACTGATTGGAAATTTTTCGAGGATTTTGAATTTGGGCTTAGTTTTTGTCTATATAACTGCGCATGCGCACAAAAAGCAAATACTGTAAGGAAACCTTGAAAAAATTTGAATTAGCTCACTATTTTGCATAAAAATGGTTAAAAACTCAAAATATGCAAATTTTAGGTATAACCATTTTAAAGTATAGCTTTTCAGCTGTCTTTCCTGAAAATTAGAGCCAAATCGAAATAGGTCATTTTGAGTTATGAATTTTTTTAAAAAAATCAGTTTTTTTAATCTACTGCGCATGCGTTTAGAGATAGGTCAAAAATTCCAACGGCATTGGATTCTTTGGAAAATTTCCCATCGACTAGTATCTTTCCAATTTTTTTTTTTTACCAAAATTAACATTTTTTCGAGAAGAAATGGATTTTTCAATCTTCATTTTGAAAGATGTCACTTTTCACGAAATTTACGATTGTGAGTGTTCTTTATGAGATAGGGGCTTGAAATTTTGGCTAGTTGAGTATTTTTAGAGGTAGAATACGCCTAAAAAATTTGAGCCAAATCGATAACTTGTCACCGACAACTGTTCGTTTTACCCGTGGAATCCCTCGGCATTAAATTAGCATTAAATTAACATTAAATTAGCCCTTAATTTTCAAATAGGTTTTATCCAGATCAGACAATGTGGACAAACCAGGTTAACTGACCTATATAAATAATACGTATATACATCGATTTTTTGCCAAATTGCTATTTTTTTCACTTGTATCATATTTTCAGTATCTATTGTGATGAGAATGTGTCAATTTTATGGACTGCTTTTTTCACCCATTTAATAAAATTTAATTTTCAATGAAAAATGTCTTCTTTTGGTGTTTTTTTTGATATTTTTCTACATTTAATCCACTGTAACTTTAACAATTTTAAAAATTACGAAATTGAAGAATTCGACTTTATCAGCAAAGTGACATCTATTAGATGTCATTAAAACTCCTTGGTTCAGAGTAAGGTGTTTTATGTGATAATTATATCGATATGATTTGTCGACAACTCTGAACCAAGGAGTTTTAATGACATCTAATAGATCCCTATTGAAAAAAAACACGTATAATTGTACGTATAATAATACGTATTATTATACGTATAATTATACGTATTATTATACGTATAATTATACGTATAATAAGACATACGAATTTGAAACAAGAATTATACGTATAATTATACGTATAATAATACGTATAATTAATTATACGTATAATAATACGTATAATAATACGTATAATTATACGTATTATTATACGTATAATTATAATTCTATTAAAAATAGAATAATAGAATAGAATAATAATAGAATAATTAGTAGCAAAATTGCGCTGAAAATTTTTAGAAATTTTAAAATGCAAATTAAATTTCACGAAAAAAAATATCGTCTAATGTCAATTCAAGCAGTCACCCATCCAAGTACTAACCGCGTCCAACGTTGCTTAACTTCCGTGATCTGATGAGAACTTGTTCCTTCGCCTTGGTGTTTCCGCTGTCTTGTCTTGATTAATAACTTTGTCGTATAAGTATCACTAAAAGTGAGGTGCGATACAATACTTATACGACAAAGTTATTAATCAAGACAAGACAGCGGAAACACCAAGGCGAAAGAACAAGTTCTCATCAGATCACGGAAGTTAAGCAACGTTGGACGCGGTTAGTACTTGGATGGGTGACTGCTTGAATTGACATTCGACGATATTTTTTTTCGTGAAATTTAATTTGCATTTTAAAATTTCTAAAAATTTCCAGCGCAATTTTGCTACTAATTATTCTATTCTATTATTCTATTTTTAATAGAATTATAATTATACGTATAATAATACGTATAATTATACGTATTATTATACGTATAATTAATTATACGTATTATTATACGTATAATTATACGTATAATTCTTGTTTCAAATTCGTATGTCTTATTATACGTATAATTGTACATATAATAATACGTATAATTATACGTATAATAATACGTATAATTATGCGTATAATTATACGTATAATTATACGTATAATAATACGTATAATTATACGTATTATTATACGTACAATTATACGTGTTTTTTTTCAATAGGGATGTCACTTTGCTGATAAAGTCGAATTCTTCAATTTCGTAATTTTCAAAATTCTTAATCAGCGATAAATATAGTATTTCTATATAAAATATATCTAACTTTAACAATTTTATTTTAATCAAAAAATTTTACATAAAAAAGTTGTTTGCTTTCTTCTGAACTATAAAGCTGTGTAGTGACAAAAATTTTTTCTGAAATAATTGAAATTTTAAAGTTTTGAAAATCCTGCAGTTTTAGCATTTTTTGATGAAAATGGATTGCTCACGAAATTGACCTGTATTTTGACACTAACTTTGTGTGTGCAAAGTAGTAAGTCGATTCCCTTCGATTTACAAAAGTTATTGTGTCAACAACATTTTGTGTCTACGGACAGACATACATACAAACACTTTCGCCGTACCATGATTTTTCGATTCAGGGCACCTTAGAACGTGAAGATTTCATGGAAATAGAAAAAGTCAATTTTCTTCTCAAGTTATGAGAATGTAAAAATTTTTTTTTTAAATTTCACTAAAGAACAATATTTAAATTGCATAAAACATTCTAATTATTTATATATAATGCGAATTAAAAAAAGAGAGTGCGTATTAGAATTATACAAAAACATGTACAAATTGAGTATGTTGCAAATTTTTAATTTAAATTTTTTTTATTGTTAAAATTTAATATACATTGTATATGAATTACACTCAAATATACCAGTTTCTTAAATTTAAGTACTATATATTTATTAAAATTACAAACATTTTTAACAGTGTACTCTACAAAATATTTCTTTTTTGTAAAAAATATGTATTATAATATACACAATCGTCGCAAATTGTCGGTCCGGCTGACGTGCAAGGAGTGGAAATTTGATGCTGACTTTAAAGCAAGATATTTTAAGTTAGATAAAAGTTAGAGACTTGTAACTTACAATTAGACGGTTAGAAAGCTGATAAAATTCTGCTTCTGAATGTATGTCAAGAAAACTTTATCTTTTTTTAGCGTTTATAACAAAACGAAAAGATTTCAAGAAAAATTTATGCAATTTTCCTACTTTCGTACTGTTTGACTCTTGGCATAATGTATAATATTGAATGGAAAAATTTGACAATTATACAACATAATCTTTAAGATCTTAGCTTTAATTTAATTTGTTTCAAAAATGCAAATTAAAATTGAGACCTTAAAGATTATGTTGTAAAATTGTCAAATTTTTCCATACATTACACTGGGTAACAAAAAAATGCAAAATGTTGTGTTTATTTCAAAATTCCTGTGTTTGAAAATAGGGGTTAAAGTGTCAAAAATGGCATTTTGGCACTGCTTGAAGTACTATAAAAGGAAAACGTGAGAGCATAGAAAGCTTTAATAGGGCTCAAAAGAGAGATTAAACCTTCAACTTTAAGACCCAAAACTAAAATGTCATGAAATAATTACGGAGAACCTGTATTTAACGCATAACATATGTATTTAACGTCTTGTTAGAAGACTCAAGAGAATTTAAACGGTTTTTAAAAAATTTGTCCGACATATTGAATCCGCCATTTTGAATTTCGAAAATCTTACTTAAAATTCGTAATCAGTGACCTCAAAAACCTCCTGGTAATAAGGCTCAAGCATATTTTAACGATTTTAAAAAAATCGTCTACCGTACCAGATCCGACATTTTGAATTTTTAAAACCTAACCTTAAATTTGTAATCAGAAACCCAAAATACCTCTTACAAGGGGAGGGCACGGAATGTTTTTCTGAAAAAAAATTTGTTATGCTATCTTGTAGGGTCATATGAAAGAACTTGTTTCACAAAATGCTAACGCTCACTAGGCTAAAACAACAGAGAAAATCATATTTAAAGATTCTCGGATTTTCATGTTTTTCATGAATTTGTGCAATGTGCATTCTGATTCAATTTAGAGGTTCCCATTTTGTGAAACAAGTTCTTTGATATGACCCTATATGAAGACGCCCGAGCCGGGCACGAGTGCTTACGAAAATTAGTCGAGTAATTTAATGACTACTGCCACGTGTCCCATACGATATTTTTTAACCCCAAGGCACAAAAGTAACAAGTTTTACAAAGTAACTGAAATGTATACTTTTCAAATACATAGTAGCAGAGGCGCGCGAGGGAAAAAAAATCCGGATCAAAAAATAAATTTTAAATGAAAAATATTTATTTATTTTAATAAACACTTTTTTGTCATAAGACATAAATGTAATTTTAATTTTATAATATTATAGTAACGTAATGATAATTTGTAATTATTTGGTTTTTGTTTATAAATAATAATCAACGAGATAATCATAAATTTAAATTATAAGTATGTTGCAGACATAGTTTTAGATAATTTCTAATTATTTGTTGTTTTTTAATAATAATAAAAAAGATTAACATAAATCTTAAATCGAAATATATATTAATTATGGTTTTAGTTCAGTAATTTTTAAAAACAATAAAACTAAAAAAAGGTTTATATATTCTTTAAAACATCGAATATACTATGAAATGTTGAAATTTTCAATTTTTGTTTTTTATTTTAAAAAAAGACTTAAAAACAAGAGTATTTTAAAATCAGTTTAATTCTCTGAAAGTTTATCATGATATTGCAGTTCTGAAAATTAACCCTATGCGGCACACATTTTTCATTACATTCAAAAATACAGATGATCACATCTATAAGGATTTTGGGGTCGCTGATTACGAATCTAAAGTCAGTTTTTAAAAATTCAAAATGGCGGATCCATTATGGCTGACGACTTTTTGAAAACTTAATGCAATTCGCTTAAAACTATTTACTCGGGGGTTTTTGCGGTCGCTGATTACGAATCTGAAATCAGATTTTAATAATTCAAAATGGCGGATCTAATATGGCGGACGACTTTTAGAAAACTTAATGCAATTTGCTTGAAACTAGTTACTCAGGGGTTTTTGGGGTCGCTGATTGCGAATCTGAAATCAGATTTTAATAATTCAAAATGGCGGATCCAATATGGCGGACGACTTTTTGAAAACTTAATGCAATTTGCTTGAAACTAGTTACTCAGGGGTTTTTGGGGTCGCTGATTGCGAATCTGAAGTCAGTTTTCAAAAATTAAAAATTGCGGATCCAATATGGCGTATGACTTTTTGAAAACCTAATGCAATTCGCTTGAAACTTGTTCTCTGGGGTTTTTGGGGTCGCTGATTGCGAATCTGAAGTCAGTTTTCAAAAATTAAAAATTGCGGATCCAATACGGCGTATGACTTTTTGAAAACCTAATGCAATTCTCTTGAAACTTGTTCTCGGGGGTTTTTGGGGTCGCTGATTGCGAATCTGAAATCAGATTTTAATAATTCAAAATGGCGGATCCAATATGGCGGACGACTTTTTGAAAACTTAATGCAATTTGCTTGAAACTAGTTACTCAGGGGTTTTTGGGGTCGCTGATTGCGAATCTGAAATCAGTTTTCAAACCTTCAAAATGTCGGATGCAATATGGGGTACGATTTTTAAAATCTAATGCAATTCGCTTGAAACTTGTTACTCGGGGCTTTTCGAGATGATTTGGTAGCCTTGAAAAAGGTTGATTGTTTTAGTTGCAGATTACAAATATCATGTTTTATTTTTAAAATTGGAAATGGCGGATCGTAAGTAACATTCCATTTTTAGTTGTGATAAGCGGCGAAACAATTTCTTGGTGGCAATAGGCAGAGTGAAACATTGCAAGTTTTACAAATCCAGGACGTTCGCTTTTGGTCAGCTTTTTTACTACAATGAGCACATATTGGATCGACATTTTGAATTTTGAAAAACTAACATTGGATTCGTAATCAGCCACCCGAAAACACCCGAGTAACAAGTTTTAAGCAAATTTCGTGGATTTTTAAAATTTTCGGTCGCCATATTGAATCCGACATTTTGAATTTTCAAAAACTGACTTCAGATTCGTAATCAAAGACCCCAAAAACCCCCTAGTAACACGTTTCACACGAATTGCATTAGATTTTTAAAACGTCGTCCGCCATTTTGGATTCCGCCATTTTGAATTTTTTAAAACTGACTTTAGAATCGTAATCAGCGACACCAAAAACCTCCGAGTAACGAATTTCAAGCGAATCCAAGCAAGTTTTAAACAATTGTCCGTCATTTTGAATTTTTAAAAACAGACTTCAGATTCGTAATCAGCGACCCCAAAAATCTCGGAGTACAAAATATCGGTTCCCTTTTTACCTAAATTTTCGGTAATGAATTTTTTTCCAAAATAATGAGTTTTTTGACAATTATTTATTTATAATTGTTTATAATTTTGCGTAAATATTGTTATTTTTATTTTCGTTTCATTCAATAATATGTTCTCATTCACTTTAAAAAAAATTAATGAATATTGCTTAAAAAACTTAAAATACAGTATGAAAAGTTGTAAATAAAATAGGTGGTAATCTGGGTTACCACTGTGCCGCAAAGGGTTAAAGTGCTTTTCTCGTAGGATATTCTTTGGTAAATATGTCGAATCTTGACAATTACTCTCAAGATTTCTTTTACGGCGCTTAGAAGAGATACTACTTTCTGAATCAATTTTTTGAGACACATTGGTTGCAAATTGTTGATAAGTTGAAGGCATCACATCGATTGCTTTAGAAAAAAGAGAGCCTATTTCTTTTTTTTTCGTCCTAGATTGATCTAAGTACCCTTCAGCAACTGTGCTACTCTTCCATGCACCATGTTTCTTAAAATAAGCAATCTGCCCCAACGTCTACTAGAATATAGAATGGTGGCCGAACTCCGCCTAAAACTGTGGCCAGTGTGTTTTTTATAGTTTGGTAGTTTAAAAAATTCATCGATTTTTCGTGGTACAGATTTGAATTTATTCTTTCCAACTACCTGTTAATTATTTAATATAAGTTTAAAAAAGTTCTATTCAAATTAATTTTTAATATTTATTCAATATTTATTGCGTTTTATTATAACCTTAAAAATAAATTGTATTTTATATTTAAAAAATCGAAATTGTCGTAAAATTCAAGGCTGAAAATTAATATTAACATTAAATTAACATATTTACCTGAACGGTACACTTTCATTTTTGGAAATTCAAAAAGAATCTGTCGGTTTAAACATTTTTGGGGCGGAGGTTTTTGTATTTCTCCACGTATGAGCAATATTTTCCATTGAATGTGTACAACTGAGATTGCTTTGTTTTAGTTTCTGAAACTTTAATAAAGTAAAGTTCTACTTGGCATTCGACATCTTGTATGTTAGCAAGAACAAGAACAAGGCTCAGAAATATTATAATTTTTTGCGAATTATTTTTTAATTAAAAATACAATATTTTATATTTTAATCAATTATAATTTAGAGTTAGTTGGGGTAAATGGGGATAAGAGGTGTTATAGCTTAATTTACAGTCTTCAAATTAAGTTCAATGTCATTATTTTAACCTCAGATCACCTCATTTGTTAATTTACGAGATTTGCAATAATAACACAAAATTTTAAACTGCTATATCTTCCGTTCTAATAATCGGATTAAGGTCTACTTTTTTTTAAAATGTCAAGGAAAATGAGAGGAATAAATCTCTTTGAGAACAATTTTTTATAATTTTACAATTAAATAATTATTAAGTCTGTTTTTTTTCAAACGCGAGACAAAACACTAAAATAATAAAATAAAAAAATTTCAAATGGTTTAACTATTATATATCTATTACAAATTTTTTTCAAGTTTTTACATCCCTTAATACAGTAATATACTTAGGGAAACTTTTTTCTCAACCCTCACGTGCCTGAGTTCATGTTTGGATGTGAATGCCTGAGCTGGGTCCACCGGACCTAGCTGCTTAAATTTCATTTAAAAAAAGATTTAATATCGGGATATTTAATATTTTTATTCTAAATTATAATTGTAATATTTTGCAAATATAATTGCAAAAAATGTCCAATCTTTTGACACTCTAGGGTACATAAATAGCCCACAAAAAGTCGTGTCGTGACACCTTTTTCGACTGGGCGAACTTAAGTGTACAGTACAAAAGAAAAAATTAAATTAATTTTAGTATTACTGGGTATTATTAAGTTTTTGGGGTCGCTGATTACGAATCCGACGTCAGATTTAGAAAATTCAAAATGGCGGATCCAATATGGCGGACGAATTTTTTTAAAACGTTCGGATTCGCTTAAAAACCGTTACTTGGGGGTTTTCGTGGTCGCTGATTACGAATCCGGTATCCGTTTTTTAAAATTTAAAATGGCGTATCCAATATGGCGGACAAATTTTTAAAAATTTAATATATTTGCTTGAAAATCGTTACTCGGGGTTTTCGGAGTCGATGATTACGAATCTGGTGTCCGTTTTTCAAATTTCAAAATGGCGAATAATTTTTTAAAAAATCGTTTGGATTCGCATGAAAATCCTTACTCGGGGGTTTCGGGGTCGTTGATTACGAATGCTGTGTCCATTTTTCAAATTTCAAAATGGCAGATCCAATATAGCGGGCAGGAAAATTAAAAATTAATACAATTTACTAATATCAGATTCGTAATCAGCGACCTTGAAAATCCCTGAATAACGAGTTTCAAGCAAAACCGTTAAGTTTAAAAAAATATATCCGCTATATTAATTCCGCCATTTTGAATTTTGAAAAAGTAACAGCAGATTTGTAATCAGCGACCTTAAAAACTCCCAAGTAACGATTTTCAAGCGAATCTAAACGATTTTTAAAAAAATTATCCGCCATATTGAATCCAACATTTTGAATTTTGAAAAACAAACACCGGATTCGTAATCAGCTCAAAGGCACTTACTGCAACTTGACTGGTATTAGATTAATTGAACCTCCCAATTCTATAACTCGTTTAGCGCTAGGCCGGACGGTTTTCATGCCAGTCAACGGACCAGAAAGTAAAAAAAATTTAAAGTCAAAATTAAAATTATTAAAATACATAATCCAATGTATAATGAAAATGCGCAACTTTTTTATCTTCAAAGTTTTTTTCTAAACTTAATATTGTTGATAATAAAAACAAAAAACTGAAAATTTTTCGCCACTCAATTTAATTACTTTTTAAAACATAACTCGTTGAAACGAGAAAAATACCAATAGATTTGAATGAAATTTGGTATGTAAATGTGTTGAGGTATAATGATGACGATAAAACAATAAAAAGTTTTAAATTCACTTATTGTTAATTCATTTTTAATTGCAAATTGGGAAAGGTCGGTAATGACGTTTTCTATGCTTCGACGACAAAAAGTCTGAGGGGAACTTTTGAGTTTAACAAACTTCCAGTGAGAAAGTTGTTCATTAGAAACCAAAGAAGTTTTCTACGAAGGTTTCAGACAGATTCCTTAAAAATTAACGGAAATATGCATTGTTGAAAAAATTACGCGCAGCGGCTCCACGCCGTTTGCATTGCAACGCTCTCGTCCCATTCACGTCAAGCATTACAGACGCATTTTCTTCCCATTTTTTCGGTACTTATTTATTGTTTACTGTTTTTGCAATAAACTTTTATTAATTTACAAATAATTTTTATACGTGGCGCTTTGATTAATATGAATTATCTTGTATAAATTTATTTTTAAAAATACAAATTTTCAGATGATTTAATAAAAAGGTAAGTTTATAAAAAATATAATTTGTTACATTCTTATCATATGAGAAGATATTAGAATTGGTCGAAAATTGCCTCTTTCTATTTCCATGAAATCTTTACGTTTTGAGGTGCCCTAAATCGAAAAAATATGGTCCGGCGAAAGTGTCAGTGTGTCTGTATGTATTATAACGTGTATTTTATTTATTTATTTGATTGAATTTTATGCAGTTTTAATTAATTAATTTATGTAAAATACCTGCTGTAGTTGGTTTTCATTTATTTATTGCCCGAGACGCTAGATTATTTAAAGGAAAATAATTAAACCAATTAATACACGAATTTATTAAGCTAGTCCAGTTGGTTAACAAGAAGAGCGGGTGAATCAGGAAAATCACCAAATAAATTTAAAACACAATTTAATTACATATTGAGACAGGTCCTGCAGAGACCTGTGAAGATAAACATGTGTTTCACAGAACGAGATTTAAAGTCATACACCTTTTAGGTGATCAAATATTTAAGAAACAACACTTCACTTGATTAGATACTCACCAGAAATACGCGGACGTCCACGCATTAACCCACGTCTCATTTTTACACCAAAAATTTACAAAACAGAATTATATTTCTGAAATTTATAGCAGACAACTGCCCTACAGCGAACGCCAAAACGAGAATGAACAAAAATGGCTGTTCGTAAGCGTGGTCACGTCAGTTCGTCACGCTTCGTCTAGGTAGTGAGTCTCGCCCGAGTTACAAGGATCCACGAATGTTAATCGATGCACGACAGATTCCCCGACGGGTCTTATCGGCCCCCCCAGAATTTAGCCTTCCTGGCTCGCGTATAATGGGGCACTTTCACGTGCATGATCCATTCATTTGGTTGGGGTTCTGAGGCAGGAGGATCTGCCCCACTGCTTGGTCGGGAATCAGTTCCGGACTCTCCACCCTGGGAAAATAGCTCTTCTCCTACGGTGACAGCCTATTAGGCTGAGCTCGACCAATTGTCTGGTGGATATGCTCCAGGTCATCTTTGGTAAATAGTGAGGCCTGGAATGGGAACCGACCTAGTGTAAGCAGGTGGCGCGCGGTCACTAGCACATCAGGATCCAAACCATCCAAGGGTTGTCTTGGATGCAACAATATTTCCTCTGTCAAAAGAAAAGTTAAACTCTTACTTCTTTGGTGCACTTTTTACATCAAGGGTCAAATTTCCGACCGAACGAATCGAATTCAGAATTTGAAGAATTTAAAACAAGTAAGATCTATTACGGAGTTTAAGACGGTGAGCACGTTCTACTTCCATTGTAGGGTCCGTCCACACGATTGGATCAGTTTCCGGTTCCGTATTATTAAATTCCGAATCAGACCAGTAGATTTCCAATAAATCGCGGTCTAGAGATTGTTTCTCTTCCGAGTCGTTTGAATCGCTACTAATGTCTTCCGCATGATATGGTTGAAGGTGGGATGCGTGATATCTCCCTGCAAGACGACCTTCTAATGACGCCAGTTCATAAATATTTGGAGATACGACTTTGACTACCATAAAGTGGCCAAGAAATGCAGGGACCAGCTTGCTTGCTATATTGTCGTGTTTATTTGAGAGGACGTGAAGTGGTTTTTTAACCAAATCCCCGAATTTAAAACGTTGGTCCCGATAACGGCGGTTATAGTATTTAGCCTGACGGAGAAAAACTTTGTCTTGGTTTTTAGTAATATTTTCTCGTAGGTCTTTCAATCTAGACATTCGAGTTGTCTACTCATTGACGCCAGGAAGTGGCAACTCGAATCCCCCTCCACAAGCCGACGAAACGATTTTAACGGGACGGGTTCTCTTCCCATATTGTGGAAAGCCGGGGTGACTAAATTTGTACTATGAAGCGCTGCACAGAGAGAAATTTCTTACTTTAAACGCTCCAATACTATACTATATAGTTCCCCTTTCTGCTGTGCGAGATTCGTTCAAGGGACATACTAATATAGCGTCAACGTGGAGCGATATTTCAATTAGTCGTCTGTGTCCAGTGTCATGTATTCTTCTAACCTCAAAACAGTAAATTCGCTTAAGGCCTAAGCAGAATAGATTCTTGAACGGGAACGCAATCGTGAACGGAAACGTAAGAATGGGTGAGAGAAGAATAAAAATATTCGCTATCCTTCTCTTACTCATTCTTACGTTTCCGTTTACGATTGCGTTCCCGTTCAAGAATCTATTCTGCTTAGGCCTTTACTATACAGCTTGCAAGTTACTCGCTCAACGTTGATGCGATATTCGTATGTGCCTCGAACGAATCTCGCACGGCAGAGAGGGGAACTATATTCACTCGTCATTCGTGAAATAGAGCCATAAAGTTGCTACGAATATAGAAGAATCAACGACACTTTATGTCTCCAGAACAACTCGAACTATTTTAGTATGCTCAAGAGTAGTTTTGGTATAAATTTTATGCTATTAACGCCGTAGCAGTTGTTTTACTAAATTAGTAAGTCGTTTTCATACAAAATCAGTAAGAAATTTCTGTCCGTGCGCATTATATGCAAAACGAAAGTCACCGATGATAATATCCCAATTACGGTGATTATCGACGATAAATGAACGAATCGGTGGTTAATTCTTTTATCGCGTTATTATTACATTCTGTGCCGCTGTCACTATGCAACACCTGGGGAGTGCTCCAGCGGTTTATAACAAGTTCGCGAAATGAGTCCACTCATTTGGTAAATAGGTCTTGGAATACAATCAAGTATTAGAATCCTCTCGAACTTTTGAGGAATGGGCCTATTACGTCCGTGATCACTACACTCCACGGTTCATGCACTATGCGTTGAGTCATTAAACCACGCTGTTTGACTTGTTCCGATTTTGTTTAATTGGCAGACAATGCATTTACGTACGAATTGTTCAATATTTTTTAGCATGCCTGGCCAGTAGTACCGGATTGACGCACAATGTTTAAGTTCTTAGCTTTAAATTGCTTCTTTGAAAAAGTGATTATCGACGGCTGAGTTCTAGAAAAACATGTTCGGACCTTTTTTAACATATTTCAAGAGCCACAAATCACTTTTTATGTTTTAAAATGCAAATTAAAGCTAAGACCTTCAAAATTACGTTGTTAAATTGTCAAATTTTTCCATACATTATTTTAAATTGTGCCAGGAGTCAAAAAAATTAGTACCAAAGTAGGAAAATTGAATAATTTTTTCATGAAATCTTTTCGGTTTTATAAATGCTAATAAAAGAAAAAAAAATTCTTGATGTATATTCAAACGCAGAATTTTATAAGTTTTCCAAGCATCTAAGTTACAAGTCTCTTTCTTATTTCTAACTTAAAATATCTTGCTTTAAAGTCAGCATCAAATTTCCACTCCTCTCACGTCAGGCGTACCGACAGTTTCCGACGGTACTGTATGTATATATTCCTTGCATTTCTATGATAATTATTTGCATTAAAATATTTTAAAGCTATAAATTACGCGATTTTAAAGAAAAAATTAAATTTCTCAAATAGGGCTCGATGAATAATTTTGATTTATGCTCGGAATATCTCCTTTTTTGTCCTAGCATACAATCCGGAAAAAAATTTTGGTTGTTTTAATCTTTCATAATTATTTATTTAAGCTGACCGTGATATATATGTTATACGATGACAGACCGACCTTGAAACCAATTTTAAATAAAAGCATTCTAATTAAAAGATACCAAATTCGTTCGTAACAAGGACTACAAAGCTTCCTCCACGAGGAAGCAAAACAAAAAAATCACGAAATTATTTTTTTTAAATTTACACGGAGAAACTTTGTGTATCACTTCTTCTTAAACTCACCATGTATTTTTAGTAAATTGACTACTAAAGGGGGGAAAAACTGCAACTATATCAATTTTTCTTAGTCTGACTACTAAAATTTGGCATTGGATCGAAAATTAAATTTCACGAAAAAACATTTCGTCGAGTGTCAATGCAAGTGGTCACCCATCCAAGTACTAACCTCGTCTAACGTTGCGTAACTTCCGTGATCTGATGAGAACTTGTTCCTTCGCCTTGGTGTTTCCGCTGTCTTGTCTTGATTAATAACTTTGTCGTATAAATATTGTATCGCACCTAACCTCACTTTTACTGATACGAAGTAACACAAGTACACTTCAACTTTACAAAAAAAAAAAAAATAGTGTTCATTTGAAACTGATTCTCAAAAACTAAAAAAATTATAAGCTTGGATATAAGAGATGTACATGACATGATATATTTTTTTTTGGGGGGGGGTTTCATAGACAAGCTCACATGTGCTCAGGAGAGTACTGTATGTTTTAAGCGCCCCTAACTTCATAAAAAAGTATTTTCGATGTATAATCTAACCGGATTGTGAAATTTTAAAGACAGAAAAAGAAAATTAACCTAAAGTAAAGCCTCATTAATATTATTTATGATTCAATTAAAAATTAATTAATAATTCTTGAGATTAAGTCGGGGCTTCATCTAACCCTTTTTAGTTACGACACTGTCCACGTCGAATTTTTCTTAACTTGACTACTAAATATTGAAAAAAGAGTTCATATATTGTTAAAGAGACTTATATTAAATAAGAAATTTCGTCTTTTTCTCGTTTTTTCCCCACTTTAGTAGTCAATTTACTAAAAATACATATGAGTTTAACAAAATGTGATACTCAAAGTTTCTCCGTGTAGAGACCCCAAAAACTTTTTTGTACTAAGTTTCATAAAAATTTGTCGACCAGAATTTGTTGGACATTTTGAGTCCACAGTATCAATTTTTTCTCTAACAGTGAACAATGATTATAATAAGAGAAATTTTTAGTGATTTCTGTTGATGAAGAATTTATTAGAAAGCACATACAAAAATTGAATTCCATATGTTTTTAATTATAAAAATGCTTTCAGATAATTGAATTATCAAAGAATATTATAAAAATCATTAAAAATAATTGAAATTTTGC
Source organism: Leptopilina boulardi (assembly GCF_019393585.1). Taxonomy (NCBI): domain Eukaryota; kingdom Metazoa; phylum Arthropoda; class Insecta; order Hymenoptera; family Figitidae; genus Leptopilina; species Leptopilina boulardi. Next base: position 201,539 of record NW_026137978.1, read on the forward strand.
AAATAATTAAATTTTAAGTGAGTTTGAAATAGAAATTTTTGGTAATTTTATTTGCTAATTTTTTTAAAATTATAAACAACCCGTGTGGTAAAAGCTATGATCTTGCCCCCAAGACTTCGGGGCTCCCGGCGGGGGCCCATGAGGACTGATCCATATGGCGAATCCATGAGGGCCAACGTAGGGGCCCCGCATGGATTACCCACATGATAGTTTAGCAAAATTTTCTAAGTCCAAAAGTCAAATATTTTTTCATCAACAAAAAATTAATGTTTACACTGATTTAGAACAACGAAAAACGTGTTTTTAATAAAAATATGTTTACACTTTTTTGAAAATAACACTCTCACATATGGCAAGAGACATGAGGGCCAATGTAGGGTCCGGCATGGATCGCCACCATGCGTTAGATTTATTTATTTCTCAGGTTTGCGTTTAATCATTAATTCTATGTATGAATTAGTTGAAAGATGAAAATATCCGATCATAACATATTTTTTAATTAATTTATTTATTATTACTTTTAATCTATATCCGATAGTTAATTAATTAGAACGTTAATTAATAAATTCAATTTGAGTAAGAATTTAATTTAAAAATGGAAGAATTAGTAAATAAATATGTTATTTATTCATAATTTAAGCTTATTTATTATTAATTAACTATTTTTATTAATATTGTTGATTAAAAAACATTTAGGCAAACTTGAGGGCGAGATGAGGGCAAACGTGAGGGTCCATAAGGGCGCGCATAGGGGCGCTTTCATAGATCGCCCATGCGGGCGCCCTAATCGATGAGCATGTTGTTTCCATGAGGGGCCGCTATGGATCACCCATATGCGCCCCTAATGGCATGAGGGCGAACCATAAGGGCACCCGCTGGGGACCCCCATCACTTTTCCACACGGGAATTATTAAATTTTATAAAAATTTTAATTGAAAAATAGTTGAAAATAATTGAATATGTGAAGAATTTCATTAGAATTATTAAAATAACTAGCAACTTTGTCGTCCGTAAGCGGCCGACTACGTTGCTAGTGTGCATTAACCATATTTTTTATTCATTTTTTTTCAAAAAAATTTAATATTAGAAATGTAAAAAAAAATTTTATATTGGATCTACCACCCAAGTAGCACGGAATATTGCTTGAATGTCAAGCTGATATCAACCGGGAATATTTTTGTGACATTCAGGCGATATCATAATGTCCTCTTCACGGGGACATTCCTCGGTGATGTATCTATGTGACGGTCTTTCACACAAAAAATGTAACGCATTACAAAACTTACATTCTACATTTATTAAACCTAAATAATTCTGTGGAACTTTACTTTCATCGAAATCTTCAAAAGACATTATTGCAACTCCTGCACTTTTTTTATTCCGATTATCGTTTTTACATGTCAAATTCTTTTCTTCACACATTCTTTTCATCTTCCGTTGCCGTAGAAATTTTTTTCTTCTTACATGACAAATTATTTTCTTGACGCACTTTCTTTTCATCTTGAGTTTCCATTGATATTTTTCTTTTCCTACATGCCAAATTTTTATCCTTGTGTATTTTCTTTCCATCTTCAGTTTTTATAGATAATTTCTTTTTTTTGCATGTCAAATTTTTTTTGCGCTCTTTCTTTTTTATTTCTGTTTTATTACGATTACGTTTTCTCAATATTTCATTTTCCTGTCTTATTATTTTCTGCTCATATGTAACTTCGTGCCTTGCCTTCCTTTTTCTTCCCTTCTCTTTAATTGCTCGATTTATCTTTTTATCATTTTCTTTACTTAGAAAATTTTTCATTTTTAAATATTCATGTGGTGAAATTTTGTTCACATTATTATCAGTTGTACGAATTATTTTGTTTTCACTAGTGTCATTTAGAGAATGTTTAATTTTTAAATCTTGTGTTAATAGAACTCTGTTAATATTATTACTGGGAATATAATTACTAAAAATATAATTTTTATGTTCCTGTGTTCAATTTATGAAAAGACGGTTCTAATCATTCTCTATTATCGAATTCCTATTATGAGACGTTCTTACTGTCGGAAAATGATTTAAGCGATTATTTTCAAACATTGACTTAAAATGGTTTCTCATTTTATTATTATCAGTTTCATAATTTACACGGTTTGGCATTACGTTAAATAATATAGATGTTGCAAATGCTATTGCATATACTCCACACTCAACACTACCAAAAGGTTGTTGATTAACAGCTTCAAAAACTACTGTTGGTTTAAAAGGGAACATTCTAATTAAATATTTTATTTGATGCACATTTAAACACCCCTCATTAAGGCTATCAAAAACATAAAGCCTTACTCTATCGTAATAGACACAAATTCAGTGACCATAATTGTTATTACCTCTAAAAAGTATTTGAATATGTTTATCACCTTCTCTAATTGGGAAAATAAAATCAAGCATTTGTACATACAAAGCACTTTGCATATTGAAAAAAGAATTGGAATCTTTTCTTAATAAATCTTCAAATATGTACATATGCATGTAATTTAACAATTTATTTTTATTTTCAATAATTTTTAAATCTTTATCACTTAAAATAACATACTCTTTTATGTTGGTCATAGTATACTTCGTTTAATTTTATTTTTGATTCATGAATTTTAATGCATTTTTCACGTACTTTTCAAAAATGTATACAAAATTTGAAAAAAAAAATTTTTGACCCCTTTTTTTCAAAATCAACCCTTATTTTTCGATTTTCAACCCTTCGGGTATTTTTTTTTTATTTTCATTGGAAAGCTGAGGTTTTTTCCCATGAGCTATGTAAATATGAAAGTGGGACAACAATAATTTTGTGAGAAACATTTAGGATTTAGGTAGGCACCGCCTAATTTAATATTATGTTTCTCACAAAATTATTGTTGTCCCACTTTCATATTTACATAGCTCATGGAAAAAACCTCAGCTTTCCAATGAAAATAAAAAAAATAAAAAAAAAATTCCCGAAGGGGTGAAAATCGAAAAATAAGGGTTGATTTTGAAAAAAGGGGTAAAATTTTTTTTTTAAATTTTATATACATTTTTGAAAAGTACATGAAAAATGCATTAAAATTCATTATAGATAAATTAGAATCCATTAACTTTTGTTATAGTTATACGGATTTGAAAATGACAATGTTACCCTTAACGTCAAAACTTCAACCCCCTCTACTTTCTACAAATATTTTTTTAATGAGTTTATATTTTAGGGATTTATTACTATCATATAGGACAACAATTTACCAAAGTATGAAGCCAATCCCAGAACATTGACTTTTTGGGCTGGGGCGATTGAAAAAGAATCTCTCATATACCAGTATTAGTCCCTCAGAACAATTACCACAAACAATAGCAATCCTTGGACAATAGAGTTTAATTGTTACTTCGTTTAATCATGTTTTTAAGTATAATATCCAATAATTTAAAATATTTTAAAATTTTACAAACAATTTTTATTTAAATAATTTCTTGCGATTGCGCAATTTAAACAGTGGGACATTAAACACTGGGACAGGCAAAAATTTAAGTTTATGAAACATGGATTTTGGCAACACTAATTATAAGTTGTGTCAGCTATACGCATGCGCATTTATACTTACACAGCGACTAAAAATGTGATTTTTTATGCTAAAAAACATTAAAAAATTCAAAATTTATAATTATTACAATTATTGTTCGGCCACATTTGAAAAATAACACTTGATAAGAGAACGACTATTCAAATTTTCCTCCAAATTGTTTTTAGGTTATGACCAAATTATGACGTATGAATTATGATCAGCAGTACTGTAAACGTAAAAAAAATAATAGCAATTTTTCATATGAAACTTGACATCGTATTATAAAAATGTAAAATATTATTAAATTATGAGTGTTTTGCAACATTTGTTAACGTTATTTAATGCAAAACATATATATTTACAAAGTATGAAGAAGAATATTATTATTGAAACAATTATCCATTATTTAATAATAGGTGTCCCACTGTTTAACACAAACCTTCAAAACAAGAAAAATGTATCAAGTTTCGAAAACTTGTAATTTTTCTATTTAATCACAATATAATTTAAATAGAATATATGCATTATGTAGAAAAGAGTTCAAACTTTATGGTAATACCAAAAAGTGTCCAAAAATATATAAAATTGACATATTAATATGTCTTTGAAAAAAAAGTGTTCTTATGCCATTTTTAATTGTCTAGATAGAGAAACGCAATGTTAAACAAAGAAGTACTTATGTTATATTCCTTGGTGTAAGAAAGAAAGTTATGCGTTACCTATTCAGTTTTAGACTTTCTTTATAGCTTTTTCACGTGATAAATGGAGAAAGAAATAATTACCTGGGTCCTCAGAGTTATTAATTAATCCTCTTTAACAGATTGCAGATCAAGCGAACCCTCATTTGCAAAATAAAGATATATCTTTCTCTCTCCATAACTTGTTCTTTTCTCTGTCACCGAAAACCCAGCAGGGGTCCAGACGGAATGAATGAATGAATGAATACCAATATTATTATAGTTAATTGAATTTGTGAAGAATTTTACTGAAAAACCAACAAAATTAAACGTGCGCCAAATTGTGTATGTAATTGTTTGTTATAAAGAAATTAAAATTAATATTATCAACTAGCTTTCGGTGGCTAATCTAGTGGTGCGCCACCAAAAGTATTTCGTAGCAACAGTATTTTTTAACAAAACCTTCTATATATTCGAATTCTTAAAAAATTTGAAATTAATAAAAAATTTCAAACATAAATATACTGAAAAACTAATATTATTTCTTTGAAATATTTTATTTGAAATCAATAATTTTTACATAGCTCAAAATTTTAAATTTCATAGCTCTCGGGCACCAACAGTACTGTCAAATTTTCATATTATCATTGTCATACTATTAGTTCCGGATATGAAATATTAAATGTAATTATTTAGATTGGAATTTAGCTAATTTCAATGAAATTTTAAGTTTTTAAAAACTTTTCAAGGACATTGTTTCCAAGATGCACCACGTGGAGGTAACCACCCACGTACACAAATCTACACGGCCCAATACTGGCCCAGAATTGTCAAAGTTAAAAAAATTATAATTATTAATTCATTCATTCATTATACATTTATAATATAAGTCCTCACAGAAAGCGCAATTGTTTAAACATTTAAAAAATTTCTAATGGTCGCGGGAAACGAACTCGCAACCTAACGCATCGAAGTCTAACACGCTAATCACTACACTATATGCGGATATGGAAATTTCAACACAAAAATGTTTTGATAAGCTGCATGTGAAGAAAATTTCAGCCGTTAATGTGCCATTACTGGGCCAAGATTTGTTCCAACTTTGGAAAAAATGACTTGTCAAAATAAATTCAACATTTCAGCCGTCAATGGGCCAACAATGACCAACTAATGGGACAGAGTTCGTCTCAATTATGGAAAATTAGAATTATAAAGTATTGGTGCCAATATTGGTTCAGTAATGTGACAGAGTTCGGCCAAATTATGTCAAATTGGAGTTACCGAGAATCGGTGCCAATATTGGAACAGTAATGGGACGAATTAATCGCCAGTACTGGTCCAGTAACGTTTGCCGCATTTCGGCAGACATTACTGGGGCAATGTTGGGCCGTATTGGCAGTCTTGGCATTTCGCACTTGGGCAATAGTGCAACACAACAAATTTTTTTTTAAATTTATTATTTTTATTTTATTTTCTTATAATGTTTATTTAAAACTGAGACTTTTTATTTTTTAAATGCAAATAAACATTCTTCAATGTTGACATTTCATATTCAACGTATTCAATGTTTATTTTAATAGCAGAGAGGAATTGAGATTAAGCACGTAATAGGATTCGCGCTTTTCTATAAAAGCCTGCACCCTAGCGGCCAAAGTGCCCAAGCTTAGGTGGTTAGCTATATATATTCCCTAAATCTGTGAGGTCGCACACACGCACAATGTGTAGTGGCTAAGCCGAACGACATTCGGAATCGTTCGGGCGGGCTCGTAATAATCGTGCGTGAATGCAAGAAACGAGAGAAATACGAAATAGGCTGTTCTGAAACTTCGCACTTTATGCCGGTAATCCCCTTTTTCTTCCGCTTTAATATTTCTTCCCATTTAATTGCATTTATAGATGTCAACATTTTTTTAAAATTAATTTGAAAATATATATTGTAATATATGTACATTACGATAGATCTATAAATTTTTTATGTTTCACATAATTTTAGGAAAAAAGTTGACAAAATACCTGAAAATACATTATTCAAAAAATAATTTTATTCGATATAATTATACTTAAAAGCTGTTAAAAGGTAATGTTTCTTTCAATAATATTGAATTTATCACTTGGTGAGTGTTAACTTTAACACCTTTAATAAGTAATGTATCTTTATTGTTAAATAAAATAAATTTTTAATATACACAGGTAAGTAAAAAACAGTTATTATTAACAGTGACATTTATTTGTACTGTTTTAGTTTTTATCTATTTTTTTTTACTAATGGTCGATCAAGAAGTTGTTTTTTTGATCTCTCTATAGTGATCGTGTTTTGTTTTGAATAAACTATATGTTTATATTATTGAAAGAAAATTTCAATGTTATGTGAATGCACATATATTTATTCTTAAAAGTGATCCTAGTGATTAAATCAGGATTTAATCAAGTGAAAATTATTCTCATGGAAGTGAAGCACATTTAATTGTGACTTTAAAAAACATTGATTCCGCGTAATCGTAAATTCGAGAAGAGACTCAATTTTATTTACGATTTGCTGGACACATTTTTTGATTTTATACGTGACGCAGTGTTTTGAAGTAAACCTAATTCACGCACGATTATTACGATCCCGCCCGAACGATTCCGAATGTCGTTCGGCTTAGCCACTACACATTGTGCGTGTGTGCGACCGTACAGATTTAGGGAATATATATAGCTAACCACCTAAGCTTGGGCAATTTGGCCGCTAGGGTGCAGGCTTTTATAGAAAAGCGCGAATCCTATTATGTACGTGCTTACTCTCAATTCCTCTCTGTTAATAGTTACAATATCAACATTTTTTAAAACTGTTTTTTATAATTATTATTTAATATTATTTATTATTTTAATTTAATATTATTTTTTGGTATTTTATAGTACATATCTACATACATTAATAAAATATTTTCAGTTTTGCTTACAAAAAAGGAATAATTAAAATGAGTAATAATAAAAATTAATTAATAACAAATAAATAAATAAATTTATTTTTGTATGTAATAAATTTTATAATTCTAATACATACATACATTTTTTTCTTTGTAATTTTCGGATTTTTTAGTGTATAAGAAGAAAAAATATAGAAAAACTTTTGAATTCTGAGCAAGGTACAGACAAAAGTTTGATTTTATATATATAGATAAATATTTAATAGAATTGAAACGAAGCTGAAGTACGCAATGTTTATCAACAAAAACATTTTTTTAAAAAAGTTAAATATATATGTAATTTAGGCTCAATATACAACTTTAAAAGAAATTTTCGTTGATAAACGTTGTGTACTTCAGCTTCGTGAATTGAATTTTTGAATTTGAATTTGGAATTTTAAAGAAACTAATTCCGAAATTTGGAAACACAAATATACAACTTTGGCAAAAATGAGAAAAAGAATTATCAAAATTTGACACGTCATAACATTATAGTAAGAGTCACTAGTTTACTCCTTAACCCTTTAACGCCTGAATGCACTGAATTTTTGGTCTGATTTTAAACTCTGATATTTCTTTAAAAAATGGACAAGTTTTTTTTGAAAACGACTTTTTTATGTATTAAAGTGTCTTCTATCCAAATATGTTGTCAAAAAATGAATATAAAATTATTTAACAATATTTTTTTGCATATAATTATAAAATTGCACGATTTTTTCATAACTTTTTATTAAAAATCCTTAAATTTTAATAGAAAAAAATTTTTTTCAACAGCTGGCATGCCCATAAATCGGCACTCGATAGCCAGACTATCAAAAAAAATTGCGACTTTTTGAATATAAACTTTTCTTTTTTCAAAATCTCGTCTTAAAACTCAAAAAATTATGAAAATTTTTAATTCATGGTTCGATACATGCTTTTTTTGATATATTTGGCTTTATTTAGTATTTAGTATTTATTTATTTTGTCCTAGGCAAGCCTTGAGAACAACAATTCAAATACAATGTACATTCAAATTACAAAATTTATAAGCAGGTATTAATATAGTATTCAGTAGATTTTTAGTAATAACAAAATTCGAATAAATTATATATATATTATCACAGATAAAGAAACAAAATGTCATCAATGACAAGGCTCTACGCAAAGAGATTCTACTCATCCAATAAAAATAAGTATTCATAGAGTTTATGCTTAAAAGTTTTTGGACTTTCAATAGTCGAAATAGAGCCAGGAAGAGAATTCCATAAATTAACTGCAGTTACCATAAAGGAATTTTTATATCTTTCAGTTCTGCACAATGGTGCCCTAAGTAACTCAGGACACCTCACTTCTCTCGAGGTTACATTCTCCCGAAAAACAAATCTCTCATACAAATACAAAGGTCTCTTAGTATTTAGAATAACATGTGTGAGGCAACCAATAAACAAAAGTCTTCTATTCCTAATACTAAGCCATCCAAGCCTCAACCTATATGGTGTCACATGTTCATCCTTCTTTAAATTGAATATAAACCTTATACACATATTGAAAAGTCTCTCAAGTTTATAATTTAATTCATCAGTTAAATCATTATACACAGCACAACAATAATCAAAATGTGGAAAAATCAACGAAGTAACAAGTATTTTCTTAATCTCAAAAGTTAAAGCTTTCTTGTTTATTTTAAATTGTGATAGAGTTGCATACACACTCTTACAGATTTTACCAACTTGTTTGTCCCAAGAAAGAGTTGATCTAAAAATGACACCCAAATTTCTAACAGAATCAACAAATGGACCAATCATATCATCAATTTTAATTGACGAGTAATCACTTAAATTTATATTATTTATGTACCAAGTCGATCCAATTATCATAGAATAGGTTTTGTCAAAATTTATTTTAAGAATATTTGCTGTTGCCCAATTCAGTACTGACTGTACATCTTCATTCATTAAAGTAAGATTGTCTTTTAAATCAGCCAAACTAGAATGAATATAAATTTGCAGATCATCCACAAAGTACATGTGTTTAGAATATTTTAAAACATCTCTCAAATCATTTGTAAAAAGGTTAAACAACAAAGGGCCAAGCACTGATCCCTGAGGTACCCCCGTTCCAATACAACCCCAATCAGACAATTCTCCATTCTGTCCCACAACAGCCTGCCGTCTCCCAGACAGGTATGAAGCAAACCATTTTAAGACAGAATTGGACAGACCAAAAGTTTTAAGTTTCAAGAGCAATAATGTATGAGGTACCATGTCAAAGGCCTTACTAAAGTCAAAGAAGACAATTATTCTTACCATCTTTTGATCAATTGCTTTACATATATCATCTGTTGCACCAACCAAAAGGGTTTGCGTGCTAAATCCTTTTCTGTTTCCTCGGGGGTTTTTGGGGTCGCTGAATACGAATATGCTATCGGATTTTAAAAAAATCAAAATGGCGGATCTAATATAGCGGATAAAAATTTTTTAATTTTATTGGATCCACTTAAAAATGCCTTCTTGGGGGTTTTCAAGGTCGCTGATTACAAATCTAATGTTAGTTTTTCAAAATTCAAAATAGCGGATCCAATATGACGGACAAAAAATTTTAATTTCATTCAATCCTCTTGAAAATGCCTAATCGGGGGTTTTCGGGGTCACTGATTACGAATATAATGTTAGTTTTTTTAAATTCATAATAGCGTATCCAATATGGCGGACAAAAAAAGTTAAATTTCATTCAATGCTCTTGAAAATGCTTACTCGGGGGTTTCGGGGTCGCTGATTACGATTTTGATATTTTTCACAATTTAAATCTTCACAATAAAATTATATCCATAGGATATCCTGTGGATTACCAAATTATTGAAATAAATATGGATTTTGTAATTCATTTGCAATATTTTCATTTTATTATTTTCCAAGATCTATTATTCTTTATAATCAAATAATTGTGAATTTTTTCAGTAAATTAAATTTTGATTATGTAAAATTAATTTGTTATATAACAAATTAATGGAAAAAAAGAAAGAAAGGTTTTTTTTCTGATATATTTCGCATCGAGAGTCTTGTTCTTTGTAACAGTAACAGTGAATTATCCGTGAATGCAAATCTTTTTCTTTTGGACGACATTATATTGTAAATTTCAAATTAACAAAATTCTAGAAAAAACTAAATGGAAAAAAAGAATTTATACTTACCTTTGCAAATATCGTTCAAAATTTCGAAATGTTTTAATCATAAAAGTCTTCTGTTCTTATATATTTTAGAACGCGTCTTATTAGTGAGAACAATGCGACTTCACCACCTTGCGGACGAAAAGAAAACTCGAACGAAAGCGCGCGAATATTTCAAAACTATAAAAACTGTACATTTAAAAAAAGCAAAATTAAATTGAATTAACATCACAGAAAACACCTCATTTCAAATTCAGTACGAAATTCATACTCAATTTGATACGCATGAAAAATGAGACTGGCAGATGGTGCCACGTCTTATTTCAGTTAACATAAACTCAGTTTTGGATGCAACAAATATGAGTCCAACTTTTTTCTGTGGAAAAAAACCTTTCTTTCTTTTTTTCCATTAATTTGTTATATAACAAATTAATTTTACATAATCAAAATTTTATTTACTGAAAAAATTCACAATTATTTGATTATAAAGAATAATAGATCTTGGAAAATAATAAAATGAAAATATTGCAAATGAATTACAAAATCCATATTTATTTCAATAATTTGGTAATCCACAGGATATCCTATGGATATAATTTTATTGTGAAGATTTAAATTGTGAAAAATATCAAAATCGTAATCAGCGACCCCGAAACCCCCGAGTAAGCATTTTCAAGAGCATTGAATGAAATTTAATTTTTTTTTTCCGACATATTAGATTCGCCATATGGAATTAAGAAAAATTAACTTTAGATTTGTAATCAGCGATCCCGAAAACCCCCGAGTAGGTATTTTCAAGAGGATCGAATAAAATTAAAATTTTTTTATCCGACATTTTGAATTTTTTAAATCCGATAGCATATTTGTATTCAGCGACCCCAAAAACCACCGAGGAAACAATGTAAAGCTAAATTTATAACAAAATCATATATCGAACCATGAATTAAAAATTTTCATAATTTTTTTAGATTTAAGACGCCATTTTGAAAAAAGAAAAGTTTATATTCAAAAAGTCGCAATTTTTTTTGATAGTCTGGTTATCGAGTGCCGATTTATAGGCATGCCAGCTGTTGAAAAAAATTTTTTTCTATCGAAATTTAAGGATTTTTAATAAAAAGTTATGAAAAAATCGTGCAATTTTATAATTATATACAAAAAAATATTGTTAAATAATTTTATATTCATTTTTTGACAACATATTTGGATAGAGGACACTTTAATACATAAAAAAGTCGTTTTCAAAAAAAACTTGTCCATTTTTTAAAGAAATATCAGAGTTTAAAATCAGACCAAAAATTCAGTGCATTCAGGCATAGGCAATAGGTTAATAAGGGTTTAAGGTGGTTTGTTAGATTATGTTATAGAAGCCTTTAAATAATCTTTAATTATTATGCTGTGAAAATAAGGATTTTTTAAATTTATGTAAGAAACTAGTGTTCTGCTAGAAAGAGTCCCTATTTTAGCCCTTAATAAGGGCTCAGGGTAGTTTGTAGGACTTTGTTTTGGGAGCCTTTAAATAGGCTCTAATTATTCTGATGTGACAAAGAGAATTTTTTAGAATTTAAGTTAGAAGTTAGTGTTCTGCTGGAAAGAGTCGCTATTTCATCGCTTAATAATGGCTCAAGCTGGTTTTTTGGATTATGTTCTGGGATCCTTTAAATAGCTTTTAATTATTCTTTTGTGAAAATGATAATTTTTTTGAATTTAAGTGAGAAATAGTATTCTGCTTGAAAAAGTCGCTAGTTTATCCTTTAATAAGAGCTCATGTCGTTTTGTTGGATTATGCTATGGAAGCCTTTAAATAGTCTTTAATTATTCTGCTGTGAAAATGGGAATTTTTAAAATTTAAGTTAGAAGTTAGTGTTCTGCTGAAAAGAGTCGCCATTTTATCCCTTAATAATGGCTCTAGGTGGTTTTTTGGATTATGTTATGGGAGCCTTTAAATAGTCTTTTATTAATTCGCTGTAAAAATGAGAATTTATTTTAATTTGAGTTAGAAGTTAGTGTTCTGCTGGAAATAAATGGCTATCTTTTAAAAAGCCTTTAAATCTTCTTATAGTCCGCTTAGTATCTGCTGATTTTTCTTTACTAACTTTATTGACATAAAGAAATTGTTTTCTTTGAATCAAAAAAATCTTTTTTCTCGGTGTACATTCAACTTAATTTAAAACACATAAATTATAGAAAGATAATTTTACTCTCTATTAAATACGACAAAAATGTCAGAACTCAAAAAAATCGAGTTACATTGGTTCCAAATATGTTGTCAGAGTTACGCTGTTTCTAAATGGTCTTGAGAGTTACGTCTTTTCTACACTGTCTCTGGAACTTACGTCTTTTCTAAATATGCTTTGAATCTTATTGTTTTTTTGAATGGAACAATCGACATGTTCTGATCAGAACAGGTACAAGTTCAGCTGTTGGACATGTACATTTTCTTGTAGAAGATCTTGTACAGGGTTTTTCAATTGGGATCTTTAACTTTATTTGGTGTCTTGTCTGCTCTGATAAGTAAAATTTTTGTAATAAGAAAAATAGATGTTTGAACACGATTCATGAAATCGAAAGTAAAATTTTTAGTGATATGGATAATGTCAATATGCTTACTTATCCTATATATGAACAAATCAACAAACCAAATAAATAATTAGGTTCATCGGATCAGTTGGGGTAAATGGGGACAAGAGGTGTTGGAGCTTAATTTACAGTTTTAAAATTAAGTTCAACGTCAATATTTTAACATCAGATCACCTACAAGAGGTTCTAAATATTACCAAGCTTTTATCTTGACAATTGGCAATAAGATAATTCAAGTTATCGCTGAATGCATAATCACTTCGGGACGCATGATTATGTTCTAAAAATCATTAGTCATAATTTACATTTTATCGAATTTTATTTGTCCTAATTAGTTTTGAGCCGAATTTTTATTTGTTCGAATTAGTATTTTGCATAATTTTCATCAATCCGATTTTCTATATTGCAGAATTTTGATATAACCGAAAATTCACTCCACAGAATTTTTATTTCTTCGAATTTTTATTTGATCGAATTTTCATTTGATCGAATTTTCATTTAACATAATAGGCATTTTAATGAATTTTTATTGTGTAGAATTTCATTGAATAGAATTTTCATTCAGATGAATTTTCATTTGCTCGAATTATTATTTGATATAATTTCCATATAATCGATTTTTCATACTACAGAATTTTTACTTAACCGACAAATCATTTAATAGAATTTCTAATTGATAGAATTTTCATTTGTCCGAATTTTCAAATGGCCGAACAAACAATCGACAGAAAGATTTCAGCGCGATTTTTAAAATCAACCAATCAAAAATTATCGGACAAATGAAAATTCTATCAATTAGAAATTCTATTAAATGATTTGTCGGTTAAGTAAAAATTCTGTAGTATGAAAAATCGATTATTATGGAAATTATATCAAATAAAAATTCGAACAAATGAAAATTCTATTCAATGAAATTCTACACAATAAAAATTCATTAAAATGCCTATTATGTTAAATGAAAATTCGATCAAATAAAAATTCTGACAAATAAAAATTCTGTGGAGTGAATTTTCGGTTATATAAAAATTCTTTATTATTGACAATCGCTTTGATGTAAATTATGCAAAATGCTATTTCGAACAAATAAAAATTCGGCTCAAAACTAATTAGGACAAATAAAATTCGATAAAATGTAAATTATGACTAATGATTTTTAGAACATAATCATGCGTCCCATGACTTCATTCACGCACTAGCTATTGTATGTATAAAGAACCCCTGAAGATTTCAGCCCGATCGGATTAGCGGTTTTAAAAAAATCACAGTCCCCGTAAGTTTAGTTCTCAAAAATCACGATTCCGAGATAATAGCCTTTAAAGTTTCAAGGGTATAACTCTTTTTTGAGAAGTATCGGATTAAAACAGCTATAACTTTGGTTCTAATGCTCCGATTTTGATGAAATTTTGGGTAAACATTCTCGAGAGCATGTACTTTTGATATATGCAATGAAAAAACTCAATTTTTTGACCTTAAAGCTTTTCTGAATTTTTTTTCTGTTGCATAAAATTAATCCTGGGAATGTAAATAACAACGAAAAAAAATAAACTCGCAAACATTACCTTTTAAAGGAAGAAACTTACATAATTTTTAAAAATAGGGATTTTGTCCCCATTTACCCCAACTGACCTTTATAAAAATAAATGTAAGAAAAAATTATATTTTTTACATTTTAAAATAATTTTAGTTTTTTATTTCTTTAGAACAAAATTTTTAGTTTTTGTAAACTTTTGGTGTCCAGCAACTTTTCAAAAAAATTTAAGAAAAAATTTTTCAGTATAAATTTTGTTCGAAGTTTACCTGTACTCCTTGCGACAACAAAAACCATAATTTTTCAATTAAATATTTTCAAAAATTGTAATCAAATAGAGCATTATGTTGCACATTTTTGTAAAAGTGTATACTTGTGAAGTATGCAGTGTCCTTTTTTTGCGGGGTAAAACAAGGACACTGCAAACTTACCCGGAAAGTAGGAAGGGATTAAAATGGATTGAAACTTTTTAATGTCTTTTAATTCCGTTTTCTTCCGAATATTTTTTAATCTCTACAAGAGTACTAGTAAGGATCAAAAGGCATTAAATTAAAATTAATTATTATTAAATAATAATTATATTTGCTGAATGACATTTATAATTATAAAAGATATTGATTATGCTACGTGATCTCGTCCTCTAGATCAATTGTAGTAACGCTAGTTGCTTGATCCTAACCACAACTTTTTAAAGCTCGCTCCAATTTCCTATTTCCTGACTGTAGGGGGCGTCTCCTTGGTTGCGTCTCTCTATCGCCATTACGCTTACTTGAGTTTAAATTTCAAATCGCTGAGGGTATTTATGGGATGGGAGGATGTGATCTATTCGGACGAGATCTACTTGCATAATTTCGATAGAACTTCACTTACAGGTAAGTTCGTTTAATCGTTCAATTATGCTACGTTATCTCGTCCTCTAGATCAATTGTAGTTATTTAAAGATTATGCAGCGGATTTGAGTTAATGTGATTTATTAATTAACATTATAATTTGAACACTGTGTTAACAAAATCGTTTGATGTTTCTCGCAGAGGCCGATTATAAAACCTACCGAACATATTTGAGTTCGCTGACCAGCCTGCGGACTGTCTAATTATTTCGACATTAACTCCTATTCTTTTTGCAGCCGATACAGCTGCGTGTTTAACACTATATCCCGAATATGTTGTGATGTCAATGCCACTCTTATCCATAACTTCCTTCAACCATCGACTTATGGTTTGTGTTCCTGCCGCGTGATGTGGTTTTTCATGTCAGAATTAGGGAATCTTCACCTTCTGGTCTGATACCATTCGTTCGTTGCAGGTAATGTTTAATAAGAGTCGCCACGCATATTTCCGGCTGTTCTTTCAAATACGGAAAATGTAAAATAGGTTGATTTTTTCCTATCTTTGACGTTTTAATTATGTCCGGTATATATATTTTCATCGCGTCCTTCGATACTTTAATGTTTTGCAGATTAATTTTTGATATGGTCTGGAGGCGCTGGGCTGTAGCAAGTGCTACGAGCGTCACAAGTTTCTTCGATAATTGCTCCAGATTTAGATCTGCATTTGGTCCAAGCTCGGACAGGTATCTAAGGACGATATCTGGATTCCATATATCATCATATTTGGCGGTAGCTGGTTTTTGAACTGAAAAACCTTCACAAAATCGTTTTACTGCAGGATTGTTTCCAGGATTGTTTCCTGACTCTAGGGGGCGTCTCCTTAGTTGCGTCTCTGTATCGCCATTACGCTTTTTTGTGCGATCCTTTCCACACGTCGTCAGTGAAAAGTTGTGAAATTAAAAAGATAAAATAATGGGCCGCGACGGAAAAAAATCAAAAACATCTCGCAAAAGATCGCGCGAAAAGGATATAGTACATTTATACGAAGAATTGGACCGATTAAGGAAAAGAATAAAGAGATCACCCTGGAAACACGATAAACGTTCGAACGACAATGATAATGGCGAGCGGAGCCCGAGAGGCCCGTCACATTATGGTTGACACCAACCAGGTTCATCGAACGGTGGGAAATCTCATTATAAATCTAAAAACGACAAAACGGGCGGTGAGCGTAGTCCGAGAGGCGTGTAACGCCAGAGTCGCAAACGAAAACGTTCTCGCCCTCCATCCACCTCATCTACCTCTACTTCATCTTCTTCGTCAAGATCCTCGTCCTCATCGTCGTCGAGTTCCTCGTCAACCTCTGCTAGAGTTAATCGTAGATCTCGAGAAAAATCAGCGACGCGATATGACACTCGTCAAAAGCGAAAGTCCGTTCCTTCCCGGACAAAACCGAATACAAACGAATGATCACGATGCCATTGTTGATGCCGAAATTCTGTCTCTCTTAGGAGATATTGTTGAAAACAACAAATTCGGCCCCGAAATTAATAATACTTTGGCCGAAGAGTGGCAAAAAATTTTGAAAACTGGACTTTCCAAAGAAATAAGAAAGGAACTCATCGACAAATACCCTACCGCTACTAATTGCAAAACGTTGAAACCACCTAAAATAAATCCTGAAGTAAAGTTTGTTGCCGGCCAACTATCATTAAAAAAGGATAGTTATCAAGCTATTACCCAAAATCAGTTGAGTGCCGAAGTTAAAGCATTGGGATTAACCACGCCATCGAAAAGTACTAAATTCTTAGGGTTTGTATGAAATACGCGAGATATGGTTGTGGAATTAACTCTATACAAAACAATTGGAAAGAGAAAAATATCTAGGCTTAGAAAAAGAAAATGGGAATTTTGACGCCAAAATAGACATTCCGAAAACACTTTTACCAGATTTCAAATGGTAGATTGACAACATTAGTTCAGCTAAAAATCTTATAAAAAATCAAACATTTACTCTCGAAATTTTTACAGATGCTTCTCTCACAGGATGGGGTGCAGTGTCCAATAATAATCGAGTTTATGGTTGGTGGAGCGAAAATTAAAACCAACACCACATTAATTACTTGGAACTATTAGCGGCGTTTTATGGAATAAAATGCTTCGCTAAGGACCTGCATTCCCAAAACCTATTGCTACGAATCGATAACACGACCGCAATTGCTTTCATAAATAAAATGGGCAGCATACAGTTCCCAAAACTTAGCAGTTTATGTAAGCAAATATGGCTTCTCGCGAAAATTCGGTAGCTGATCGAGAATCTCGATTATTATCAAAAGAGACAGAATGGGAGTTAGCACCTTATGCGTTTAAAAAACTTGAGAGTACATTCGGTGTCTTCGACATAGATTTATTCGCATCTTGTGCAAATAAGAAATGCGAAAAATTTATTTCATGGAAACACGACCCAGATTCTTATGCCGTAGACGCATTTACAATTAAATAGAAAAAATATAAATTTTATGCTTTTCCCCCCTTCTCGGTTATTCTCAGAGTTTTGCAAAAAATAATTTTTGAGAAATCAGAAGGAGTACTCGTCATACCCTTCTGACGAACACAGTCTTGGTTTCCTCTTTTTAATTCATTGATGATTATTCAGCCAATATATTTCAAACCAAACGATGATTTACTTAAATGTTCTTCTAGGGAGAAGCATCTACTAGCAAGGAATACCAGAAACATCAATCCCCGTAGCACTTCAATCATTATCAGATGACACAATTATACAATACGATAAACCGTTGAAACTTTGGTGGGAATATTGTAAGGACAAAAACATAACAATATTCGAAGCGCCCGTTTCAGAAGTTCTAAATTTTCTCATCATTAAATCAAAATCTTTCAAAACATACTCAACGTTAAATTCTTATCGTTCGGCTATATCATTAATCTTTAATTATGACCTTGGAAACAATCCTGCAGTAAAACGATTTTGTAAAGGTTTTTCAGTTCAAAAACCAGCTACCGCCAAATATGATGATATATGGAATCCAGATATCGTCCTTAGATACCTGTCCGAGCTTGGACCAAATGCAGATCTAAATCTGGAGCAATTATCGAAGAAACTTGTGACGCTCGTAGCACTTGCTACAGCCCAGCGCCTCCAGACCATATCAAAAATTAATCTGCAAAACATTAAAGTATCGAAGGACGCGATGAAAATATATATACCGGACATAATTAAAACGTCAAAGATAGGAAAAAATCAACCTATTTTACATTTTCCGTATTTGAAAGAACAGCCGGAAATATGCGTGGCGACTCTTATTAAACATTACCTGCAACGAACGAATGGTATCAGACCAGAAGGTGAAGATTCCCTAATTCTGACATGAAAAACCACATCACGCGGCAGGAACACAAACCATAAGTCGATGGTTGAAGGAAGTTATGGATAAGAGTGGCATTGACATCACAACATATTCGGGATATAGTGTTAAACACGCAGCTGTATCGGCTGCAAAAAGAATAGGAGTTAATGTCGAAATAATTAGACAGTCCGCAGGCTGGTCAGCGAACTCAAATATGTTCGGTAGGTTTTATAATCGGCCTCTGCGAGAAACATCAAACGATTTTGTTAACACAGTGTTCAAATTATAATGTTAATTAATAAATCACATTAACTCAAATCCGCTGCATAATCTTTAAATAACTACAATTGATCTAGAGGACGAGATAACGTAGCATAATTGAACGATTAAACGAACTTACCTGTAAGTGAAGTTCTATCGAAATTATGCAAGTAGATCTCGTCCGAATAGATCACATCCTCCCATCCCATAAATACCCTCAGCGATTTGAAATTTAAACTCAAGTAAGCGTAATGGCGATAGAGAGACGCAACCAAGGAGACGCCCCCTACAGTCAGGAAATAGGAAATTGGAGCGAGCTTTAAAAAGTTGTGGTTAGGATCAAGCAACTAGCGTTACTACAATTGATCTAGAGGACGAGATCACGTAGCATAATCAATATCTTTTATAATTATAAATGTCATTCAGCAAATATAATTATTATTTAATAATAATTAATTTTAATTTAATGCCTTTTGATCCTTACTAGTACTCTTGTAGAGATTAAAAAATATTCGGAAGAAAACGGAATTAAAAGACATTAAAAAGTTTCAATCCATTTTAATCCCTTCCTACTTTCCGGGTAAGTTTGCAGTGTCCTTGTTTTACCGCGCAAAAAAAGGACACTGCATACTTCACAAGTATACACTTTAACAAAAATTTCAACGAATTTATATGAAACTTGGTATTTAGGGGTTTTCGGTGTCGCTGATTACGAATCTGAGATCAGATTTACAAAATTCAAAATGGCGGATCCAATATGGCGGATGAAATTTGAAAATACCTTTTAAATAATCATAAAACTTGTTGTCTAGCAGTTTTCGGGGTCGCTGAGGTTTAGATCTATCACTTTTTTCTTAAAATTTGACATTAGGACGACCAGGACGAGGATTGAAATTTGTTTTTTCTGGTTGATTAGCTGTAATCAGTTTTGGAATACTAAATCTAGAATTTAACTATTCAGCATGTTTTAATGCAAACCTAGATTTCATTCTTTTTTCAGAGTTAAATTTAGAATTTCGTTTATTTCTTAGTGAATAAATTGCAGTTCTAAGACGGGTTATAGATTTTTTGTCGATATTTATAATATCAATATGTCTCTGTTGAAATATATAATTTACGACTAAATCAACATTCTTTAATTCTTCAAATTTCTCAAGAATTTCCGTTTTACTAAATTCTCCCATTTTTTCTACATTTACAATCAACTTTTAACTAAATAACAAAAAGAAGTTAAATAACTGTTAGAGATTTCACCATAAAGCAAAACACAAAAACAAAACTCTTCTTTAAATTATAAATAATAAAATTAAAACTTAGATACTTTCCATATAATTCAAAATGTGCTTCTGTAACACTTTTATAACCTATTTAGCACGGAAACTTGCAGCAAACTTGCAAAAAGCTTCCCGTGCCAATAAGAGGACATTTTGTTGCTTGCACCAAACTTGCTACATGTTTGCGCTGCAATCTTGCACGACAATGTTCCTGCAAGTTTGCTGCAAGTTTTCGTGCTGATTGAGTAACTATTTAAACAGAGAATGTACAATAAAATGTAACATTTATATGTGCGGGGAGAAATAAAAACAAAAGAAGGATAGATATAAACCAAAAGAGCATCGATGTACGTAGACCAAAATATGTCTTTGTAAAAAATGATTTTCAAGGTAAAAATTTTCATCTTATTTTGTATGTAACTCCACTAAATTAAAAATTGGCAAAAATGAGCAAATTTAATTGAAAGTACATTTAATTAAGAAGAGATTCCACGCTCAGTGAGCTTTATATCTTGCGGAAGTAAGGAGAACTAACAAACAATATCAAGTGCATTTAAAAAAAATTAACAATTTTGATGTTAAATGAGCCGCCGGAAAGTAAAAGGGCGCATAAAATTTGTACGGCCGTTCGAGTTGGCCCCTGACGCTTGAAAAATCGATTTAAAAAAAACTTTTTTTTTTATTACTACATTACTGGAAATTTTATTCCGCATCTTTTTTCTTCTATGAAAAAAATCTCTATCTTTTTCGGTTTTCGAGTAAATCGAAAAAAACTGGATTTTTAAAAAACACAAATTTAATTAAATTTTTCACTTCAACTCGCTCTAAAAAACAAAGTTATAAATATTTTTTGACAAAATTTACAGGAATTACAGTTTAAACTATTCTTAAAACGACAAACTTTGTAAGAATGTGATTTTTTTATTTCGAAAAAAGTTATGAATTTTTTTGTTTCACAGTGACAAATTTACGTTTCCAAATTTTCAAGGGCTTCGTTTATCTGAAAAATTTTCAGTCAGTGAAAACTTATCCCGAAAAAAATGTTCACTAGGGTCTTACAAACATTTTTGTAAAATATTTTTGCAATTGGAATAGCCGTTTACGAAATATTATTGAAAAACTATTTTTCGTCAAACGCGCGCGAGTAAACATAAACGACCTTGGCAGCCATCGCTGAGTACTAGCCGGCTCTACACAAACGGGAAGTTTTTGACTCGCGCGCGTTTGACGAAAAATAGTTTTTCAATAATATTTCGTAAACGGCTATTCCAATTGCAAAAATATTTTACAAAAATGTTTGTAAGACCCTAGTGAACATTTTTTTCGGGATAAGTTTTCACTGACTGAAAATTTTTCAGATAAACGAAGCCCTTGAAAATTTGGAAACGTAAATTTGTCACTGTGAAACAAAAAAATTCATAACTTTTTTCGAAATAAAAAAATCACATTCTTACAAAGTTTGTCGTTTTAAGAATAGTTTAAACTGTAATTCCTGTAAATTTTGTCAAAAAATATTTATAACTTTGTTTTTTAGAGCGAGTTGAAGTGAAAAATTTAATTAAATTTGTGTTTTTTAAAAATCCAGTTTTTTTCGATTTACTCGAAAACCGAAAAAGATAGAGATTTTTTTCATAGAAGAAAAAAGATGCGGAATAAAATTTCCAGTAATGTAGTAATAAAAAAAAAAGTTTTTTTTTAAATCGATTTTTCAAGCGTCAGGGGCCAACTCGAACGGCCGTACAAATTTTATGCGCCCTTTTACTTTCCGGCGGCTCAAATGTGCTTTATTTTTTACAATATAAAGTAATTTTAATTTAATATTATTATTTTTCAACATAATACATGTCATTTAAAAGAAATAAAATTTAAAAGTCAGAAAAATAATCATTTATAAAATAAATAAATATTTAAGGGGACAGTTTCCTTTAAATTTTGGAATCAAATTTTCTAACAAACATACAATCACCGCAATAATCTTTGACAAATAACTATAATATTTTACAAAAAGTTACATGAAATACCATAGATTTAGGTTATTAGACTCAAAATTCTAAATTCTGAAGTCGACTTTTGGCCGCTTTTGGATGCGTTATGGCCCACAGTGCACCGTATAATTGGTGTTCTACATTAATATTGGCTTCATCTTTAGTCTTTCTATCGGCTGTGAGCGTAAAAGAACGCAATTGTTACCACAGTGAAAGAGAAAATAGCCGATAGCGCTAACAAGCACTCGAAGCGTTCTTGGACACCTTCTGCAGATTCCGATTTTTTTCACATAAAATAGCTTCGAAATCGCTTTTGATGATATTATTTCTATTCTACACATCATGAAGTATCGTTTAAGAAAACAAAAAAAATCAATTTTTTTCGGGTCAAAGGTGTTACTTCCCCTTAATTATATATATATATATATATATAAACATGATTTTTAATTTTTATATTTTACAGTGTTTTCAGTTTCTTATAATCATTTGGGAAAGAATTTTCATAACAAATTAAGTAGGGAAAAGTAAAGAAAAAATTATCATGAAATGATAATAACCCACCTGTGTTTCTAAATGTAAACCAAATTGATAAAAACTCTAATATTACACTACTAAAATTTTAATTAAACTAATAATAAAGTCATTTATAACCATAAAAATCCTTTATGAACAAATAATAAAATCATTCATAACCATGAAAATGTTTGAAAATAAATGAAAATATTAAAAAAATGTTTTGTTGCAGTTGAATTGATTATGATTGCTCATACTTAAAAGCCGATATCATAGGATCTATGAAGGTCTACAAGATAAATTTTTTAAAAATTAAATATTAATTGATGAAGAATATTATAAAAATTGTTTAAAAAAGTAATGAATCGAAATGTGAAAAAACTGTAAAATAAATTTGTTTACAATTTTTTTCTGATTAAATGTGATGCTGCGCGATAAAATGTGCCGTAGCTTCTTTTGGAATAAGATCGCTTTTACTATGACGCGCCACTGTAAAAGTGTTCTTAAGTCAAAAAGAGCTAAGATCCCTTTTGTAGCGAAGCGTCACCAATAATAAATTCTTCTTTGCATTCTATAATTTTCTGAAAAAATGCGCGTTTGTAAAATATTCAATAGAAAAATTTCATAGTGGTATAACTCGTACAATTTAAAATAGTTTTAAAAATCCTTTTACTTACAAATATTTCATATTAAACTATACAATTTTAAAAAGTTTCATTAAAAGCGTAATACCACTTTCAGATTGTATTATTTCTGCCCTATTGAAAATCCCTGTACAAGATCTTGTAGAAGAAAATGTACATGTTCAGCAGCTAAACTTGTACAAGTTCTGGTGCGGAGAATGTACATTTTCTTGCACCAGAATTTGGATCAAGTTCTTGTATCAGAACTTGTACAAGATCTTGTACAAGAAAATTTATTCAATATTTGTATACAAGAAAATATAAATGTTCTTGTACATATATTTGTGCAGGTTCCTGTACAAGTACTCACACATGAAACCGTTCATGTTCTTGTACAAGTACATTTGAAAAAAAATTTCAGATTTTAATAATTTATAATCATTAAAACTCTGCACTTACACAGAAAAAACCTAGTCTCATTTTTGTTGCACTTCAAAATGAGTAGCGTACGCTACTCATTTTGAGACCAGGTTTTTTCTGTGTATGCATGTTATAAATTATTGCGCAGCTGTAAAGTCCTAAGAAAACTACTGCGCAGCCTTTAAAGTTTTTAATTATTACTAAACGAAGACGCAAATGAACATGTACAAGAAGATGTACCAAATCTGGTGCAAGAAAATGTACATGAACCTGCACAAGAATATGTACAACAACACATACATTTTCTTGTATACAAGTATTAAATAAATTTTCTTGTGCAAGACCTAGTGCAAGTTCTGATACGTGAACTTGTTCCAAATTCAGGTACAAGAAAATGTACATTTTCCGCACTGAACATGTACTTTTTGTTGTACAGGGATTTTCAAAAGGGTGACATCCCAGTGTGCAAAGTTACAGAACAGTTCTGTAACTGTTTTATAACAAAAAAGAACAAGTTCTAGAACTGGTGAGGAATAGGTCAGTAAAAATGTCGTCCCCCTGGGGGCACAAAACTGTAACAAGATCTGTAACAATTCTAGAACAATGTTCTCGATCATTGTTCTAGAACAAATATGTAACAATTTGATAACAAAATAAATTTTAAAAAATTTTAATTCTATAACAATTCTGTAACCGATCTATAGCAATATTCTAGAATTACAGAACTTTTTTTTGTATCAGTTTTAATAAAAGTAAAATTATGATTTGTAATTTGTAGTTTATTTGAGTACAATTTCCCTGACTTAAAAAAAGTGACCGTTCCCAAATAGCACTGTATGTCACATAAATATCATTGAAATATTTTTTAGAATATTCCTGGTGATATACAGTGGAGATCAAAATGTCCGCTTCATGATATAATATCTCAGTAATATTGGGAGAATATTCTAGTGATATTAAGGGAATATTTCACGAAAATTATTTTTTAAATATTTTTATAGATTCGAAAATAAAATAATAGGGTCAGAATTTCTCAAACGGATCACCTAAAATTCAGAAACTTTTTTTTTAGTCTCATTTTTTTTCTCAACGGTTTCTTACACAAAATTGTGTGGGGAATTCAAAAAATATTTAATTTTCTGTAGGACGTCAAGAACACTATTTTTTAATAACATTTTATAAATAAATAATATAAAAATCTATTAAATATGAAATTTTTTCAAAATAAAAATTATATTTAGAAACTACATTTTAAGACGAGAAAAACCCCTTTTTTTTAATTGGTGAACAGGAACTCGAGAAAAAAATTTTTTAAAATAAGACTGCAAAAAATTTTAATTGTTTATAACTTTAACAAAAAAAATTTTTTTGACCTGAAAATTTCAGAGACTTATTTTTACCATGTAAGGAGTCAAAAGAAATGATTTTTGATTAAAAAAAAAATTTCTGAATTTTAGGTGATCCGTTTGAGAAACTCTGACCCAATAGTGATAAAAATAAAATAGTGTATTTTTTCTCAATTTTCATAATAATAAAGAAAAACTATTTCAGTGGAACATTCCCTCAGGATTAGAGAAATATTCCCTCAATATCATAGTTGGTTAATTTTTCTTTGATTTCTATTTCAGACAGTCTTGAACCACTCTAGTAACACCACATTTATAAAACAGCTATTCTTTACACATTTGTTTCAGAACAGATAGAGAACAAATATAAAATACAGTGCTAGAACTATAATGTTACATTTTTGTAACCCTGTTCTAGAACGGTACAGTAACAACGTTACTTAAAAATTCTAAAACTAATTAAGCACAAATGTTCTAGAACAAATGTTATCTTCCTTATAGAACAGAGACGGAACAACTGTTGCAGAACATGTCTAGAACACAGTTCCAGAACTGTTCTATAACAAAATTGTAACACTTGTTCTAGAACAAGTTACACTTTTTGTTCTAAAACAGTTACATAACGTGCACACCGGGATGGATTGTCCCAATTCAGATTACTGGGCTACCCTTGCTCGGACAAACGTTATAAATAAAGCAGCACGTAATATTACGTGAATATCACGGTGATATTAGTTAGACTATTACACTGAGAAAAAAATGCTGTTCAATCAATGACACATGGATTTGATTCTTTGAATAGTGTCATACCGGGCTGCCTAACGTATATGTCATTGTTTTGAAAGCACCGATTTTAATGATTCGATAGTGTCACTGTCATTGAAACATAAGCATATTTCTTAAATTGACAGAAAACTATGTTAATCTAAAGGTATTTTTATTGAGTCAACAGAATATGCTTTTGAATCAAAGAAAGAAGTTTTTAAATTCAAAAGTATATGCTTTCGAATCTATAGAATATGCTTTTGAGTCAATGAAAAAAGTTTTTAAATTTAAAAGCATATGTTTTAAAATCCATAGTATATGCTTTTGAGTCAATGGAAAAAGTTTTTAAATTTAAAGCATATGCATTTAAATCTATAGCATATACTATTGCTTTAATAGCACCATGCTATAAACTGAATCCTCTTATGAGGTTAAATGAAAACAACGATAAATTAAAAAAACTAATCTAAGCTTACAAATTTTTTATATATTATAATCGTTTCACTGAGTTTAATTTGACTGTAATATTTATTAATTTCAATTTTTATTACTATTAATTTATTACTTTTCTTTTTTAACTAAATGAAAATTTACTTAAAGTATTCGGCATATGGCCGAATTTACAAAAATTATTCCGCTTGCCATGCGGTGAGCAAACATCACTTAATATTTTCACGTTATTATTTTATTTCTTTTATTTTATGCCAATCTGGTGAGAAATGGACTTTATTGTTCACTGGGACTTACCGCTAATATGACGCCGACCCCGCATTCCGCCTCGTCCAGACATGGTCACTTATTTTTTTAATATTTATTTTTTACTACAAAAATTTCTTTGGCGTGCTGCCTTAATCACCATCAAAACGAGAATAAATTAAATGGCTGAACTTTGACTTTAGTCGGCGTCACCTTTCACGCTTTCTTTTTGGTGGTAAGTGCCAGTGAAAGTAATTAATTACTTTCTATTTGTCGATAATCGATATATCACGCGTCGATAACTTTTATCGATGTCGCTGGTAAGGTAGATCGCAACTCTTGAATATTCAGGAATCTCATCCAAATATATGCACCAGGAAGTACTTCCTGGTTTATGTACCAGTTTTTTATTTACCAGTTTTATGTATAAAAATAATTAGTCTATTATTTTACTTTAATTTTATTATTACATTCAATTAATTAGTTATTTTGTCTAATTTTATATTTTATTTATTTTAGGAAAAAGGAAGATTCCCATTTTGATGGGGTGATAAATGATAACAAATAATTATTGTGTGTGGCAAAAGGCCACGTCACAATATATATATTTAAATCGAATGAATTTACCCTTCCATACACACACACTCACACACACATATATATTTTTTTTTGAAGCCTGAAAAACTTTGTATTTCTTAGTGGTCACCAATCAAAGTACTAACCGCGATCAACGTTGCTTAACTTTCGTGATTGACTAGAACCACCGAAAGTAGTGTAACAAGGCGGGTTCTGGCTCACTTACCGACCGAGGTCGGTAATGTAGAAATCTACTTTACCGACCGAGTTAGTTCCGGCTGCCACCGCTAGATGGCGCCACCGGCCAATTCAACCCCCCCTTGGCGGGAAATTTGAATTTTTAAAAGTTTAATTTAAAGTGGCAAGATGGCGCCATTTTATTTTACCTATTTTAAAGTTAATTTAAAGTTTAAAATTTCAATGTATATAATTATATCTAAACCTGTATGGAAAAAACATCGAGAGGGATCCCCATTGCTGGTTGCGTCTATGCCGCTGCCAGCGCTGAGTTCATATGCTGAGTATCGTCTCACCCCGCATCGATGTGAACTCAGCCGGGGACTCCCTCCCATGCCTACAGCAGAGCGCGCAGCAGCAGTCCCACCTGGTTGCGCGCGTCGCTTGAGTAGTGGGGCGCGTCGTAGTGGGGTGCCTCATACTGGGAAGCTGGGTATATAGCACAGCGCTCGGGCCACCAGCATCACTGCTTTCTGTTTACAGGTCTAGCGCAGTACTTCCACAGCATTCCAGCTTTTCATTTCAGCTTTTTTTCTATTCTAGGTTCTCTCTTTTATTTCAGATTTTGTTTTTCGTTTATTATTTTTTATTTCAGGTGGTGGGTATTTTGGTTTTAGTTTTAGGTTTTTTTTTCTTTTCAGGAGGTGGTGGTTTTTTTTTCTATTTTAGGTATTTTTTTTCAGATTTATCTTTTAAGATGCCTAAATGTAAGGCGGTAAAAAAGTCTCGGCAACGAATCGAGATTGATGAATTTATTGAAATTTGTCAGGAATCTGACAACTTTATTATATCCGCGGAGCAGCAGCTCATTATTACAATGTCAATGGCGGTTGATGAGAAGCTCATTACCGCATTCGAATGGCAAAATAAGTGTCAAAGGTATAAAAATATTTTTAGAAATTTTTTGCGAAGATCATATTTAACTACTTCTCAAAGATCTAGATGTTTGAATTTAGATCAAAAATTAGAATACTTGCGTTGCCATTTTGATGCTCTAATGAAACGTGGTGCGGGTGTGCAAGTGACTAATGATAGAATGAAATGGGTGGATTTTGATGAAGCATTCGATAATCGTTTGCAAACCAGTGCTATTATAAATTTAGATTACAAGGATATTAACGAGTTCCTTGATGATGCCTACGCTTTATTTAAATTAAATATTGAAAAAGCATTAAACAAGTATGGTCCTTTAAAAGTGTATACTGTGTTGGGTGCGAAATTTAAAAAAGATTTAATTAATGGTAAAGAAGAACAATCCGACTTAAAAACTTTTATCGCGAAAACGGATGCAATTTTATTAACAACCCCGTTAGATGACTGGTACAATGTTAATGTTAAACAAATAACTTTGAAAAGAATCGAAGAATTCCAGGAGAAGGACTCTAACTGGAAACTTGATTCAATTCATAGGTTAGAGGTTAACATTAACAAATTTAACCCTATGCGCGCAAGTTCCTACATTAATTTACCATCTTCTATTAATAAAAAACATGCTTGTGTTAATAATAAAAATAGTGATAACCAATGCTTTAAATGAGCAATTTTATCTGCTTTACATCAAGTTGAAAAGAACGCGGAACGAGTTTCAAAGTATAAGTCTTATGAAGGTGAACTTAATTTTTTAGGAATTGAGTTTCCTGTTGCCCTCAAAGATATTTCAAAATTTGAGTCTCAAAACGTTAATATTTCAGTTAATGTCTATGGTTTGTCGAAAAAGAAAGAAAATTTTAGTGTCTATCCTCTACATCTTACATCACAAAAGAGAATAAATCATATTAATCTTTTACGCATAGAAGATCATTACATTGATGAAAGTCTTAGCGCAGAAGAGGAAGATGATTTACCAATCATATCTTTTAACTACCACTATGTCTGGATAAAAGATCTATCCAGATTGGTTGGATCACAGCTGTCGAAGAAGAAAAATAAAAAGTTTATTTGTGATCGTTGTCTCCATTATTTTAGAGACAAATTGCAGCTTACAGAACACGAGGAAACATGCAAAAAATTAAATGATACAAGGATCAGATTACCGCAACCAGGTAAAAATACTGTTGAGTTTAAGAATTATCAAAATAAGGAGCGCGTGCCTTTTATCATTTATGCTGATTGTGAGAGTCTTTTGATTCCTGCGGAAGCACCACAAGAAACATGCAATACTGAGGTTTTGCAAAATCATAAAACGCTCAGTATTGGATATTATTTAAAGTGTGGCTTTGATGACTCATTGTCCACATATAAAGCATCCCCAAAAGATGAAGAAGATCCTGCTAAATGGTTTTCAAAAGAGTTAAAAAATTTAGCAGATAAAGCAGAGCTCATTTTAAAGAATTTTAAACCCATGCAAGCATTAACCTCACAAGAATTAGTTGATTTTAAAAATGCTAATACTTGTCATATTTGTCAAAAAAAAATCGTGCAAGGTGAAGTAAAAGTAAGAGACCACAACCATCTAACAGGGAAGTACCGAGGTGCTGCGCATCAAAATTGCAATGTTAATTACCATGAATCACCGACCATACCTGTTGTTTTTCATAACCTTAGCGGTTATGACGCTCATTTTATTATTAAAGCTATTGCTACTGAGTTTGAAGGTAGAGTTGATCTACTTCCTATAAACAAAGAAAAGTATATCAGCTTTACAAAAAATATTAAAAATAGTTTAATCAAATTTCGATTCATTGATTCCTTTAAATTCATGGCATCATCATTGGACAAGTTAGCGTCCTATCTCAACGAATATAAAGTTGTTAATTCGGTTTTTTCCAATTACAGCCACGACAAAATTCAATTGTTAACGCGAAAAGGAGTTTTTCCCTATGAGTACATTGACTCGAGGGAAAAGCTCGATGAAACTCAATTACCGTCAAAAGAAAATTTTTATAGCACTTTGAATGATTCTAATATTTCAGATAATGATTATGTACATGCGCAAAATGTGTGGAGTGAATTCAACTGTCAAAATCTTGGTGATTATGTGTATTTGTACATGCAAACCGATGTATTGTTACTCGCGGATATTTTTGAAAATTTCAGGGATCAGTGTTTACTCGCGTACGGTCTTGATCCTGCGCATTATTATACAACGCCAGGACTGACATGGGATGCCATGTTAAAGTATACGAATATAAGATTGGAACTCCTCACAGACATCGACATGGTAATGTTTATTGAACGCGGAATAAGAGGTGGAGTAAGTCAATGCACCAATCGATACGCGAAAGCTAATAATCCGTACATGGAGAAATATGATGCAAGTGAGGAGACATCTTATATCGTATACTTTGACGCAAACAACCTATATGGTTGGGCCATGATTCAGTCGCTTCCCTTTGGTGGCTTCGAGTGGGTAGAAAATGTTGACAATAATTTTGATTTTAATGTTGCAAATGATGCACCAATTGGTTAGATTTTAGAAGTCGACTTAGATTACCCCGAGGAATTACATGATAAACATAGTGACTTTCCGTTTTGCCCTGAACGCTCGAAGCCACCAGGGTCCAAAGAGGAGAAGCTCCTAACTACCCTTCTACCGAAGAGAAAGCACGTTCTCCATTACCGAGCATTGAAACAAGCTATTACCAACGGCCTTATTTTAATTAAAATTCATCGCGTTTTAAAATTTAATCAATCCACATGGTTAAAAAGTTACATTGATTTCAATACCATGCGAAGAACTAATGCTAACAATGAATTCGAGAAAAACTTATTTAAACTAATGAACAATGCGGTATTCGGAAAAACAATGGAGAACGTGCGAAAACATGTAGACATTAAACTTGTGACAAAGTGGGAGGGTAGATATGGAGCTGAAGCCTTAATCTCAAAACCTAATTTCCACAGCAGGGCCATTTTCAATGAAAATTTGGTTGCTGTGGAACTTCACGGTGGTCAGGAAGAGATTTTAAATGAAGTGAAAATGTAGAGAAAATCTGTTTACATAGGCTCATTGTATACATAAAAACAAAACGAAATCACTTTATCTTACCTCTCCACCAGATCATTTACAGATTTTACAGTGTTGTAAAAATTGTAAATTTAAAAATGTGAAAATTGATGTCGTGTCGAAGAAGACATCACATTGTATTCATTCAAAACGTAATTTAAGTAATTTGTAAAAGAAGGAAAACGCCATAGACATGATATAAATATATATATATATTTATTTATAATCGTTTTTATAATCATTGTTTATTTTTCTGTGTATAATAAATTGGCAAGTATTATAAAAATTTGTAAACAGATCAGTATTCGCAATTTGACATAAATAGTCTATTCGTAGAATATATTCAACAATTCTCTAGACATTTACTACAGTAACAATAGGAAAATATTTATTAATAACTTATATTGTATTTAAATAAACAAAACACTTTCATAAATGTAAGGATGAGAATGAAACTACAGCTTTCTTCAATTTTAGTGCATATGAGGGGTGATTTATTGCATTTACCTTATATTTATTCCAATGAACTAAAAATTCTCGATGTATAGATTCACCTGCTTGTTCCGACCAAATCCCCAGTCCATCTCCATTAAGAAAACGAAGGCAATCTTGAAGGTGTTCTGAAATTACGTGAATTTTCAGTGTTGTTGAGCATTCAGTTGCTTTATACATTGTTTTGAACTCCATTATGTTTCGATCTAAATCTTTTCCAATTTTTTTTACTGAAAAACAACTGGAGACGACTTTATCCATCGCTTTAAATGAGTTAATGTAAGGCAGCAAGCGAAGCCGACCAACGGTTTTATATATGTTTTCATCATCCAACAAATCAGCATTTTTGAGTAGTTTGCGACAAGCATTTCCCTCGAATATATTGCCATGGTATTTTTTTGAAGAAAGAGATAATTTTTCCGGCCACAAGAATGCTACTTCAAATGTGAGGAGAGGAACCAACCCATCAAAAAATAAATGATTAACAAAACCTTGGAGCAGATGTAATTCGGGAGTGACACATTTATCAACGACGAACTTATCTTTTTCTTCTTCATCGTAAAAGAGAGGTTCATTAACGGTGCTATGACATTCTGGAGCTTTCTTCTTATTTTTGTTTAAACTTAGGAAAGTCTCATAGTCTTTCTTTATATCCCCATATGTTCTTAATTGTACAGAATCATCATCTGTAGTAAAAATTAAGTCATCTTCAACGCGCTATTTTTTTGATTCTTTCAGTTTTATGAAGCAATATGGGCAGGGATAAGTAGCAGAAGCAGTTTTTAACCCATTAACGACAAGCATTAACTTGAAATCAGCCAAAAATTTAAATGAAATTTTATTAATACCTGTTATTTCAAATAATGTTTTCATGTTGTCATGTGATTCTGTTATATCAGGAACGATACACAACATAATTAACTTTTTAACACTTGTCAATTTTGCTTCTTTCTTCAATTTCTTTGTCTCAGGTTCGTAATCATCAAGTTCACTGCTACTATCATCATCAATTATGGACGTATAATTTTCAGGAATGATCGTGATGCATATTTTAAAAAATCCCTGCCCCCCGTCAGCCATAACTTTAACTTTATACTGACCAATTAAATTGCGTGATTCTATAACAACTTCCACTAATTCTGTTGCATCGGCCCATATCACTGGTCTCTTTTCTATTTTCTTTGATGAACTTATCTCAAATTCAAATGTATCACTACTTTTATATACTTCTTCCAATGTGTTCATTTTTTTACTTATATGACAATGATAATTAGAAGGCACACATTTTCTACCAGACTGTGAACGAACAAAAGTTGTAAGTTTTCTCATTTGATTTGCAGACATATTATTTTCAACAAAGTAATTATCTAAATTTTCTTCAGAAAAAGAATTTTGTTTAACATTTTTTTGTCCATTGAGTAAAATTTGCATTTTCTTGCCTTTATCATTACTCAATTCAAGTTGAACGTTTCTAATTGATTTTTTTTCACCTGAAAGTATTTTTTTATTAACTTTCTTACGTAAAACATTCGAAATTATTTGTTCTTGTTCCTTTTCAGTCAATTTATCGATAGAGTTGATAATAAACTCTTTACTAGGTGGAGGCTTTGATTTGTGACATTGCAATGGACTTTCAGAGTTTACTTTCGGTTCAATTCTACTATAAAGACCATTGCTTTCATCAATTTCCACCGGTATTTTCTTATGACCACGACCTTTTGAAAAATTTAAAGAAAATTATCTATGAATACATTTTATTATTATTTTTATCGCAAAGATGTATTTATTTACTTACCTTTTAAAGTCTTCTTATGTCCCTTAGATCTCGCAGTGGAACATATATAACAGAGACATGTATTATTATTTTGCTCTTGATATCGAGTAATATTATTCAAACGCAAATCTTCATAATTTGGCATTATTGGAAGAGACCTTGTCCGTATTTCCTTTTCATACTCATAAAGTGTCGCTTGACAAGTGCTACATATACTAAGCGGAAAGCGTTCATCATTCAAAGAGTAATTTTTATTTATGTACGTCTTTACCAAATCACATAATTTTTTAGTGATTTGAAATTTTTCCGTTTTTGCACTACCAAAAATTATTTTTTTCCCGCATGGCGCACACACTTTTATTCTATTTTGTTCATGACTATTAACACTATTTAAACTTTTCATTTTTATTGTTATAATATAAACATTATTTTTCAAAATCAGGTATTTAAAGACATGACCAGATAGGTCTACTAAGGTTTTTTAACTTCCGATCAAATTCTTTGAAAATCGAAATTTTTAAAACGCTATAAAATCTGTAAATGATCTGATAAAAAGGTTAGATAAAGTGATTTTGTTTTGTTTTTATGTATACAATGAGCCTATGTAAACAGATTTTCTCTACATTTTCACTTCATTTAAAATCTCTTCCTGACCACCGTGACTTAGAAAAGTAGAAGTTCTAATGAACAAGCCACTATATGTTGGCTTAACCGTTTTAGACGTTTCAAAAACTTTAATCTACGATTTTCACTATGATTATATTTTAAAAAAGTATGACAAAACAAACTGTAAGTTATTGTATACCGACACCGACAGTCTGATTTATGAAATTAAATGTTGCGACATCTTTGCAGACATGAAAGCAGATATCCACAAATACGACACTTCCGATTACCCTATAAATAACACAGCCACACAAAAAAAAAGTACCCGGGCCGGGGAATGAGACCACCATTTCTTGATGTATTTTGATGCGCTGAACACGAATCTGTAGTCCGTTTAGCTCCATCACGTCAGGATTTTGACATAACCTCAAAAAACATAGCTGATTTTAAATGACAGGGGAAATTTTTTAAATAATGGCAGATTTGCTTGAATCTTGTTACTCGGGGGTTTTTGGGGTCGCTGATTACGAATTTAACGTCAGATTTATAAAATTCAAAATGGCGGATCCAATATGGCGAACGAATTTTTAAAAAGTAGTTGGATTTTTACGAAAATTGGTATCATGGGGTTTTTTTGGAGTCGCTGATTACGAATTTAACGTCAGATTATTCAAATGTAAAATGGCAGATATAGTACGGTGGTCAAATATCTTTATGTTTCTACATGTGTCTGCATCCAGGGCACCTCCACGCGGTGACGGTGGGCAACGGAGTTTGTCCGCTATCCGGCTAAGTCCCTGGATAATGGCTTTGATGCCGTCATTGCAGACACACGTAGGAAACGTATTACGATGCAGGGACTCGGAACCCCAGTATCGGCCAAGTTACATAAAAATTCAACTATTTTTTAAAAACTCGTCCGCCATATTGGATCCGCCATTTTGAATTTGAATAATCCGACGATAAGTTTGTAATCAGCGACTCCCAAAACCCCTAGATACCAATTTTCGTAAAAATACAACTACTTTTTAAAAATTCGTTCGCCATATTGGATCCGCTATTTTGAATTTTATAAATCTGACGTTAAATTCGTAATCAGCGACCCCAAAAACCCCCGAGTAACAAGATTCAAGCAAATCTGCCATTATTTAAAAAATTTCTCCTGTCATTTAAAATCAGCTATGTTTTTTGAGGTTATGTCAAAATCCTGACGTGATGGAGCTAAACGGACTTCAGATTCGTGTTCAGCGCATCAAAATACATCAAGAAATGGTGGTCTCATTCCCCGGCCCGGGTACTTTTTTTTTTGTGTGGCTGTGTAACGTTTACGGTATTCCGGAAG
Source organism: Leptopilina boulardi (assembly GCF_019393585.1). Taxonomy (NCBI): domain Eukaryota; kingdom Metazoa; phylum Arthropoda; class Insecta; order Hymenoptera; family Figitidae; genus Leptopilina; species Leptopilina boulardi. Next base: position 237,034 of record NW_026137978.1, read on the forward strand.
CCAACAAAAAAATTTTAGGTTTAATGAAAGGTGAGTGCAGTGGAAAAATTGTTACTGAATTTGTTGGCTTGCGGAGCAAAATGTACAGTGTGCGAGTGGAAGATCAAGATTTTATTAAAAAAGCAAAAGGTGTAAAATCTGCGGTTGTAAAGAAAACTATTACCTTTGATGACTACACATATTGTTTACGAAATGTTAAAATGCAATCGCGAACTCAATATTGTATCAGATCGAAACTTCACAATGTTCAAACATTAGAACAAACAAAAATAGCTTTAAGTCCTTACGACGATAAAAGATTTCTGTTATCCAATAGTACCGATACCCTTGCATGGGGACATTGTAAAATTACACAAATTAATGATTAAGCTATGGAATTGTAAATAAATGATGATTTGGAAATATAAAGGTGTTTTAATAAAAGATACTGTACATTTCATATTATGTTTATTTATTAGAACCTTAATCGAGTTACATTTTTAACTTTATTTTAACTATTTTTAACTTTATTTTAACTATTTTTAACTTTATTTTAACTATTTTTAACTTTATTTTAACTATTTTTAACTTTATTTTAACTATTTTTATATATATTACATATCAGATTTTTTTATCCAACTATTGTGTGAGTTGTCAAATCCAAGCCATTTTACATATACATTGTTGCCACGGCTTTTAAGGACTTTCTCGACGAGGTAAACATCTGGATATTTAACTTTTAATAGTTCTTCTTCGTAGAAACCACCTTCGATTGGGTGATTTTCATAATCTGTAAGTTTGTATGTAACTGGTTTTGTTCGTTTAACCAGATCTACAGTGAATATTTCCGTTGTCCAGTTGGGGGTGTATCCTTTTTCAAAGATGTTTTTATGTTTGCTGACTCGAACTCTATCTCCAACTTTAAATTTTTGTCTTCTCAGTGGAATTTTTCTTAGTTTACGGATACGTCTCATCAGTTCTCTTGTATCTTCTACGGTGACATCTTTAAGTTTCATACCAATCGTGCGATGTTTTTTATTATTGTACTTTGATATGAGAATTGGTAAAAGATTAATCCATTTGTAATTGCCTTGTAAGTTGAATTCAGGCCACATCATATTTTTTAGAGTGCGGTTAAACCTTTCAACAATTGATGCTTTTAAATTACTATAAGTCGAATAGAGATTAATATTGAATTCTTGCATTAAACTCTGAAATTCAGAGTTATAAAATTCCTTGCCTCTATCAGTGTGTAAATTTTTTGGAATACGACCTTCTTTTAATATTAATTTCATGGCTAAAGAAATATCTTTTCCATTTTTACTTTTTACAGGTACAGCCCAGGCATATTTGAAAAATATGTCTATTACTGTGAGCATGTATTTGAAACCTTTATTGGAATAGGAGTAAGGTATCATTTCTACCAAATCTGCTTGCCAGGTTTCATCTATGCCACGCATTTGAACTTTACGACGAGGATAATTCCTTCTCGCTTGATTATGCAGTTCAGTTACAACTGTTAACTTTTTATCATTCATCATTTGGAATAAATGTAGTTTCCTTGATAATAATATTCTGTTGGAATTCAATTTGTTTTAGTTTTTCGTTAACTCTATCTTCAACAACTTGTATTAAAATATTTAAATCATCAATGGCTGATCTTAAAGAAGATGTAATTTGAAAGATAGTTTTTATCTCGTTTCGGATAATTTGTTGTACAAGTCGTAAATTTACTGCATCATGAAGCTCTTCAGCGTCTTGAACGTTTCAAAGTCTTTTGCCTTCAATATTGTAATCTCCACTTGGAGTAACTTTAAATCCAATGCCAGAAGGTCCAGGTAGTCCACGACTTGCAACAGGTCGTGTTAAAGAATGTCCGAACACATCAATGTTCATTGTAATACTAAGCAATTTTTCTATATGCTCTCTCTTAATATATAATCTATAATCTTGTTGAATTACTGACTTTTAATTCTATTCCCAATATTGATCAAGATAACAATAAATTTTACATTGGTAATCATATAATTGATATACCAACTGGAAGTTATGAAATTAAAGATATTGAAACATGTATAAAAGATTCTGTGAAACTTGGAACTGTTATTAGTATAAAACCTAATAACAATACATTACGCTGTTTAGTTGAATCAAATTTACCAATTGATTTTAAACATAAAGATTCAATTGGTAAATTATTGGGATTTATGCCGCGGAAATTATCACCTAATGAAACACACATCTCTGATTTACCTGTAGCAATTGTCAAGGTAAATTCAGTCAGAGTTGAGTGTAGCATTACATCTGGAGCGTATATAAATAATCAAAAGGCCCACACCATCCATGAATTCTTCCCTAGCGTTCCACCAGGATATAAGATTGTGGAAGTGCCAGCACACGTCATTTACCTTCCGATTGTTGTCAAGACAATACATAATATTCAACTCCGCATTGTCGATCAGGACGGTGATTTGATTAATTTTCGAGGAGAAACTATAACAATCCGATTGATTTTTGAAATTTATTGAAAAAGATCCTTTAATTTCAATAAGTTTTCGATCATGGGAAATGTATGAGTATCCATTAGTTCCAACAAGTTCAAAAGTCCTATGGCAAATAAAAACATCAACACAATTGGAGAAACCACGATATGTAATTGTAGGATTTCAAACAGCAAGAAAAGATAAACGAAAAAAATATGCCTGTCATTTTGATCATTGTAACATTACAAATGTTAAACTATTTTTAAATTCACAATATTACCCTTATGGAAATTTAAATCTAAACTTTGATCAAAATCAGTATGCTCTTCTTTATGAAATGTATGCTAATTTTCAAACATCTTACTATGGAAAAGACTCAGAACCTATTTTAACAAGGGCTATTTTTAAACAACTATTTCCTCTAATTGTTATTGATTGTTCAAAACAAAATGAGTTTCTTAAACAAGCATCAGTAGATGTATGTTTAGAATTTGAATCAGGAAATAATATGCCAGCTGAGACCACTGCATATTGCCTCATTATTCATGACCGCGTTGTACAATATAAACCAATCAGCGGCGTCGTCAAGAAGTTGCTGTAGAGGAGTGGGGGTAAAGTGGTGGGGGTATAATTCGGTATAAATGCAGTAGTTTTCAGTCAAAAATTCATTTCTGTTTCAATATGGAGTTCATTGTGGACGTTCAAGGATTTAAAAGACCCTACAACGATTTTATTTTCAAAGAGTTGGCAATACTTCCTCTTCAATCAGATGCTCAACCACTTGTCTACCTATTTAAATCACCTTGTACATGGAATTCATTGCCAGGACGCTATAAAAGTGAAAATCGCTGGTTAACACACAATTACCATGGAATAGATTGGACAGCTGGAGACGTCTCTTACGATGAACTTCGTCCCATTCTACAAGATGTATTACGAGGCGCTAGTGTCATCTACGTCAAAGGATTAGAAAAGAAGACATGGCTTGAGAAATATATTACAAAATGTACAAAATTTAGAAGATTTTGAATGTCCATCGTTGAAAAAAATTAAAAGTGATTTGTTAACATGTACGCATCATACTCTTTATAATGATAATTGTGCTGTAAAAAATGTAAAGATTCTTCGCGATTGGTTTTTGGATCCTCCAAACCAATATATAAGTAGTATTGTTAAAGAAACTGATGAAGTTGATTTTACGTTTACTAATTTAAAATCTTTCTATGAAAATTGTGAATATATTTAATAAGTTTTTTTAAATAAATAAATAAATATTAATTTTAAATTTAAATAAAAATCTCTGTTAATTTTAAAAACCTATCCCTAAAAATAATTTATAACTCTGAAAATAAAATTTAAAACTAATTTCTGAAAATAAAACTATTTAAATTAATTTATACAAGGAATGAAATTAGAAACCAAATTATAGATAAAATTCTTTGTTTATTTTAACAATTTGTTTATATACACTATTTACAAACTTTATTTTAAAAACGCAAATTCAACAATATTGTAAGTTCCACCAAGATACTTCTTTTGTAGCTGTTTAGCTGCTGCTGCTTCCTGCATCATTTCCAGCGAGTTTGGGTCCTCTTCGAAATGCTTAGCGAATCTCGATGGTAAGTATGAGATGAAATCGGCATTCATTTCAACAATGATCCTCGGGCCATATTTAGTCTGCACCTTCTTTATTTTTGTAACATAGTAAATTCTATTTTTCGCTAATTCCGACAAAGACTTTGTCGGCAAGTAACCCTCAAATCGACCAACGGCGTTGACTTTTTCAAGATCCATTTTTTGTTGTTGTTATAAACACCTTAAAAAAAGTCAAAGAAATATATATATAAACTCTGAAATGGAAACACGTTTGAAATTGTCGAAACCCGGATTCGAACCGAGATCTTTGGATTTTTAGTCCCATTACACTATTTCGACTTTTCATATAAGAGAAAATAAAACCTATAATATAAGGTATCAAAAATGCTAAAACGTAAAAAAAAAATTATGAAACTGTAAAGGTGCAGAAAACATAAAGAAACTGCTAAAAATTCTAAAAATTATAAAAGCTAAAATAAAACGTAAAAGTAGAAACAATTAGATAACAGAATTCAAAGAGAAATAACTTAAAATCAAAATACTGAAAAAAGATAAAATTGGAAAAACATAGATAAACAAGTAAAACAAAAACAGTTCAAAAGTAAATTTAAAAAACCTGAAAAATAAACAGCTGGAAAAGTGAATTAAAAAAATAAATAAAACTGAAGAATCTGAAATAAACAAAGTACTAAAAGATAAATTAAACTGAAAACGTAAACAACTAGGAGAGTATAAACTTAAAAATAAATAAATAAAGCTGAAAATACTTAAAAGTAAGAACAAAGTACTAAAAGATAAATAAAACTGAAAACAAACACCTAAGAGAGTAAACTTAAAAATAAATAAAGCTAAAAAATTTAGAAATAAAAACAAAGTACTAAAAGATAAATAAAACTGAAAACAAACAAACAGCTAAAAGAGTAAACTTAAAAATAAATAAAGCTGAAAAAACCTGAAAGATAAAGTAAGGTCCTGGAAACCTTCTACTTACTGTTACTAAAAACCTGAAAGAAATAATGCCTTCAGTGGTTTGGGAGTCGCTTTTTAACACCATCCCCCACCACTTTTTTCTATCCCCGCCACTATTATGCGCGCGCAGTTGTGAACCCACCTTACTATGCGCGCGCAGGTAGATTAAAACCCCTCCTATGTACAGGGTGTTTGACTATTAAAATAACAAGAAGAAAATTGTATTTAAGAAAATTTTATTTTAGGTTATAATCACATTTCTTCCTTAATATTAGGCCGGTCTGCCCCAGAGTTCTTCGCACATCTAAAACATATTGTAAATTTTTAACTTTAAGCAACTCATCTTAACATTTTAAAATTTAATTCAAAAAATACTAACCTGATCTATTTCTATATTTATAACTAAAATATCGTTTTCATAGTCGAAATTATCATCCTCATCATCATCTTCATTATCGTCACTCTCATTCACATCATCATCGCAAACTTCTTCACTATCATCCTCATCATCATCATCAATATTAGAATCTGAGTCGCTCCAGATTATAGTGTCCGCTTGCGAATCGTACACTTCATCGAGGACGATAAAAGAGTCATCATCTTCACTGATATTTACAATTACCGACTCTTCCTCATCATCTACATTTGGAGATGGTGAGTTTGGTGGAACGGTTGATTTTTCCATTTTTTGTATCTTAAATTCGAATAAAATCTTTTTAATAAAATTGCAAAATATTGAACGAATGTAAATAAAAAAGTTTCGACAAAAGCTGGAAACTGTTTGAAATTCTTTTAATATTTCTATGTTTAAAAAATTTGTAAGATAAATAATAATAATAAATAATAATAATACGACTTAGAAATCAGATTTAAAATTTACTATAAAAATAACTTTGAAATTTCAGTTTAGAATATTTGAACTTCTATAAAAAATCTGAAAGAAAATTTTGTTTTCTATAATAAAAGAATTATGAAAACAATCTGAAACTAAAAGCATGTTTTTGCCAGATGCATTCTGCATTCTACTGTTAGTACCTGTAAGACTTGGAAGAGCTGAAAGAATGATCCGAGCGGCTCGTGAGTGGCAGCTCGCAGCTCGCAAACCCCACCACAGCTTACCCCCACTATGGCTCATTCTACCTCTCCACACTCGCGCAACTCTGTACATCATACATCTGTTTCAACTTGCTCGATCACTTTTTTAAAAGCCTTGGATCCTTTAAACACGCCTTATTTTAATAAACATGGTTAGATAAAAAAACTGATGCAAGTTAATTTTCGATACACTAATTATTTTAAGTTTTATAAACAATTTAATCTAGTATATAAATTTCAATCTCAGTAAGTTATCAAAACAAATTATAATTTAAAAAGTTTTTTTTTTTTTTTTTTTTTTTTTTTTTTTTTTTTTTTTACTAAATCATTAAAATTGAAAAGAATAATCGTTTTTTAAATAATTTTATTTGTTTAACAAATTATAATTTTTATTAAATTTGCAATAAAAATTTTGATAAAAATTTGCTTTTTTCTTAAATTTAAAATAATAAAATTAAACAAATTATTGTATCAGAAATTCATTTGAAAAATTGTTATCAGAATAATTAATCGCAGATTAACTTGTAAAAACAATTAAAATTTATATTCAAAAGAATTGTATTACAAAATATATTGAAAACAATTTTTAAGGGTAAATAAAAATACTATTCTGAAAAAATTTATGTAAACATGGGAAAAAAGTAATTTAATGATATTTATTTAGATATTTATTTTATTTAGATATAACAAAAATAATCAGTTTCCTTTTTAATTTTAGTAAATACTGACGAGTGAGGAACATAAAAAAGTATTCGTTTAACAAAATTTTCTAAATCTAACTTATTTTTAAACAAATATTGAAAAATAACGTTTTTTTTTATATATATCCAAGTATAAAAGTGGATACATTTTAAAAACTAATACACTCTTTTAAAAGAAAACATATTTCGCGGAACATAGTAATCCTAATTTGTTATTAAAATAAAAATAAAAAATAATAAATAAAATGAAGAAGTGTATAAAAACTTTTATAACTGTCAGGATCCCGAAACATGTTTGTAAAACAAACGTAACCTTTTTTTTTTTTTTAATACTGAAAACACACAAAATGTTCTTTTAACAGTTTCTTTATACATACAAAAAACGCGTGAACTGACTTAAAATCATTTTTTTTGTTTTCTTTCTTTATTTCTATCCTCTTTGTCGCTACCCGATTTTTTTCTTTTTCCCGTCACAAGTTTTTCTTTTCGGGACACACGGACACAAGGATTAGTATTGAGCTTATAATCTTCACTCGAAAGTTTGACGGATTCTGAAGGATCTGACATTTCCACGGTTTTTAAAAATCCCGCTGGATCTGATACTTTTGAAGAACCTGAATGTTTTGACACTTCGGCGGATTTCGAAGACCCTGACGGACCTGACATTTCCACGGTTTTTAAAGATCCCGCTGGATCTGATACTTTTGAAGAACCTGAATGTTTTGACACTTCGGCGGATTTCGAAGACCCTGACGGACCTGACATTTCCACGGATTTCGATGACCCTGACGGACCTGACAATTTCGCGGATTTCGAAGACCTTGATGGGTCTGACACTTTCAAAGTTTCTGAAGAATTTGACACTTCCACAGTTTTTAAAGACTCTGAAAGATCTGTTGACACTTTCGCGGATTTCGCTGATCCTGAGGACGATGATCTGGAACTTGAGGAACGTGACGACTTTGACGAACTTGAGCTTGAAGAAGAACTTGACGAGGATGATTTTGATGATTTTTTTTCCTCAAATTTATGTTCAGTATTTTTTGGTGTAGGAACATACTGTATTTCATCAACTTCGTCGATCGCCTTTGGGACGTATTCGTCCCATCTTGTTTTTGGCTGAGAGGAATCCTTGTTCTCATCCTATTTAATTGTTAAAATAAGTTTTAGAAAAATTATTTTTATTATTGTTATTGAATTGTTAATTATCTCTTTTTAAAAAAAAAATGTTATTCTCAGTTTTATTTATCATTTTATTTTATTTTAGAAGTTTTATTAAATTTTATTTAAAATGTATAGAGTTTATAACTTAATTTTATTAATTTATAATTGTAAATATGTATATATAGATAGGAAATATTTTAAATTACCTTCTCAGCTGGTAGACAATTTTCTTTCTCTTTTTCCAGTACTTTCTCTTTTTCCTGTACTTTAGGTTGCCTAGATTTTCTAGGTTGCCTAGGTTGCTTAAGTTGCCTAGGTTGTCTTGGCTTGCGAGTTTTTCCATGCAGTTCAGGTTGAACCTCAATAACTTGAGTGGTTTTTAATGGAGTTTTTGCAATCTGAGCTAAAGGTGGCTGTGCTTGTGCAAGCTGAGTTTCCGGAAGCGGTGCTTGTGCAAGAGGAGCTGGAGGAAGCTGCGCTTGCCGAAGATGAGCTGAAGGAAGCCGAGCTTGTGCAAGTTATGCTTGCGGCAGCTGAGCTTGTACATGTTGAGTGTCAGGAAGTTGCGCATGTCCTATTTGAGATCGAACAAATTGACCTTGAGGAAGTCGAGCTTGTACATGTTGAGTGTCAGGAAGTTGCGCATGTCCTATTTGAGATCGAGCAAATTGAGCTTGAGGAAGTCGAGCTTACGCTTGAGCAAACTGAGCCTGAGGATGCCGATCTTGTGCATGTTGCATTTGAGGTAGCTGCGATTGATTAAAGTGTGGTCGATTAAAGTGTGCTAGATTAATTTGCGCCTGAACACGTTGCGCTTGGACTACTTGCTGATTAGGTCTTTGCATATCACCTAAATTCTGTCGCGACTCATGTACAAAGTTTGGAACCACCTGATATACAACATGCTGTGTCTGTAAAAAACAAAAATAAATGATAATTAGAAATAGTTCTTAGTTAGGTTAAGTTTGGTTAAGTTAGGTTAGGTTAGGTTTTAATAATACAATTAAAGTTGAAATTAATTATTTGTTATGAAATATTGATATAAGATTATTTTAAAAAAAATATTATTTTATAAATATATATTATTATTATATAAAAAATACTTACATAAGGATTTATCAAAATCATGTAGTTGCAAAAACAACATCTTCCGCAGTAGCGAAAGTTATAATTCATGGAATTATTGAAGTTCTGTAAATAAAACATGTTAGTTAATAAACAATAAAGAATTATATTAAAATATTTACATGAATAGTTCGTTAAATATAAATAAAAATAGCTTACCATTTTTCATATGCATTAGCGAAGACAGGCAAATTGAGAAAGAGGACTCACATGGGAAACCACATGGCTCGAGACATAATGCTGGGGAATGTCACTAGGCTAGGAACATTTTACTTATTCAATTCGACACGTTTTCGGTAACTGTGATTGGTCCTCGTGGACAACTAAAATTTGCATGATACGCAAGTCCAGGTATATAACGTAAATATCCGTTTAAAGTCTTAAAACATAAAGGTGCAATCACATGAGACTAATTATTTGAAAACACCAACAAACTTTTCACATAAATATTAAATTTTATTTATTCAACAATTAAAAATTCAACATAAAAACTACTTCTGTGTTTTAAATAAAATAATTAATACAAATATATTTATAGATTTTTATAGCAACATTTAAAATATAAGCACTAGTATTTTTAGCGGGAAAAATAATAATAATAATAATAATAATAATAAAAATAATAATTTTTAAAATAAAAAGGTAAAAAGGTAAAAAAATCCAAGTGTTTTAAACTTGATCGATAAAAAATCCAACCAATCAATTTTTAATTAATGACAAATTACAGTGGCGCCATCTAACGTTGGTAGCCGGTACTCGAAAGGTCGGTAAAAAAGTCTGTGGAATTTAAAAACTCCACATTAATTAAATAGAAAAAAATAATTTTTAAAATAGGTAAAATAAAATGGCGCCATCTTGCGGTGGCAGCTGGAACTAACTCGGTTGATAATGCAGAACACCAAGCCACTTGAAAATAATATTTTAAAAATTTAAAATTCCCGCCAAGGGGGTTTGAATTGGTCGGTAATCGAAAGTGGCGCCATCTAGCGGTGGCAGCCAAAAGTAACTCGGTCGGTAAAGTAGAACACCAAGCCACTTTAAATTAAACTTTTAAAAATTCAAATTTCCCGCTAAGGGGGTTGAATTGGCCGGTAAAATGCCAAGCCACTTTTAAAAATTCAAATTTCCCGCCGAGAGGGGTTGAATTGGCCGGTGGCGCCATCTAGCGGTGGCAGCCGGAACTAACTCGGTCGGTAAAGTAGATTTCTACATTACCGACCTCGGTCGGTAAGTGAGCCAGAACCCGCCTTGCAACACTACTACCGAAGTCCAACGTGAAACAGTAGCTTCATAGCGTTGAACGATTACTTTACAGTCAAATATCGTCCTCAATATTTTTTCATATTAAGTAGATAAAAGAATATTATTATTAATATTAATATAATTTAATTGATAATTAAATATTTTTAAGTTTTATGTTTCGAAAAAATACGAAAAATAATAAAATAGTAAAATAAATTTTTTTATAATTCTAAACATATCATATGGGTTTTTAAAATTTTTAACTTAATCAAAAAATAAAATTTTTATGAATTTGTAAATTTTTATTTATAAACTTTATATTATATATAAATAAAATTTTACAAAAAGGGAAAAAAATCTTTTTATAGTTACATTTAAAAATCTATTATACAGATTGCCCGCAATGACGCCATTTATTACAACAAAAGTACATGATTAATAAATTAAAAGTTTAGTTAATTGAAATAATAAGTCATGTCATTATTTTGATGACAATAGTTGTTTCAATAAGTTGGGTATCAATGTCTCAAATGCATAGTAGTGTCATGATTTCTATAGCATCTGCCACAGGCAGCCCGCAATAACACCATTCATTGAAACAAAAGCATATGCATTCGTTTCCAAGCGCTCGCTTCTTTGAAGTAAACAATTTTTCGTATGATTCAAACTTATACACATTTTCTTTAAATTTACGTTTTAGATGCTTCAAATAAAAATTGTCAAAGAACTAATAAATTATTCTGTTGATATAAATAGATTAACTATAGCATCAATTTACACAATGGCATTAATTTTACATTACCATACTTTTGATTTAAATAGTTTCGTTTTTTCGTTTTATGTAATATACTGTTCAATCAATAAAATTGTTATTGAATCAATAACGGGAAATTCAATAGCATTGAACTATTTGATTCAACAGTATTTTTTTCTCAGTGTACAAGAACATTAACTTCTCAATTTAATCCATAAAAATTATTATTTTCACAGAAAAATAATTAAAGGCTATTTAAAGGTTCTAATAATATAACCCAAGAAACTACCATGAGCCCTTATTAAGGGCAATAGAAGCGACTATTTCTGTCAGAACAATAACTTCTCACTTAAATTCAAAAAAATTCCCTTTTTCACAGCAGAATAATTAAAGGCTATTTAAAGGCTTCCATAGCACAATCCAACAAAACAACATGAGCTCTTATTAAAGGATAAATTAGCGATGCTTTCTAGCAGAACTCTAACTTCTCACTTAAATTAAAAAAAAAATTTCATTTTTACAGTAAAATAATTAATCCTATTCAAAGGCTCCCAAAACAAAGTCCTACAAACCACTCTGAGTCCTTATTAAGGGTTGAACTACAGTTTATTCCTAGCAGAAGACTAACTTCTTCCCTAAATAAAAAAAATCCTTATATTTACCGAAGGTTAAATAAAGGCTATTTAAAGACTCCCACAACATAATCCAAGAAGCCACCTTAGGCTATTATTAGGGTATAAAATAGCGACTCTTTCCAGCCGAACACTAACTTCTTAACTTAAATTTAAAAAAATTCTCATTTTCACAGCGGAATAATTAAAGGCTATTTAAAGGCTCCCATAATAAAATCTAAGAAACCACCTTGTGCCCTTATTAAGGGATAAAATAGCGACTCTTTCCAACAGAACACTAACTTCTCACTTAGATTCAAAAAAATTCTCATTTTCACAGCAGAATAATTAATGTAACTGTTATGTTTTTCTTTCTTTCACATTCTATTTATGTCACTAAAATTCTGGATGTTTAAATAAAACATTTTTTTTAAATACAGTTTAAAATATTAATTTATTTTAAATGTTTTTTATGTAATAAATGTTAATTTTTTTATTTCTCATTAAAATACAATAATTTTGGGAAATATTGATACAGAAAAAAAATTTACTGCATTGGAACTTTTAGAACTTTAGAGACTTTTGCTGTTTCTTGAATTTCATTTCTTTTTATTAAATATTTTGTTTTTTATGCTTTGTTTAGTTGTTTCAAATGTTTTTTACATTGAATTCTTGAAATTGTCGTTTTTTCACAGTTACTCTTAAGGCCAGGTCCAAGTGAGGCAGCGCCATCTACATTGATACTAAAATTTTGGAAAATTTTTAACAGCCTTTTCTTCAAAACAAGATGGTAAAATGCTTTTTCTTTTATGGATAATTCATTATTGGCAAGATATACACCAGCTTAAACTTTTTTTGTGTTAAAATAATAAAAAAAATTTCATGTCAATAAATTAAATATGAGCACTTTTTTCACAAAAACTGTAACAGTACTTTCTCAGAAATTACAATCAAAAAATGCAATTTCCATTTGGAAATTTAATAAACTCTAAAAAATACACGACCTAAGATTTACCAATCACGAAAATAACAAAAAAAAATTTTATTAAATATTTAACATATTGATACTGCTTTACTGATTGTGACAGCCCTTTGGTAGATTATGTATTCCAGGTGGTTAGCAACAGCGCCAATCTCCTCCTTTCGGCAAAACTGCGAAACGTCTGGTGACATATATAACCTGCCAAACGGCTGTCATAATGAGTAAAATATGTTATGTTAAAATACTTTTTTTTTGTTATTTTCGTGATTGGTAAATCTTAGGTCGTGTATTTTTAAGCGTTTATTAATTTTCCAAATGGAAATTGCATTTTTGATTGTAATTTCTGAGAAAGTACTGTTACAGTTTTTGTGAAAAAAGTGCTCATATTTAATTTATTGACATGAAATTTTTTTTATTTATTTAACTCAAAAAAAGTTTTAACTGGTGTATATCTTTCCAATAATCAATTATCCATCAAGGAAAAAGCATTTTACCTTCTTGTTTTCAAGAAAAGGCTATTGAAAATTTTCCAAAATTTTAGTTTCAATGTAGATGGCGCTGCCTCACTTGGACCTGGCCTTAAAATTATATATTGGAAGTTAATATTTGTTTAAATTCTATAATTTTTATTTAAATTTATCGTGTTCTTTAATTTTTTATATTTTTTATATTTGAACTATGCGCCAGCCGAATGTCATGTCGCGATGCAGCTCATTACTGCTACATAATGATGCATATTATGCAACAGCCATAAGCGTAGTTTTAAAATCGAATTAAAACTTTTAAATGATTAGTAAATCAACAATTTGAAATAATTATTCTACTTTATATGATAAATACGATAGAAACCGTTTTTTTCATATTTGTAAATTTTAAATAAAGACTAAGAAAGTAACAAAAAATTATTTGTGACATTTACCTATATTCAACTATTTCTGACTAAAAACAAATGTTTTTTGAATTTTTTATTCGATCTTTCGAAAATCGGTTTAAGTCTTTCTATATTTGTTTACTTTTTAAATTAATAATAATACATAAATTTTTGCTTTTACTCTGAAAATGTGGTGACTAGTAGTAAACCTTTGTAGAAGAAAAGAAAATGCGGATAATAATGCATTAAGTCTCTTATAACATATATAAATGAATCTTTTTAAATTTTCACAGATGTTAAAAATCTACCTACTTAAGCCGTTTTTTCGGTGAACTGTTCATTGCCCTAAAAATTTTTTATGCCCTTTCATTTGTATTTATTGTAAAATACTTGACGGATTGAAGTAAAATTTTGTCGATAGGTTCAAAATAGTATATGGATTTGCTGTGATGTTCCGGAATAATAATATTTTGTCAAAAAATTTGTCCCTAACAAATCGAAAATTTAGGAAATTTCACAAAAATCTAATGTCTGACTTATTTATAGTTTCCTCAAATATAAAATTTTTGACAAAATATTACTTTCTGACTCATCACATCGAATTGATATACTAGTTTTAACTTCTTCACAAAATTTTACTGCAATCCATTAAACATTTTACAAGAAAACGTTAGGAAAATATTTACTTATGGATACCTAATAGTCACGTGACCTTAATAATAATCATTGTTAATAATAAAAATTTAGCTTAATTGTAAAATGATGCAAAATATAGATGATCTCCCCTTCTTTAAGATTTTTATCCCTACTTTTTGGAAGTCTGTTTCTTTAAAGGACAACCCACAAAAAGTCTAAATTTTTAGTGGGGATAGACCCTCAAAAACGCATGTTTGCGTAAGTCAGTCAGTCATTCAAAATTCTGAGTTCTATTTACAAACTTTAAAAAGTCATTCTACAATCTTAAAAAAAAGTAATTTCTACAACTAAAAAAGTTAGTTCAAAGTGTTTTGTTCGAGTTTGTTCTGGAAGTATTTAAGTAGCGTTTAATTATTCAGCTATGAAAATTAGGATTTTTGCGATTTCAAGTTATAAGTTAGTGTACTGCTGGGAAAGGCCGCTAGTATAGCCCATAACAAGGGCTCAGGGTGGTTTGTTGGATTTTGTTCTGGGAGCCTTTAAATAGCCTTTAATTATTCTTCTGTGAAAATAAGGATATTTTTAAATTTATGTGAGAAGATAGTATTCTGCTGGAAAGAGTTTCTAGTTTATCCCTTAATAAGGGCTCAGAGTGGTTTGTAGGACTTTGTTTTGGGAGCCTTTGAATAGGCTTTAATTATTCTGATATGAAAACAAGTATTTTTTGAATTTAAGTAAGAAGTTAGTGTTCTGCCAGAAAGAATCGCTAGTTTAGCGCTTAATAAGGTCTCATGTTGTTTTTTTTGGACTATGTTATTAGAGCCTTTAAATAGCCTTTAATTATTCTGCTGTGAAAATGAGAATTTTTTTGATAACGTACTTTTATGAACAAAATTTTTATTTCTATCCCAAAAGAGGATAGCGACCTTTAATGAACAAAATTTTTTCTATGTCTAAAGAGGATTATCACTGATTTTTTTTGTCCTGTAGAGGATCAATTATGAAACAAAGTCTCGTAGAGGATAAATTTTTAAACAAATTCTAAATCGAGTTCTACAATTGATTTCAAAAATCTTAAAAAAAATCTGAAACAAAATCAAATTCTAAAATTAAAATCATGTTATTGAATACAAATTCTAAATTTAAATAAAATTCTATTAAAATTTTTAACAAATCTAAAGTGAATTAAAAATCAATATTTTAAATTTAAAATCGAAATGAAAAATTAAATCTAAGTTGGAATCTAAATCTATTAATATTATTAATATTGAATGAAACGAAAATGAAAATAACAATATTTACGCAAAATTATAAACAATTATAAATAAATAATTGTGAAAAAACTCATTATTTTGAAAAAAAATTCATTACCGAAAATTTAGGTAAAAAGGGAACCGATATTTTGTACTCAGAGGTTTTTGGGGTCGCTGATTACGAATCTGAAGTCTGTTTTTAAAAATTCAAAATGGCGGATCCAATATGTGCGGGCAATTTTTTAAAACTTGCTTGGATTCGCTTGAAACTTATTACTTGGGGGTTTTTGGTGTCGCTGATTACGATTCTGAAGTCAGTTTTTAAAAATTCAAAATGGCGGATCCAATATGGCGGCCGACTTTTTCTAAACTTAATGCAATTCGTTTGAAACTTGTTACTCGGGGGTTTTTGGGGTCTTTGATTACGAATCTGAAGTCAGTTTTCGAAAATTCAAAATGGCGGATCCAATATGGCGACCGAAAATTTTAAAAATCCACGAAATTTGCTTAAAACTTGTTACTCGGGGGTTTTCGGGTCGCTGATTACGAATCCAATGTTATTTTTTCAAAATTCAAAATGTGGATCCAATATGTGCTCATTGTAGTACAAAAGCTGACGAAAAGCGAACGTCCTGGATTTGTAAAACTTGCAATGTTCCACTTTGCCTATTACCAGGAAGAAATTGTTTCGCCGCTTATTACAACAAAAAATGGAATTTTACTTTTAATCCGCCATTTCCAATTTTAAAAAACAAACTTGATATTTGTAATCAACAACTATAACAATCAGTTTTTTTAGGGCTACCAAATCATTCCGAAAAACCCCGAGTAACAAGTTTCAAGCGAATTGCATTAGATTTTAAAAATCGTACCCCATATTAGATTTGCAATTTTTAATTTTTGAAAACTGACTACAGATTCGCAATCAGCGACCCCAAAAACCCCTGAGTAACTAGTTTCAAGCAAATTGCATTAAGTTTTCAAAAAGTCGTCCGCCATATTGGATCCGCCATTTTGAATTTTTAAAAACTGACTTTAGATTCGTAATCAGCGACCCCAAAAACCCTTATAGGTGTGATCATCTGTCTTTTTGAATAGAATGAAAAATGTGTGCCGCAAAGGGTTAATAAAGGGGTTCTTTTTCTATTAAATTTAATAAAAGAAATTTAAAAAAAAATAAAATTGAGGTTCGCTTTCTTCTTATCGCGGAATAATGTTTGCAAAACAATTTTTGTTGTTATTATGCTATTTATTTAATTTATTTTTTTTATTTCAAATTCAATAAGATTCTTGTTATATATATGATTGTGTATATATTGTGCATAGGCAAGGTTGCATTTCTTAACGAATAATGTTTCGACTACTTTCAGAGACAACACCGAAAAAACGATATTCTAATTTTAAGAATTTTCAACTTATTTTAGGAATATGCGAGACTTAAATAGGCGCCACGAATATATTCTTAAATTAAGAATAGAATCTTCTTATATTAAGAATATTTTCTTAGAATCACTTTTTTAGAATATAATCTTAAAATAAGTATATTTTCTTCTTGTATCAAGAAATATACTTTTAGCAGTTTTAAGAATACTATAAACTTAATTATCAAATCCATAGTAAGACCTCTAACTCTTTTTATGGTGTTTATATTATTACCTACACACAACACACAAATATAAATAATAATATAAAATATTGAAAAATAGAACAAAAAAAACAAGAAAAACAAAAAAAAGCAAGAAACAACAACAACGTTAGAACACTCGTCTTTATCGATGCTACACTGAAAAAGCAATCGATAACAGCTATATAGCTATATACACGTTGTTGGATCGTGGCGACGACTGCACACACGCTTGACAGTTTTCGCGGCAAATAGAGGTAATGTTGACCACTTTTGGTAATCAACATTTAATCAAACAAACTATAATTATATTAATAAAATAATTGCATGACGACTCGTTAGTCAATGGCGACGCGAACAAGCTAGCAGCACGTCAATTCTAGCGCATATTCTTGTTTTAAGAAGAAGAAGATTTAGTACATAGAAAATATTCTTAAAGTTAGAATCTGCTTAAGAATATTATTCAGAATATTTATGTAAGAATATAACATTCTTAAAACTAGAATATTTTAAGACTATTTTTAAAAATATTTTTTTAAGAAAATAATAATCTTAAAACTAGAATACCGTTTTTTCGGTGAAGGTTGCATTCGTTAACAAATAAAGTTTCGATTACTTTCAGACACAACAGAGATTTATATCTCATACACAATGAAGATTTTTATCTTTAATTAAAAGTCAACTTTTTTGAATCTAAAACATTGAAATGGAAAAACATTAAAAGTATATAATAATTGATATATTGAATTGTAATGAGTAAGAACACATAATTAGATAATCAAAAATTAATAAAAGAAAACATATAGACAAATTTTTATTTTTTTTATTAAAAATAGGGAGAAATCCTATTTTTTTAATGAAAAGTTTAAATTCTTGTAAATTAATATTTTTTAATGTATGTTACAAATTAAACTATTTCAAAATTTATAAAAAATATCAAAATAAAATTACATTTTTATAGTTTCAACTACATGAAAATTTTGTATTATATAGAATCAAAAAAATAAATAAATAATTGTAAGGATTCAAAGGAAAACCAACAATACTACAAGGAATACAGCTCAACGTACACAGCAATTTTTGTAAAATCAAGAAATTCAACAAAATTATGTAAAATTCTAAATACTTATTAGTTATTTTTCGGTTAATTGTTAAAAATTTAATTAATATGTTAAGATTAATAATCATTTTTAAAATCCAATTTATTAGTTTCACTAACTCAGAAATTGTAAAAGAAAAGAAAAATTAATTAAGTTGCACTTGAAAGATAAATTGTTTATATTTTTAATGAGTGTTACACAGAAAAAAACTGAGTTCATTTTTGTTGCAGTTCATTCTGAATTCGGTATCATAATGAACAACAACTAACTTCAAGTTACTCAAAATGAACCGGACCCGGATCAAATGTCAGGTTATGTTAGTTTCTGTTGAAATTCGAGATTTTAAGATTATTATGTTGGTAACAACTGCAACTTATGTATGCAGCGCCACACTGGCGCAATATTCAAATTGAAATAGTAGAAATATTTTTTACTTTAAGTTAACAATAAATTTGAATAATTATAGTTAATGTATATATACATATAATAATAGATAATATATAATAATTGTAAAATATACAAGAATTACAATTAAAAAAATGATATGGGATAAATTTATTAAAATAAGTTGAAATAAAAATTTTTATATATATATACTAGAGGGGCTACGCCCCCCTGCGCTCATCGCGCGCCAACCCCCCTATTTTTGGCGGGAAATACAGAGAGAGATGAGGGAAGGGGGAAGGACTTACTGCTTTATTAGGGTCTTAAAACAAACATAACCTCAAAATTTAGGTCAATTTTTGGCGGAGGAGGGAAAATGAGAGGAGGGAGGAGGAACTTGCGGCTATATTCAGAGCCTTGAAACGAACATAACCTCAAAATTTAGGTCATTTCTGGAGGGGCAGAGGAGGAGACTTGCGGCTATATTCAGAGTCTTGAAACGAACATAACCTCAAAATTTAGGTCATTTTTGACGGAGGAGGGGAAATGAGAGGAGGGAGGGGGACTTGCGGCTATATTCAGAGCCTTGAAACGAACATAACCTAAAAAATTAGGTCATTTCTGGCGGGGGAGGGGAGGGGACTTGCGGCTATATTCAGAGTCTTGAAACGAACATAACCTCAAAATTTAGGTCATTTTTGACAGAGGAGGGGAAATGAGAGGAGGGAGGGGACTTGCGGCTATATTCAGAGCCTTGAAACGAACATAACCTCAAAATTGAGGAGGGGGGACTCCCCCCTCCTAGGTCAAGAATTCTTGAAACAGCGGCGGCGGCGATATCTTTTTGTAATATAGGAAGATATATATATTACATTAATTATATTAATACTTATTTAATATTAATAATATTAATCCTATATGAGAGATAATAATATTTTACAATTATATAATTATAATATATTATATATATTATAATACATTATATAATTATAAATATATATTATTAATATATGTTATAACAATCATTACATTATTATAATTAATAACACTTTATTTTTGGTTATAGTTTCAAGTTTAAATTTGGCGCCATTATCTTTGGTTTTTAGACAGTGGCGCCGTTAAATTTCATGTTTCGTGTTGCATGGTTGGTATTTATTTCTGTCCATTCAGAAGTTTCTAACCTAAAAATAATTTATTTTGTTTTCTATTAATTCAATGAATCGGATTTAAGAAACAAAGTTTTTTCAAGTGTAATCTGTTTGTTCATTGAAAACAATGATTTTGATTTATGGTTTTATGATAAAGTGCTTCTTAATTGACTATAATTGTCATTTTAACTTCAACTCAAAATGAATCGGATCTAGCTCATTTTGATGCTTTTTGCCTGAAGTTCAAAATGAGTTTCTCGAGGTTCATTTTTGTTGCAGTTCAAAATGAGTCGGTCCACCGACTCATTTTGAACTGTTTTTTTCTGTGTAGTTAATAATAAGATCGAATTTGATGTCTATCAGGAAGTGACTGTGCAATCAACAAATATCAAAGGCTAACATATCTGGAAATCAAAAAGGAGACGTTTTATGAAGATTCTAAAAAATTTTTAAAAGTTATTGACTCACAATTCTAAATTCAAATTATCAAAAATTCTTCTAAAGTTTCAAATTTTTCCAAGTTACAAGGGCTCAATTTGTTTTGTTGGATTATTTTATGGGAGCCTTTAAATAGCCTTTAATTATTCTGCTGTGAAAATGAGAATTTTTTTGAATTTAAGTGAGAAGTTAGTGTTCTGCTGGTAAGAGTCGCTAGTTTAGCCTTTAGTAATGGCTCAGGGTGGTTTGTTGGACTTTGTTCTAGGAGCCTTTGAATAGCCTTTAATTATTCTTCTGTGAAAATAAGGATTTGTTTTAACTAAATTGAGAAGTTAGTGTTCTGCTGGGAAGAGTCGCTAGTTTAGTCCTTAATAAGGGCTCAAGGTGGTTTGTTGGTCTTTCTTCTGGGAGACCTTTAATTGCTTTTAATTATTTTAACTTAAAAATTAGGATTTTTGAGCTTTTAAATGATTAGATAGTGTTCTGATGTAAAAACCTGCTGCTTCAACCCTTATTAAGGACTCAAAGTTGTTGGTTATATTTTTTTTGAGGAGCGTTTAAATACCCTTTAAATAATATGTATTCAGAACAGTGAATTTATTGGTTTTTGTATATTTTAGATATGATGTTCTTTTAATTTTTTTAGGTTTAGCAGAACATGTGTTTTCTCGAACCCTATGGGAGCATGTAAATTAGGAATAAGGCACTTAAATAGCCTTTTCAAAGACTTAAAATCTCTTTATAGTCCGGTTAGTGTCTGATGATTTTTCTCTGCTAACTTTATTGACATAATTTCTTTGACAAATTTTTCTTGGATTGAAAGAAAATTTATTTGTTCGAAACAAATTATCTTTCATTAAAAAAAAAATTATTTTCGTTTTAAAGAAATTTGTTATTTAATTCAAATAAATGTTTCTTTGACCCTATATCAATGTTAGCATTTCTTCGATATAATGCACAAATTTCTTTCATTCAAAGAAAATTTTTTTTAATTAAAGAAATTTTCTTTGAAACTAAAAAGCTTTATTTGTTTCAAAGAAAATTATATTTTGAATTAAAAAAAACAAGTCAAAGAAACTGGTTATAGTTAACATAGTATATTCATATTTTGGAATTATATATTACGCAATTGGTTCGATTCACTCCCTGCAGAAAAGACGTAACTTCAACTAAAGCAATGTTGATAGTGATTTGTCACAATTTACATTGGTTATGTTAGTATTAACAGTAGGTTGACATAAAGGGGTTTTTTTAAAATAATTTCAAAAAATTTTAAGTATACTTATTTTATCAAGAAATATGTAGTAAATATATTAAATGAAATAATATATTCAAATATAATATATTGTGTTCATAAATAATCATTTCATTTTTATAAAAATAAATAATACAAATAAATATTAATAAATAAAAATAAATAATATAATAATTTAATTTAATTATAACATAATAATATAATATATAATAATATAATTATATTATTAATACCCATATAACAAGATTCCAAGCCAATAGCGCGCCATGTTCCGTCCGCAGTCTGATTGATTGGATGACCTGCCGGCTAGAATGCAGCTCAATATGCGTGCCATTGCTGTCCAAATAGCCCGCCCGTTTACGTGGTACACGCGTACTGGCAATATTTGTGTCACTGGTGCCGATAATATACGAATATATTAAATTGATTGAAATAAGTGGAATATAATAAAATTAGAGCTCGTTACATTTTGTTTTTATTTGACGTCAATAATATTAATAAATTAAAAAAATGAATATTCATCACTCATTCTTGGAATTTTTCCGACAGGTTGACTCTGAGACTCGAACTCTCGACCAACATAGCTCTCAACCGCACTAGGAGCGCCTTAACGCGCTCGGCCAGGGGAGGCTGTGGACATTTTTGAGAAAATGTCTCTTCCCTACTGAAAATTCTCATGTAGGATCTTATATAGGATCTTACATAAATTCATATATTAAAATCCACATAAAATCCTATGTGTCATGTAAGACATGATTTGAAGTGGGATTCGATGTAAATTCTTATAAACGTATTCTTAAGTAATAAATTATGTAAATTCCTATGTGAAATCCTACAATTTTTCTGGTTCATTAAAAAACATACTAAAATTCATTGCTCAATCCTTAACCAGAAATTTTCCTATATCAAATCATACATCAAATCTTTTTTCGATTCTTGAATAAAAAATGATTACAAAAAATCTGACATGAAATCATATTAAAAATCTTCACGTGGAATCATATATATGATTGATTTGAACATAAGAAATCATATAGGATTTTATGTAGATTCTGAAATATCTATATCTAAGATTTCACATAGAATTATATAAAAGAAACAATATAGGATTTCATATAGGAATTTTCAGTTGGCAGACGGCAATTTATAAAAATTATAAATTATTTAATTAAAAATCAAATAATATTACTGCAATTCATCTGAAAAGAAAAAAAATTATGCTTTCCAATACACCTTCTGAGTTAGAGTCTCAGCTTTTATAGTATTCAAGACTGATCTCAACTGTGAAAAAAAAAATTATCACCATCTGGCGGCGTAAGAGTGGAACTATGATGATCTACATCTATATTGTAATTTCCTATATAATTTCCTACATAATTTCTCATATAATTTCCGAAATGGTATCTGAGATGGACAAATAATACAGTGAAATCCACACATGATATCCCACACACATTCCTATATAATTAATTCTTACATGAGATCCTATGTAGGATCCTATATAGGATTTTATGTAGGATCCTATATGAGATCATACATAAGATTTTACATAAAATCCTATATAGGATCTCATGTAAGAATTCATCATACAGGAATATATATAAAAATCCATGTAAAATCTTGTGTATGATCTTATATAGGATCCTACATAAAATCCTATATAGGATCCTACATAGGATCTCATGTAAGAATTAATTATATAGGAATTTATGTGGGATATCATGTGTGGATTTCACTGTATTATTTGTCCATCTCAGATACCATTTCGGAAATTATAGGAAATTATATAGGAAATTATATGGGAAATTCCAATATAGATGTAGATCATCATAGTTCCACTCTTACGCCACTCAACAGTTGAGTGGAGAATTTGTACGTGACTTTTACTATTCGCGCACTGAAACTAGTGTTGCACTTAACGCATGAATCTGACCTAAATTAGCAAGGTGCTTCTGTTACGAAAAGCGAATGGCACCTACTTGTGCGTTATTAGTAACAGAGTTCTCTCCGTGTAGATACTTAGGTATATTATTTTGTAAAGTCATCAAATAGCTTTTCAGATGTTTATTATTACTAATAGTATATTATCGTATATATATTTTTATGAACATTAATGATCTCAATTAATAATTTTGTCAATTTAAAAAGTTTTAAATGATTAATTGTGTTAATAAATAAAAATTACAAAATTTTTCCATCTATATATACAACATAAAAATGGTATATGAATTTTAATACCGAATATTATATTTGGAGTTTATTAACTTCAACATTTTAATTTAGAATGACATGGACATGAACTTAAATTTCAATCAAGTGAACTCTGCATACATTGCAATTTTTTCGATATAGCAAATTTTTTTTAATAAACTAATGTATTTTTTATAATGCTAATACTTAATCAACACTCATTTTTTTATCAGAATTTTCTTATATGGAAATCACTGTTACCTTAAAAGTATCAAATTGCAACGAATTGATACCCAAAATGTGGATTAAATAAAAAATTAATACAAATTTTGGTATCAACTTGATATTACAACAGCTCATAGACAAGATATGGAATGAAAATATAAAAATAAAAAAAATTGGAAATGTTTTCAATTGTAAAAAATGTAGACAAAAATTTGTAAAAGTAAAAATAAAAAATTTAAATTTAAAAATCAAAATTATCGAAGCATTTTTAAGATTTTATATTTTTCCAATATATTTTTTTTAATTATTAAAAAGTACAAAATAAACGAAAAAAGTTTTTTTTAATAATTAATACTATATTTTTAAGTTTTTTTTATGATAACAAACTTAAATAACCGTTTATTTTAAGCAAAATAATATAAGTCTTAATATTAAAAATCTTACATTTGAAAACATTTTTCAAAATTCATTATTTTGGGTTTATGTTTAACTGTGCAGTTTAAACAAACTTATTTGTGGGTTATGAAGAGTATTCTCGCAACTTTTACAAATACAGAATGTTATGAACTTCATATTTGCATGAATTTCAGGGCAATATATTTCGACGCCCCTCGTTGATAAAATGTTTATTAAAAAGCTAGAGGAATAAAATGCTAATTCAAAAAGGAGTGATATAAGATTCTTATTGAAAATTTTGTGGAAAATGATTCTTATTCAATTGTTTGTGTAATAAAATGCTTATTGAAGTTGCGTGCCATAAAATGCTAATTGAATCGAACGTTCAATATGAGGTTTATTCAAGAAAATATGCAAGAAAATTCTAATTCCACTTTTAATACATTATAACGTTAACGTGAGGTTACATTAGAGATATTTTTTAATTAACCTTGCTTCTAAAATTTGAACTTCCACTCATATTTTAAAATTTATTTTACTTAATAGTATTTTCTAGATACACGGAGAAAAATTTATTAGTACTGATTACAATAGTCTATATTACTGCTCGGATAAGTGACCACTTTTTGTAATGAATACAAAAACTGTGTTATGCTTTAAAAAGTTGAGTAGAAGCTATTACTGTAGCTGTTGTAACGAATACAAGCTCTGCAGTACTCGTATTGAAATATATTTTTTGGAATCATTACATTTTTAAATGTACTGATTGAGAAGGAATACTATAAGCGTTCACGTATAGAAATGTTATGATTACAATAGTCTGCAGTAAGACCGAGCTATGCGATAGTGGCTGAAAATAAAAATTTTGTTAAAAATGATTCTTATTTGTGACGCCGCACGAGAAAAGGTACCTATCCCCGAAATAACATTAGGCTTAGTTTTCCGTGTATAGTGCACGGAAAACTGAGCCTAATGTTATTTCATGCTGACTCTACATTGGCTGCGCAAACGTGTACGTGAACGTGAACGTGCTGACGTCACAATGTTATTCAAATGGGTGACGTCAGCACGTTCACGTTTACGTACACGTTTACGCAGCCAATGTAGAGTCAGCATCAGGGATAGGTCCCTTTTCTCGTACGGCGTCACATTTACTTTGTTACGATTACTGTAGTGGTTCGTAAGAGCTCGTGCAATACTCGTGTACGCTCGTAAGAGCTCTCAAAGCCGATGGTAGTCGACGTATTACGAAGAAACCCGAATCTTTAAATAGTCTGTTTTCTGTTTAAATTGAGTTTAAATTGAGTTTAAAAACTTGTGGCAAAATCACGACAGTAAATCATTTGATTAACGGTTTTAATTATATTAATAAAACTTGATATTAAATATACTTGTAAGTGTTCAAAATAAAAGTAATTTCCTTTTATACAAGTGTATTTATTTCTAATCCTTATATTGAATAATTAATATTTTAATAATGTAAGTAATAATAATAAATATATTATTTAATAAAATAAATCGATAAAATTAAATAAATAAAATATAATAAAATCAATTAAAAAAATTTTCAAGGTATCTAAAAATTTTAATTAACTCGGTTTTTGACCAGTTTACATCCTGTTATTAAAATTAAGTTATTTTTTATAATCCTGAATTATAAATATACATAGTGGTTATTTTTCGGTTAGTGGACACGAGGTATGTCTGCACATAAATTGAAAATTATTCATCTAATTTTAATATATAAATTAAATTAATTACATGATAATTATTTACATTGAATTTTCTAATTTGAAACATTATGGCCCTGCATTATGGAAAAGCATAACATAAAAATAGGTATTTAAAATTAACGCGCGCCATTTCAACCAATAAAATCATTTTCACCTTAAAGGCAATATTTTTTTTTCTCCAGCAGTCGGTTCGTTTAGCGTAGTTGGTTAGGTAATTCGTTTGCGTTCGTCAAACCCGCGTTCGATCGCAGGACGCGGTTACCTTATTTTACTGTAATGCTGCAGTAGTGGCTACGATTGTATGCATAACTAACTACTTCATTCTGCAGCAAACATGAGAAAGAATTACTTCCTTCTTATGTAGACTACAGTAATCACTCGCGTAGACTTTGTGTTCACTCATATTTACTTTGTATTTATTTTCAATAAATTCGTAATAAGTACAGTTAACTTGAGGAATGATAAATAACAAAGCTCTTGTAAGCGTTACAAAAAATGGCCACATATCCGAGCAGTAATGTTCTACTATGGTAATCAGTACCAATAAATTTTTCTCCGTGTAAAAATATTGAAATTGAAATTAAAAATTGAATCAAACAGGGTTGATACAGATATTTAATATTTCTTCCCCTGATTTTTATCTTAATTTGCAGTCAGAATTTTATGTTTTTTCCTGATACTAATAACAAAAGCTTGAAGAGATGTTCAATTATAAAAAATTAAGTCATAATCATTTTTATAAATAACCAAATATCATTTTGATATGAATGTATATGTAACAAGTAATTATATTAAATTTTTAATTTTAACTTTAATTTAAAATGTTTGATATTTTGAAAAGAGTATAACAAGTAAATAAATTAAATATTTTCTTTAAAAACTGATAAGTCGTAAATTCTCCTTCAAGAAAAAAAATAATATTTATATCTTTCACGAAAATATAAATAATAACGCTAAAATATAAATTTAACTTTCGTAAGTTTTTTTTATTATATGTATAAAATAATAATTAAATTTATAACAGTAAAATCAATTTTTTATTATGATCGACAAGTCCTTAAGATTTTTTGATCAATACTTTTCAATTAACCTTCTTCATCACTGATATCGTCCTGAAGAGTTGATTTTTTTTCATGGAAAGTATTATAATAATCATGATATTCTGGGGGGATAATATTTTTTTGACACAGTGATTTGAAATCTTTAATTTTTGCTAATGAAAGTCCTTGGTTACTTAAATAAGCTTTTTTTAAGATTGTACTTCTTAACATTCGCATTGATTTTCTCCTTTCTCGTTATTAATATTTCAAAGTCCGAATCAAAAATAGTTTTGAATTGCAGTTGATTGAGGTGTTCTTTCGAAGCTGATATTTGCTTCAGTTTTAAAATTGGCAAACAAATTGATTGGCTCTTGTTCTTTTTTACAACTGTTTTCAACCAATTCATTTTCTCCGATAAGTCTTTGAAATTATAAATCATGTTATATTGCACTTTTATTACTTGGTAATATGGCTTTGTTAGTTTTGCGCTTTCAATGATTTTACACCATTGATCCAAAGTATAGATTTTTTGGCCCTTGGTATGCCGTTCTATCGTAGAATGCACAGATTCATCTTCATTTTGGGCGTGCCCAACTGCTAGGAATAAAAGTTTTATATTTACATTATATTTGCAGGAAGCATATACTATCATTGCAAAAACTTGCTTATTTCGATTTTGCCCAGGACAATTATCCGACCATAAAAGGAAGTCAGTAATACCTTCAGAAGCTCTTTTTTCCATATAATGATGCAATGAACTACATACTTCATTAGAACCATTTTTAGCCTCATTTTCACTCCATACGTAGCAAAATCCTTCGTGCCTTGTAATGTCATAAATCGTGAAATTATACACAGAAAGTTTACGCTTATAATATAAGCAACTAGCTTCGGTTTTCGGGGTTGTTAAAACTTTTTCAAAATCAAAAAAGATCATGCTAAAATTCTCGTTTCCTTTTGCCAAAGTTTTGTCTTGGTCCTTAAAATTTCTGGACGCTTCTTTATTTTTTATATGAGTATTGTAGTCTCCTTCTAATTTTTCTTTTTCTAGGCCCACGGAATTTTTATAACCTTCGCATTTGTCGCATAAATCTTTTTTGGGTTTGAAAAACACAATATTAAATTGGGTACTAAATATGTCGCAGTAGTAATGCTTTGTTGCCACAGGTTTTTCAATCTCCTTCATCCAATTTACGTACATTAAGTACATTTTACTGAGAGTTAAACTCTCTTCTAAATACTCTCGATTGGGATCCTTTCTTGTATAATGCGATTCTATTCTCGCGAACTTATTTATGTGTTCAATAACGCTTGTGGTTTTTCCTTCATCGACAGCTCTTCGTCTTGCTTTTGATTGCCCTCTCTTATCAATCAAATTCGAATCTCCAGATTTAAACTTTTTCAAGACAGTATCTATCATTTGCCTACTTACATTAAGTGTATTTAAAAACATAGTTTTACATACCACAATATTTTCATTTCTTTCATTAATACTGTAAATTCTAGTGAAATTTCTTTTCGTTTTTTTATCTTCACTTTCTTTATTAAATTTTTCAGACACATATCTCAAGATAAAATCGTATTTTCTATTGTGTTCTGGAATACTCCAAAATTCGGTGAAAAAGTTCAATCTTGCCGTTCCGGAAACTCTCTCTTCGCATTTAAATTTGCATCCCGGACCATAAGTTCTTTGCATGGCACGAGCGTGAACAATTTTTTTTGTTGAAGAGGAAACGTACTCCATCCCAAGATTAGCTGCTTTTTTAGAAATATTCTTTTTCCAATTCTCAGATTTACATAGTCTTTTTCTTGTTAGTTTTTGTTTGTCTTCGTTTTTTCTTTTTTCACCTACAACTTCTGAAATCAATTCATTCAAATTATCTTCGTTAGAACTATTATTTTCTTTTTCTTTTAATTGCAGTTTATCAACTTCTTCATCTGAAGACGAAAAATAGACGCCATCTTCCACAGAAGAGGATTTAAAAAAATTTTCCAGAAATTCCATACTATTTTTTTCCAATAATTGTAAGTCGACATCGTTGGCATTATTTTTTACGTTGAAATTATCTACATCATCTAGAAATTTTTTATTTTATTGATTTTGAATAATACAGGGATCACAGTTCTTCCCCTTTTTCTCCCTTTCCCTCTTTTTTCCCCGTGAATAAAAATATTCTCCTCTTTTCCCCTTTTTTCAGAAAATGTTATATTTTGTTAAAGTAAAAATTATAATTTAATTTTTTGAAAAGTATAATTTGTGCAATTTTTAAACAGTGGACGAACATGAAGCCAGGAACCATTTATAATGGCATTTCTAAATTGCAATTTTAATGTTGCAAAATTAAAAATAAAATGAATTTTTATTGTTTTCCATTTAAAATTATTTTAAAAATATTAATTTGTTTAAACGATTGTTAAAAATTTAACTTTATTTTTTAGCTTTAATTCCTTTTTTATAAGTTAGTTAATAAACGTTTAATTTACATAATAATCTATAATTATACAAAATTTTTTATTTAATGAATACTCCAAAATTATTTTTTTTATAATTTGTGATCCATTTAATGATCTTTTATAATAAAACTTCATTTTTTGCAAAATTTCGATTTTTTTATACTTTGTTATTAAAAAATAAATATAAATAAACATAAAATTAAAAATCGAGCTCAAGGGATCGGTCGACAATTTAATATCGAAGATGCCACTGTGATCCCTAATAATATAAAGTTTTAGAAATCAAAAGTAACACTCCTCACCAATAATAATTGAATTATTGAGCAAGCATAAATCATGGTTATGAAAATCAGTTGAATTCAAATTTATCTTTAACACACAATTTTCACTATTATTTGAGAGAAAACAGTTTTCGCAAGTAATATCTGTTGCCATTGTGACGTAATCTACATCCATATTAAGAATCTTATTCATCTCTGTTGTCAAATCTGTACCAAAAATATATTACATTTATAAAATACTACATGCGTTATTTGTTTTTGTATCTCAATTAAAGAGCAAATTTAATATTGATTTATTTTATGAAAATCACTCAACAGTTATTTTTGTATAAAACTATAATTATTAAGTCGATGCAATTGACCATCTATTTGTATTTTTTATTTAAAATTCATACCAGTCGAAGTAGATGCTCGAGACTCCATTACTACAATTCAATCCTTCATTATATAATAATTATTCATAAAATCTCCGTTTAAACAAAATTAGAAATAAGATCTGTCACTTAGGATATTGACAAGCAACAAATGAATAAATAAAAAATTAATTAATAAAAATAGAGATTGCTTGTTTGTCTATAGAACAATAAGTGACAAATTTACAATTTCTTATTTTTTAGTAATACTTTGTGGTTAGTTTATAGGAAATTTTATTAAATAATAGATAATCAAGGTAAAATGGTATAAATTTAAATTAAAAGTATACGATAATTATAATTTGTTGCGAAAAACACAACTAAAGAATTATTTACAAATAAATAGATAAATAGATTTTTTTAATTACAACATGAACGTTAATGCATATAACGTTTTTTTATAAATAAAATCATTTTTTGATGCAGATTTGCCAATAAAAATGAATAAGATCTTTTTTATAAGAAAAAATAACATATCATGATGATTACGTATAGTACATGCGGAAACCTATAAAACTCTGTAAAAATAATGTCATCTTAGTATCCTGTACGTTTCATTATCAACAAAAAAAATTTCTCACTTTTTCTATAAAAAATACATATATGTTCCTAGCTGCAGATTTGAAAAATGAAGACATTTTTTAGATTTTGCAGAAGCTGTTTCAACATTTCGTAGTAATTAGAAATACAATAAAAAATATAATTGAATCATGTGTACATAAGATTCAATAAAATATTAAAAAGAAATCTACATTTTTGATTTTTAAATTAATTTTAGAAATTTTTATAAAATACATTGAGTAACATTAATGATAATTCTTAATTTTTAAATTCAGGAATTTAAAGTTCTAAAACCATCACAGTCCATTAACTTACATATTAATTAAAGAATAATTCTAATGTAACCTCACGTTAACGTTATAATGTATTAAAAGTGGAATTAGAATTTTATTGTATATTTCCTTGAATAAACCTCATATTTAACGTTCAATTCAATTAGCATTTTATGGCACGCAACTTCAATAAGCATTTTATTACACAAACAATTGAATAAGAATCATTTTCCACAAAATTTTCAATAAGAATCTTATATCACTCTTTTTTGAATTAGCATTTTATTCCTCTGGCTTTTTAATAAACATTTTGTCAACGGGGGGCGTCGATTTATTTTTCGAATTGTCTGAAGCTTTTAAATAATAAAATTGCTGTCCTAAAAAATTGTAACAAGACGTTTACGTTGTTTCCAAATCTGTTGTCAGAGTTACGCGGTTTCTAAATAGTCTTGAGAGTTTCGTCTTTTGTACATTGTCTCTGGAATTTACTTTTTTTCTAAATTTGCTCTGAATCTTATTGCTTTTTTTAATGGGACAAGCGATGTACAAGGCACCAGAATTTGGAACAAGATCTTGTACAAGTAAATAGATTTAATATTTGTATACAAGAAAATGTACATGTTCTTGTACATATTTTTATGCAGGTTTATGTACAAGTACTTACACATGAAACCGTTCAAGTTCTTGTACAAGTTCATTAAAAAAATTTTTTTTTATAAATTTGAGATTTTAATAATTTAGAATCATTAGTACTTTTTACTTATGGATGCTAAAAATTATTGCGCAGCTGTAAAGTCCTAAGAAAACTACTGCGCAGACTTTAAAGTTTTTAATTTTTACTAAACGAAGATATAAATGAACCTGTACAAGAACATGTACAATTTTTTGTATACAAATATTAAATATATTTACTTGTTCAAAATCTTGTACAAGTTCTCGTACAAGAACTTGTTCCAAATTCTGGTGCCGAAATTGTACAAGATCTTGTACATGTTCTCTCCACAACAGGTACAAGTTCAGCTACTGGACATGTACAATTTCTTGTACAAGATCTTGTACAAGGATTTTCAATAGGGTTTTTACTTCTGAAGGAGGAATTAGACACATAATCTGAAGAAATTTAGTCCAAATGCATTATTTTTGCTTTTTGAATTGGAATGCACACATTGAGATTTATTTTTTTTAATTATTTAGATATTTGTTGTAATAAAATCTCCAATTGGAGAACTTTTATAAACAATTTTTTTTTTAATTTTTAATGACTCATTTAGTGAAAAATGAAATTCTTCACAGTTTTGTTATAGAAATACATCTGAGTGTCGATTATGTAATTTGATTTGACTTTGATATTAAAGTTAAATTCGTTTTGACGTCAAAATCAAATTAATTTTTTTGATTTCAATTTAAAAATCAAATTTTAATTTATTTGTTTATTGCAATTTGACGTTAAATTCAAATTTATTCTTTGATTGCAATTTAAAAATGAAATTTTAATTTATTTTTTAGCAATTTGAAGTCAAATTCAACCAAAAAATAAAATAAAATTTGGATCTTTAAATTGCAATCAAAAATAAATTTAAATTCGATCTGCGTTTTGGCCACGCCTACTTTTCCTTTGGAACCATCGCAGGTTGCAAGAATTTATGCACCAAAAAGAATGAAGCTCTTGCTATTTTAGGTAGACTATATGTCGTACTTCGCGGTCATCAATTTTATGCTTTTATTACTATAAGAATATAACTGTTATACTTATTTAGCATGGATTTACTTTACGCTAAAAAAGCATTATTTCATACTTTGATAGGTAAACGAAGTTACATACTATTAAAGCATTAAGCAGTTTGGTGCGGAAATGGTTAGTTTGTTTTTTCCGTGCGGTGTCCTAATATCCAAATCATCAAGAGCACAATTCTGACCAATTGAGCGTGTCATGCAATAATCGGACGAGCGCTCGGACGCACGCTCTGATGGTGGTCGGGTAGCAGTGGGAGAGCCATTGCCGTTCACTGCTATCCGACTACCATCAGAGCGTGCGTCCGATTATTGCATTGATACGCTCAATTCTAGCTTCTCTGGAACCATTTCCAGTCGTTTTCATAGTTGGTGTTTATTTCGGTTCTGAAAAACCTTCCTTTGCTGAAGACTTCTTAGAAGAAATCACAGGAAAAAGGAATTGCTATCAAGGAAAATTCTGAACACTTTGACGGACCCTTACTTGAAGGTTGTGTATCCCCACAATACAAGCAATGTATAATGAATGGAATGATTCTAGATGTTACGAAAAAAGGTGACCTATGTTTTGGCTTAGTAACTGGGGAAATTGTCTTGATTCATAATGTTGCTTATTTTATAGACACACAAAAGCTAATAATAACTTGAATTATCAAAAAAAATCAAACTTTTTATGCTGATAAACAGTAATAAAAACTATAATCTTTCCAAGATTATAGTCAAATAAATATTGCAGTATTTAAAAATAGAATTAATATACAGGACTTAGCAGAATTTATTAATATATATTATAAATAAAATATTACAATTTCCTATCGATTAATATTTTATATAGAAAAAACTAAATTTGTTCAAAATTACAATAATGTTATGAAATTCTGTTTCTCATTAAAATTGTCACTCCACTGATATTTCATACGAAAAACAATAAATTGAAGACGGTGAGAACAATTCCAATACATTTAAATGATGATCAAATGATGGAGAAAAACCTCGAGATGGCAATAATTAATGTTGATAAATGGTTTAAGATTTAGTTCAATATTTCAACAATTCAATGATTCGCAATGATTATTAATCTTATCGATTTCCACTCTATTCTACGTTGCTCCGTTTAACAAGTGGATAATCCAAATATTGTATAAAAATGCCACGCTATAAAAATTATTTTATTTTAATACTATTAAATATACGTTAAACAATTTATTATCTCACATGGACAAGGGAGAAAAGATTAATTAATTTTTACTATTACATATGTCCAATCATGGCATATTATACGTTAATGTGTAATTTACAATTATAACTTTATGAATTTCCAAATTCAATAAAATATGTCAGAAATGTGGTTACTTTAAACTTTAGAAATAAAATGATAAATCTCTCCTCTCGAGTTCTCTCCCCTACCATATATAATTATCGGTAAAGCTTGCAACCATTCCGACTCCTTACGACACCTTCATATCAATCAACACATCCATACAACACAAAACATAAACGATCGAACCACCACACAGTGTTTCAGCTGTACTAAATCAGTATTCTTGTATGAAGTTTCAAAAATAGAAATAAAGAAGCTATATATTAAGATAAAGAAAGAAAAATAATATGAAAGTAGGGGAGACCGGGGTTACTTGGCGCACTTTTTACTCTTTGTTGTGTAACTCACTCATTTTTGCTTTTTCTAAAAGGTTAATGTATAGAAAACTTGTTGTAACATATCAGCTTTAATTAAAAAAAAATAAAGTTGAAATATATTTAATACTTTTATTTTTATACCACTTTATTTGAAGCTGTGCAAAGCGCGTCAAGCAACCCGGTAAGAAGCGAGGAATAGAGAAGAATTGAAAGTTTACAGAAATTGAGCTTAAAACGAGAATTTTTAATTCTTCTGAATAGGCGAATTTCCGATACAAACCTATTCCCAAATGAACAACAAAATATCAATAAATTGAATTCTTCTCTATTCTTAACAGAAATAAATAAATAGAAAAGAATTCAGACTTCTTATTCTTCTGAATGCGCAAATTTTTTCATTTTAGAACTTTTGGAAGTGAATTTAAAAAAATTAAATGTTTGAAGCGTAGTTTATAAATGTTTATTCCTTTCAATCGACAGCAACAGAATTTCCGAAGCGTATTCAGAGGAATGGAAAATTCGTAGAATAAATAACGTACCTATCTCTATTCCTATCAATTGACAGCGCCAGAATATCAGAAGCATATTCAGAGGAATTGAAAATTTAGATAATAAATTAGGTTTTCTATGTCTTGCAATCCACTACGAATGAGAAGGAATAGAAAAAGTTTAAAATGTTAAAATAATTTGTTAATATTTATTATTTAGTCATACCTATTTAAAATAACTGAAGTATCTAAATATTTTTTTTATATTGTAAACACAGAAAAAACCTGAATTCAAATTGAGTATAGATTCTATACTCAATTTGATTCGCAACAAAAATGAAACTGGTTGTCTCATTTCGAGTTCTAAGGTAAAAGTATCAAAATGAAACAGGCAAGTTTCATTTTGAGAAAAAGAAAAATGGAAAAATATTGTGAAATAACGAATAATTTTGCACAAAAACATGAAATATAATAATTACAAAGAAGTAAATAACACGCTAGACTTAATATATTTGATTAAAAATTGCTTGTAATCGCGTAATAAAATAATAAAGGAAATATGTTTTTAGGTTAGAAAAATGAAAACATGTGTTTTGACAACAGGAACGGTACTGCCAACTTAAATAATAGCGGTAAATTTAAAAACTTATGAAATTAATTATTATCTACGTAAATAATAATAAATAATTTTTATTTAAAAACTTCTAAATATTCGTACTGGTCAAAATAATCTTTCTGGTGTTGTTGAAATATTAGAAACAATAATTGAAATACAAAATTACTCTGCTTATGATGCCAACTTAGAAATCTGAAATTCCAGTCAATATCATTTTGAATAACATGAAGTTTGTCCCATATTCATTTCGATACCCAAAAGAAAATGAGTTGCAACAAAAATGAGTCCAAGTTTTTTCTGTGAATCTAAAATTTTTTCAATATGTAAAATTGGAAATGTTACGACAGTATACGTTTTATAGCAAAAATTATTTTCTCCACTAATTTTTCAAACATTTTTTTTTAAATAGTGTAGTTTTAGTTTGACATTTAATGCCCGCTTTTGAAAAAATCTAAGTTGTAAGAAGCGAGAAATAGAGAAAGCTTGTCCAAGTCAATTAAGAAGAATTGATTTTTCTACTTTTTTGCTTCATCGAAGAATTGAATAAAAACGTAAATTCTCCCATTCAAAAGAATTGGATTTCTAAATTCTTTTCAATTACTCGCCTCTTACCAGAAAATTATTTTTGTACTTGAATATTCTGTAACATAGAATTTTAATAATATTAGTCAATATATAAGACCTGATCTATTTATTTATATTATATGTAAATATTTTCATATGCTTAAGAAAATTCTGGTAAAAATTGAGTGCTGATTAAGTATTAGCATTATATAAATTACATTATTTGTTAAAAAAAATTTGCTATATCAACATTGTTACTTAAATTATTTTCGAAAAAATTGGAATGTATGCAGACTTCACTTGATTGAAATTTAAGTTCATGTCCATGTCATTCTAAATTAAAATGTCGAAGTTAATAAACTTCACATTAAAATTAGGTATTAAAATTCATATACCATTTTTGAGTTGTAAAGATGGAAAAATGTTGCAATTTTTATTCATTAACGCAATTAATCATTTAAAACTATTTAAATTGACAAAATTATTAATTGAGATCATTAATGTTCATAAAAATATGTATACGATAATATACTTTTTGTAATAATGAATATCTGAAAAGCGGTTTGATGTTTTTACAAAATAATATAAGTATCTGTTTAATGTGTTTGTTATAAGAGACATTTTCTTAAAAATTTTCATAGCCTCCCCTGGTCGAGCGCGTTAAGGCGCTCCTAGTGCGGTTGACAGCTATGATGGTCGAGGGTTCGAGTCTCAGTGTCAACTCGTCGGAAAATCCAAGATTGAGTGATAAATACTCATTTTTTCTATTCTTTTCTATTCCCAGTACAGATAAGTCAATAGAAAAGAATTCAAACTTCTTATTTTTATTAATGCGCAAAGTTTTTTATTTTTAAACTTCTTGGAAGCGAATAGAAAAGAATTAAATGTTTAGAGAGTAAATTTTAAATGCCTATTCCTTTTAATCGCCAGCTTCAAAATTTCCAAAGCGTATTGAAAGGAATAAGAGACTTGAAAAGTGATGTAGATGTGGTTTTTTTTTTATAAATTGACTATATGTTAGGCTATTTGGAGCGCATTTACAGGAATAGAAAATGTGGAGAATAAATGAGGCATTTCTATGTTTTACAATTGACTGCGTCAGGTTATATGTATAATTTAGAGTATTAATTTTGTCCAAGTCAATTAAGAAGAATATATTTTTCTACTTTTTTTTGCTTCATTGAAGAATTTAATAAAAACGTAAATTCACCCATTCAAAGGAATTCAGATTCTGAATTCTTTTCAATTATTCGCTTCTTACTGGGAACCCGGGCCCGGGGTTGCGTGGCGCAGGAATGAAATTAAAATTAAATTATATGATTTAAAGTTTAAATAATATAAGACTTAACAAAATAAGTCTTGTTCTGTAATTTTACAATAAAATTATTTTCAATTTAAAAATTAGAAAATTTTATTTAAATTAAATGAAATTACCAAAAATATATTTTTTTTTCATAATAACGCTGTGAATATTTAAAAACTATTATTCGGTTAAATTTTTTGAATAGGATTGTGATTGGTGCTTATTAATGTGTAAATTTTATATAATCAACTTCATTTTATTAATATTTAACAACGTTTGTTTGCTAACACAAGTTAAAGTTATATTTGCTGATTTACCACTTACAATAATATATGAGTAACTTCAACTGAAATTCAGTTCAGCTTGTCAAAATTCAATCGTTGATCCCAATTATTCTATAAATTTTATTCTCCATTATTATGGAAAAACTAATTCAAAAATTAAAATTTATTTATTACTTTATTGTAAATTAGTAGGGTCAGCCGGGGTAAATCCGAACGGGGGGTAAATCCGAACGCTAATTATTTCAGCTTAATTAAAATTTTTAAAAATAAGTTCGATATGAGAATTTTTACCTCAGATCCTCTTCAAGAGATTCTAAGTATTATCCCATTTTTCGTTTGTTAATTAGCAACAGCATAAACAAAGATAACGAGTATTGCAAAAAAGATTGAAAATCAAAGATGACACTCTTTCAGTATTTTGTCTCGTATTTGAAGAAAAAGAAGCTAAAAATTCATTTTATTATTTATAATTGTTTGTTATGAATACTAGAACAGAAACTATTTTTCATTTTTGCCTTCTGTAAAATTTTATTAATAATATCAGACCGTTCGTATTTACCCAGGAAAATTGGAAAACCGGGGTAAATCCGAACGGTATTTTCAATCATTTTTTTTTACATCAGAGCCACACAAAATTGTTTTTATTTCATTACACTATTATTTTAACATTATAAAAGTACATAGAAAAAAGTTT
Organism: Leptopilina boulardi; assembly: GCF_019393585.1. Taxonomy (NCBI): domain Eukaryota; kingdom Metazoa; phylum Arthropoda; class Insecta; order Hymenoptera; family Figitidae; genus Leptopilina; species Leptopilina boulardi. The sequence continues at coordinate 275,327 of NW_026137978.1, forward strand.
TTCTTTCTATACGTATCCTAGTTAGTAATTAATAAGCAGAAACTTAATCTCTGTTCTCTCGACGGAGTGTTTCAATTTTTTTGCCAAATGGTTTGTTGAAAAAAGTTTTTCAGGATCTTAATAAAATTTGGTATTCTACGGTTTTTGGGGTCGCTAATTACCAATTTGAAGTCAGTTTTTCAAAATTCAAAATGGCGGACGAGAATTAAAAAATTCTTTGGATTCGCTTGAAAATTGTTACTCGGGGGGTTTCAGGGTCGCTGATTACGAATTTGGAGTTAGCAAATTTGATCACTTTTAAAAATAAGTTTTAGGAAAGTCCGCCATTTTGAATTTAAAAAATTTGACTTTTATTTTTGTATTTACATTCAATCACTCCAAAATACTTTCTGTAGCAAGTTTTGCAAAAATCCGTTATGATTTGATAAAGTTATTGAAGGTTTTAATTGTGTAATGCATTTTAATTTTTAACCTGTTTGATTTTTGTATTTATATATGATGCATTATTACATAATAGGTTTATTATCGTATTTTTTTGAGTTTTTATATAAGTTTAACAATTGCAATAATTTAAATTTATTTTCCCTAAGATTTTTCTGAAATACAGTGGCGTTCGTATTTACCCCGGTATTTTAGGAAAGTTGCAAAGTATCGAGGTAAATACGAACGCTAAGTTTCCTGCGATTGTAATTTATCAAAAATTTTTGCTACCCCATAAAATTGTTCTATGGAAGTAAAGTAACAACTTCATGCACCAGAATACCGGAAGTATTTTTTTTTTAAAGAAAAAACTTATGTTATTGTTGAAACTTACTAAAAGCGTTCGGATTTACCCCGGTTGACCCTAACAAAATTTATAAAGTTTATTTTAAAATTTAAAAGTATATAAAATAGAATCTAAAAAAAGAAATTATCTCTAAAGTGAAAAGTAATTACAAAGCAATAAAATATTGACAAAAAAATTATTTTTATCTGTTTGATGTTTGTAGACGAATAAAACACTTTAGATCACTTTTAACTCTAGGAACACTTTATTGACCTTATACTCTTTAGTTTCTCTTTACAATTAGTCAACTTTGGTGGTTCTCTAATACTCTAAATATAATATAAACGTAAGTTTAACACGGGCGATGAAATCGCGGTAACAGGAGAACGCATCAGTCTGAACGTAGATGCGAGAGAGATCGATGCTGGACAACGGTCGACACATATCGATATACGATAATGGCTTTCGCGCCATATATCGACAAAGTTCAAATGTTAATTCTAACATTAACATTTTAAATTCAATATATTTCATATTTAAAAGCTCAGTATTGTAAAAAAAATTAAAATTAAAAATTCGAAATACATATTTAAAATTGCAAAAAGATTTATAAATTTTTAAATTCATGATAAAAATTTTTTCTGGATCCCCTAACCGAAAGTACGGGGTGTTTTCGTTAGTTACTATGAGTATACTCAAAATAGCTAAGTGGTGCTCAACTTATTTATTATGTCATTTTTTAGTTAACGTATGACAATTGGACAATTCTGTAAGTCCCGCATTTTGATTGGGGCAAAAGTTGCTAATTGCGATAATGTATGAAACAAGTCTTAGGATCGTGGGGAATTTGTTAAAACCTAACCTATTTTTTAAATAAATTTTCAAAAAAGTTGGTAATAGAAGGCTCTGATTGTACTGAGCTTCGTTTGTCAAAGTGTACGAACAGTACTTAATACAAATTTTGTGATTGAAAAGTGATTAATGAGTGATTTTTAAATTTGTGAAATTGTTGTTGTAAGTAATTCCAATTAAATAAATTTTATTACTTTACTTTTGTTATTACATGTTTATATTATTTTTTAAAATGTGAATAATGTTATTATTTTTGTCAATTTTATTACTATCTGTTATTCTTAAATTTTTAATTAGTTAAAAATAACAAATATTAATATTTCTACTAAATATAGTTAAAAATGACCATTATTATTCTAATTTATTATTTAATTTATTTAAATAAATAACTAATACTTAGTCACTTCTTCATTAATAATTATTAGTTTTAACCAATTCCTAAAGCAAAGGTAGCTTTATTTGTACATAATTTGTAATTTTTAACTAAACAAAAACTATATAAAAGTAATTTGCATTTCGAAGATTGCAAATTAAAAATAATATTGTATTATTTACAAACGTTAACACATTTTATTTTTCTAACTATTTTAGTAATTTAATAGTTAGTTCATTACATGAGAATTTAATTTTTTAAAAGAAATTGTTTTTTAATTAAGGCCATTTTAACTTTTTATTTGTTTTACAGGAATTTTCAGGATTCTCAAGAGCTATATCAAAATTATAGTTTTTGAGTCTACACAGACTATACACAAATTTGCAGTATTCATGAAAGAGAATGTCAGAAGGTATAATTATTAAATGAACATTTTTATTTTTCAACCATAACTAACATTTTGTGTGGGTATGTGTTGTAAAATTAAAAAATATGAGTATATTGATAGATATTTTTCAAATACATTCATATATTTTTAAATTATTCTATTTACTATTTTTCAGTTTTAAAAAATATTGTCAAAGAAATTAACGACAAGCATTTGCAGTCTGATATATGCATTATTTTTTAGAAATTCAATTCATATTGTAAAATAGAATGCATTTTTTTGTTACAAAATAAAACTGACAATGACCCGCTATATTTCAGCAGTAATCGCGGTTGTTGCAACCATCGACATGATTTTTGACGATGAGGAAGATGAGGAGCAGGAGCAGGAGATAGTTAGTTATATGCTCTTACCACATGAAGTAGAAAGAGAGAATCATTCGAAAAATAAAAACTATTTTGAATTAATTATACCAAGCTTTTCATTGACAGGTAAAAATATATTCTGGGATCAAAAGTTGTCCTTTTTTTTATTGACATATTTTACTATTATTACTACGGTTGATTGTTTATTTTTTTGCTTATGAAAAATATAAAAATTAGGTACATTACTTTTTTTAGTAAAGGAAAAAGTTATAATATTTTTTAATAATCACGACATTACAATTTTCAGAGTCCGTATTGCATTATCTTTGGTGGATAAAAATTTTAAAATTAGTATAATTGGCAAATAAAATGTATAATTACAGCTAATAATGTATAAATGTTAATTTATTCTTCTTATTGTATGTGTATAATTACTATCATTATTAATTGATAATTTAATTGATTAATTGAAAGACTATTAATATGCGAAAAGACATTTAAATAATAGCTTGGAAAAATGTTCCGTTGACTGCTTGATACTTAAATAATTAATAATTCTCTATTTTTCTATACGTATTATAAACTGTTTATAATTAAATGTTAACAGATTTCAAATGCCACTTCCGAATGTCCAGAACTACGTTTGAAAGATTGAGCCTCATTTTAGGACAAGATTTAAATACTCCACAATTAAATATTCCTGTTATGAAAAAACTAGCTATTGCTGTATGGAGTTTTGGCAATCAGGAAGTACATCGGTATGATTATCATCATTAAACTTTTTTTAGTGTTACGATGACTGGTTAGATAAATATTACCGCAGTTTTTATAAAAATTAATTTAAATATACAACAATTTTTTCATTTAAATTTCTATTGTTTGATGTAAAGAAATTTTATTTTTAAACTGCTTTTAAATCTATATTTTATTAATTTTCATAGTGTTTTTCTTTCATGCTATTTTTTTAATTCTTTAATACTTTTTATTATCTATATATGTTAAGTAGAAAAAATATTGTAGCTGTGCATTTGTTTGAGAAATGGAAATTGCAAATAAATTAATTGATACAATGTACACTTTTATTACAGATCTGTAGCTGATCGTTTCGGCGTAGCTAAGTCAACGGCATGGCAATGTACATTGGATGTTGCAAAGGCTCTTTGCGCGCGTGCACTAGATTATATCCAGTGGCCCAGAGGAGAAGCTGCTACTCAAAATGAAAGAGAATTTCGAGAAATGGCTGGACTTCCAGGCGTCATCGGTGTCGTAGATGGATGTCATATCCAAATTACTGCACCACATGAAAATCCTCAAAGTTATATGAATAGAAAAGGGTATTATTCAATTAACGTTCAGTGTATAAGTGATGCTAAAATGCAATTTATTGATGTATATGCAGGTTGTTGCGGAAGCATCAATGATGCAAGAGTCTGGGAGTTGAGTGACATTAATCAAGAAAGTAATTTGCACTATGATGAGTATTTTCCAAACCAAAGTCATATATTGGGGGATAAAATTTATCCAAATACCTTTAAATTATTGACACCCTATAAAGACTTTGGAAATCTGCTTGAAGTGCAAAATTATTTTAATCTGATACACGCCAGAACTCGACAAATTATTGAACGAGCCTTTGCGCTACTTCTTTGTCGTTTTCGAAAATTAAAGTTATTATATTTGCAAAATGTGCAGTACGCTTCGTTAATCATTCTTGCATGTTGCATTCTTCATAATATTTGTCTGTCCTTCGATGACATCATTGATATTGAGGACATAAATATTAACAATGATAATAACGATAATGATCACGATCAGGGACAGTTCGACGAAATTGATGCTCCTTTATTAGAAGTACCACCACAGGAAGATCAAGATATTCGTTTTGATCCACAAATTAAGCGCAACATTATTGCTAATCAATTGTATATCAATCGCAGAAGATGAAATCTACTTAATTTGAAATTTCATCATAATCGAAGCATCTCAAATTAAATTAAAATTTCACCACAATCATAATCACTGAAAAAAATGAGAATAATATTTGTAAACCATCTTTATCTTGATTATTCAACTACAACCTAATCTTCATCTACAGTTAATTCATCTTTCTCAGGGCAACCATATCTCTGTCTTCAATGCTATCATCACAACCAGTTTTTCCTCTACAGTTTATACATTTACAACTTATTTTGAAGTGAATCAAATTTAAATATCGATACCTATTCTTCAGAATGCATATCTCATAAACAGGAACTTAGTACCTTTCAACAGAGATCACAATAATCGTATGCTAGAAAAAATTGATACTTTTTCTTTCTTATTGACTTTAACGTAATGATTAAAAAAATTGTATTTTTAACATTTCAACAGCTAGCGCCAGATTAATAGAAAAAACTTTAAATCTTATAATATTTATAATTTAAGAATAATTATGTTATATAAAATGTTTATTTTATAAACTTGTTATAAATGTTAAGTTAAGTTTAATTCTACTTAAATATAGGTATTGTATAGATCATTTGTAAATATTCATTATCAAAAGAAGATTCATTAAATATTGATTGATATATAAATGTAAATAAATATCGTTCTTAATTTAAGATCAAATTATTATTTTTCACACCAGACTATTTGTATTAATAAATGTAGAGGTAGTCTTCTGCCTTCTGTCTGTACACTTTTTAAACTTTGAAAATTTTATATATTTTTTTTCGTTTTTAAACATTAAGAATCTTAAATTTAACAAAATTTAATCATTTTATCATTTTACTCTATCTTGATATTAAAACGTTATTCGGGATTCTTTATTAAAATTTTATTAAAACAATAGTAAAAACTGAAATGAATGACAAGACAAATTAAAGTGAAATAAAAGATCCTTAAGACAATAATTAACGATTTATTAATGACATTAAATTATAGCATTACTTATTTTTCTAAATTGACTAGCAACAAAAAAAAATTATACTTTTCTTAAACTTAAATGGCTTTTTTTCATTAGTCAAAATTGACACTTTTGGAGGGGGAGAAAAGGAAGAATAAACTTATCCACAGATATTCTACATTATTCACCCTTCTTTATATTCCCTTAACTAGACAATTAATGAAACACAGAATTGATTATAAGAAATCCTTAAGATAAGATAACAAAATATTAAATGTTATGCCTCTTTTCCATCTTTGGAAAGAAAAAACAACTTAAATATAAAGTAATTCTTTGCGTTTCAAAAAAAAGAACTTCATTTAAATTAAAACGCAAAACAATGAACTAAAAAAAATTTCAGACAATTATTAAATATTTCTTTGAACATAAATAACGAGTATTCAATAGAAAATAATGCATAAAGAATTATATAATTAACTACTCACAAAAAAATATTTTCTTGCGAAAACATTTAGATTGAACACTTAAATATTATTCGAACTTTTCGAGGGGACGTAATAAAGAGAGCACAATTTACGCAAACATTTGCATTATTGCTCCTTTTTATATTGCTTCATCCCGTCATTATTATTCAGTCTTATAGTGTTAATTTCTACTAATTAGATTGCATTATTATAATTATCTTACTCTATTAACACAGAAAAATTGCCTTAAAAGTTAAATATTGAATTAACAGAAGTTTTTAATTATCGTATTCGGCTTTTCGTAAAAAGTAAATAACAGAACTCTCGACAAAAAAAAGAAGTAGTAGTTTATGAGTCGCTATTACTTTTTTCATTCTTTGTAAATGAACGCAAGAAATCGCGAAGAATTTCAAGCAGAAAGTCTTTTTTCTGTTGATTCTCTTCAAACCGAGCCTGTTGCTCCTGCATCATTTCTTTAAGCCATGCCGGCTGTTTCTTTTCTTCTTTTTTTTGTCGTTTTTTGAATTCTTTAACATTTTTGGAAACGCGCTTTTCGTACCCTTTAATACTTGAAGCAATGGCAGGTGTTACAATTTCTGGTCGTTCGTGTAAAATATCATTCATCAACTCAAAATTTGAAAATGGGGATAACTCAGTTTTTATGCGATTTAGTCGTATGAATGTATCAGTTTTTAAACCAAATTATACCGAAAATTAGTATGGTCATATTAATTTTCACTATTATTTGGTTAAAAATTGTTACATTCATACGACTAAATCGCATAAAAACTGAGTTATCCCCATTTTCAAACATATCATATTAATTTTTGAAACGAAAAGTCTTTCAGTGTAATCAAATTTGCTTCAATTTTCACTATCATTTTCATAATTAACGCACCAAAATACGTTAGTATACCAAGTTTTATTAAAATTGGAGGTACCCCTAATATTATAGTGTTTAAAAATAATAAAATTGTGCGTAAATTTTTGTTGCTTGATAACTTTTTTTTGGAACTTTTAAAAACTTGAGAATCTGTCAATGTAACTTATTTTCCTTGTTTAAAAAAAAATAATTATTGAATTGTAGTTATGTAATAATTTATGTTTGATCACATTAATTTCATATAAGAAAATTCTGGTTTAAAGTGAGTTGTAATTAAGTATTAACATTATACAAATTACATTAGTTTATTAAAAAAAATTTGCTATACGAACATTGTTACTTAATTTATTTCCAAAAAAATTGAAATTTATGCAGAGTTCACTTGATTAAAATTTAAATTCATGTCATTCTAAATTAAAATGTTGAAGTTAATAAACTCCGAATATAAAATTGGGTATTAAAACGCATATACCATTGGAAAAAAATATATGTATACAATAATATACTCTTTGTAATAATAAACATCTGAAAAACTGTTTGATGACTTTACAAAATAATATAAGTATCTGTTTAAAGTATTTTCGTTATAAGAGACATTTTCTCAAGATATTTCATAGCCTCCCCTGGTCGAGCCCGTTAAGGCGCTCCCAGTGCGGTTGAGAGCTATGATGGTCGAGGGTTCGCGTCTCAGAGTCAACACGTCGGAAGAATTTTTTTTTTTTATTTTAATAATTTAAGATAAATTTATATTTTTTGTAACAGAAATCTAGATTTGTTACATATGTGTAACCGGGAACTCATTTATAAATGCTCTTTTAAAATTTAATAATTTATTAAATTATAATTTAAATTTAAAAATTGTTTAATAATTCTCAGTAGAGTTTTAAGAATACTCTTGCGTGAAAAAATATTAAATAATATTTTTTTAAATTAAAAAAAAAAGAAAATCGGAATTGACATAGTTTCCTACATAGTAAACTACATCGTAAACTATATCGTTGCCTGTCCCATTTTCCAACATAGCTTTCTATATAGTTAACTATATAGCTTCATATATAGCTTCCTATATAGGAAACTATATGGGAAACAATATAGTTTCCCATATAGTTTCCTATATAGGTTTCGATATCGGAATTTTCGATAGGGAATAGTATATGCATTTCTTTATAATAAATTTTTTTTATTAACTTTAAATAATTTTTCTTGACAAAATAAAAAAATAAATTAATTTAAAAAAGATCTCCAAAAACTGAACGGAATCAATTTGAAGAGAGAACTATGAAAACTTGATTATTGTGGAAAGTGTCGTAGAGTTATTCATCAAAATTTTTAAAGTTTATATTTATTTATTAATTTTTTTAAAAAATTTTTAACAATTTTTCTTAACAAAATTAAAGTAATTAAACGTAAAAAGATCTCTGAAAACTAAAATGAATCAATTCAAAGAGAGAAATGTCAAAAATTAATACTCTCGAGATTGTTCGAAGAGTTATTCAACGAATTTTTTGAAAAGTTTATATTCTCTTACCTGGATCAGAATTCTCCTCACTGCTATACCCTTCTGCAGTGGATCTTGAGGGTTCTTGATAAAGAACCTCATGGTCCTGAATATTTTTAAATGGTCCCGGTTGAGGCATTTGTATTTCCTTTAAAGGTCTCTGCTGATGGACCTGAAGGTGTTTTGAGAATTTTTGTTGAGGGATCTGATGGTCCTTTGATGTCCCTGGCATTGGTTCAGCTATAAAATTTAAAGAAAGAGAATAGTGAAATTTAAAACTTTCAAAATTTTTATTAACTTATTATTTTTTTAAATATGTGACAGTCCCCGAGAGAAGGGACCTTAGCTCACCAAAACGAATTTCACAGGGCAAGCGTTTGAAGAAGAAGCAGAAACGCGGAACTCGAAGAGTGGGGCGGAACTTCTGAAAAGTTCCCCCACCACACTAACACAACGTTGTGTTTCTGTATACGTGAGCTTCGTCTACTTCGTGTATCTTCGGGTCTCACGTACGCGAAGCTCACGTACGCGAGAGTATAGTTGTGTAAGTAAAGTAGTGGGGCTGATTTCTTGAGTGCCACAATCCGCCTCGAAATGCGCTTGACATACCCATCTTCAAAATGTTATTGTGTCAAAAGCAATTATCCTAATCAGTTTTTGACTTTTGCATGTGAAAAAGCAATTCAAAATCTATCATTTACCATATAAAACTCAATATTGACCTCTGGTGAGCTAAGGTCCCTTCTCTCGGGGACTGTCACATATATTATTTAGAATTTAAAAATACTTTAAATAATTAAAATTTTTAGAATAAATTATTTTGATCCATTTTGGAAATTTTATTTATTGAAAAAATTAAAATTTTCCAAAATCCATACGATCTCCACAGTATACCTAAAGTTTCAGCAGTAAATAGTCATTATTTGTGCAATATTAGAATATTGATACAATGTTGCGAATAATGCTGGTAGTTTAAGTGCTGCACTGAAGAAAAATGTATTTGATTCAAATACCTACTTGATTACTTGAATATTATCAAATAAATATTAAATAATTTTTATTTTGAGTATATAAAATGTTATTTGTTTTAAATACAGAAATTATTGGCTTAAATACAATTTATTTAATTTAAATAAAAATTATTTGTTTCAAGTAAATATTCATTTGACAAATAACCGATTATTTGGATCAAATAATTTTTTTTTCAGTGTGTGTGGAGACTGATTATTTAAAAATACATAATAAATAATGTACATTTTACATTTTTGTAAAACTTACCCCCATCTCCAGTTTCAAAATTTATTTCTTCCACTGTTAGAAATTCTAAAAATTCGGTTCCTTAAAAAAATGGTATTATTTTTAATTAATTTTAATATATAGTTAATAATTATTCTTATATGGAATTTATTCCACAACTTACCATCTTCTTCACGAATAAAAAATAAAACTGCCTTATCTTCTGGCCGGATAATATTTTGACCGGTATCCGGGTCAACAACTGCCTCTATGATAAGAGGTGGTTTTTTATTCCCACTCATTTATAATATGATATAAAGTTGCCTCTAAAATAAAAAATACAATTAAAAAAATCTTAAAAATTCGAATAACATAAATAATTAATTTCAATAAGAATTCTGTTAAATTAATATTCTTTCAAGTAAACATTCATGTAATGAAAATGACTAAAATAAAAATTCTACCAAACAAAAAATTCGGTAGCTAAAATTTTTTGTAAAAATTCGTATAAAAATGAATTCCTGTCAAATTTTCAAACACGTTCCTTTTTGCCAAAAACTAGTAGCCACTGCACAAAAGAAAATATCAAAATTAGATGTAACCAAAAAACGTTTTGCAAAATACAGACCATGTGTCAATTACTAGTCAATTGCGTCAGAATTTCACATAACTACAAAAACAACTGCACTGCGCATGATCCACAAATAAATTTCACACATGTGAACTGCACTTCACTTTTCAAACGCATTATTACAAAATACTAGGTTGAGCACCACTTAGCTACTCTGAGTATACTCACAGTAACTAACGAAAACACCCACGATCTTCCGGTCCCAATTTTCTTCCGGTAACAGCAACTTTGGTGGCCTGCTCGAACCAACGCGCGCTTTGATTGACTACGAGATTTTTTTTTTGAAATAAAACGGATAAGAATGCAAAACTTTTAACTTTACTTTTCTCTTGTGACAGCAACTATTAAATAATCTATCTAACCGACTTTCACACAAAAAATGTAACGCACTACTAAACTTACATTATACATTCATCGAACCTAAATAATTCTGTGGAACTTTATTTTCATCGAAATCTTCATAGGGTTGTAATTGCAACTGTTACATTCTAAAATGCACTAAGTAAAGAATCTAAATTTATTGTTTTAAGTTAGGAACGCATTGTCCTCTAACTTGGGAATTGTTTTGAATTTGAGTCCTCTTTTAGAAAAGAAATAAGGAAATTAGAATTATAAGGATTAAATTTTGCCGATACAACTAAAATTAAATCGTCAAAATTTGGAAAAAGTCCTATCCAAAATGTGATGTTGACAGTACTGGTCAAACTTTAATTGTACCAATACTTTCAGGGAAAAGAAATAGAATAGTAAGAAATGAGAGTTAAATAAATTTTATTATTATTTCACTTACTTTTTTTATTGTTGTTTTACAGCGTGATATTAAATATTAGCTTTTCCTTTCCTTGAATATATTCTTAAAATTTAGATTTTGTAACAACGATAGTGCTGAATATTTTTGTGGAGGAATATTTTTTTATACTTGTATTTTTAAAAATGAAATTTTTGTACCTGATTATTTTGGGAATAAAAGGTTGAACTTGAAAGTATGGACTGAAGAGTTTGAATTGAAGAATTTTTCTTAACTGACCTCTAATGGGACTTCCCTTGGTTTTTAAAGGGAATAATTCCCACTCCACTTCTTAGATAAACATAATGTTATCAGGCCCATTTTTGGGGACTCGAATTTATAAAGAAAGAATATATTAAAGAAAAGATTTTAATTTTAACAATTTCTATAACAATTTTTTAATTATAATTTGTTTAAGGGGTTTCCTAAATTTTTTTGGTCAAAAAAATCGAATTTTTTTTTCTTCATTTTTTGATAGGAAAGTATGTTAAGAATGTGTGGTTAAATCATTAGATCGTAATTCGCTCAAAATCTTAAGTTATTTAACAAAATACATATATATATATATGGGCAAATCTCAGGAACCTTTAACCTCTATGTCACTCACTTTATTTTCCCTAAAAAAGCTTAAATATTGAAACTAATGGTTATAAAACATGTAATTATTTTTAAGTGGACTATGTAGATCACAATTAAACCATTGGTAGAAATTAATTAATTCATTTTTTTCATTTTTTGCTTGAATAAACTTTACAATACCATGATTTAGCACGTGTCACTTTCAATGTTTTTTGCAGTATTTTAATTTTTTAAATTAGTTTCTTTTACAAAAAAAATTTTTTACTGATAGAAACTATTTAAAAATATATGTATTATTTCATAGATATGGTAAAAAATGTGTATATTGCTGCAATATAAAAGATTTACTGCTTTGAAAAGTGTCCTCAGTTTTTGTGTCTCTGGTCCAATCGTTTAGTTTTTTTAAAAAATAAGCATTGAAAGCTAAAAGAAAAAAATTGAAACTTGGGGCACACTTAAATTGTGTTCCAATTTACACAGCAGTGTATTTTATTTTTATTTTTATTCATATTTTAAAGGAAATATATTGTTGGATATCTGTGTTATTCGGGTGGAACAAAAAAAATGTCTCTGGTCAAATCAGTAATTTTAACGAAGTTTCTCATCCAATCTGCTCCAAAATTGGGGCACATATTCCTTTCAGTGTACTTAAAATTGTACATATAGTTTTATTAATTCTGATTCTTATTTAATCGCTTTTTTAACGTGGCCATTCAATTTGTCTCTCGTCAAATTGTCTCTGGTCAAATTGATATCTTTTTATGCAACGTGAAGTTTGCGCTTTTATTTGTTTTTATCGTTTATATCTCGAATTAACCAAAATATTGACAAGAAATGGATGAAGAAAGGAAAATAATTAAACGTGAAAGAATGAAGGAAAAGCGGCGAAAGGAAACTAAAAAACAAGAAAAAAGGAACGAGGAGAAAAAACAGTATCGACGGAAGGCATTTGAGTAATATTTATTTACTATTCATACGATAGTAGTTATGAAATTGATAGAGTTTTTATTTAAGGTTATTTTGATCATTTTTTATACTGCTTGTTTTAATCAAAAAAATTAATTTAAAAAAATTGTTTTTGATTTAAACATTTATGTAATAAATTTTTTATTAAAATTTGCAGTGATCCTGTTCCTGAAACGACTAACGTAGTTCTCAATTCTTTTCCTAATCCTGATCCATCAACAAATATTCCATCATCTGGAAATAAAATCAACATGTTTGTAACTTAATATTGTTACTTTTATTTTAACTGATCAATTAATTTAAGTTTAATTAATTTATTATTTTTTAAATTTGTGGTTTATTTTATTATTTAATTTTAATTAATTTTAATCTAAATTTATTGTAATTATTTTCATTAAAAAATCAAAATTTTATTATTGTTATTTAAATTCAAATTTTTTTTAGGACTGCAATAAGCATTAAATTAAAAAAAAAATAGAACGTTATTGTAATACGATATATTTTTCACATTTTTGCAGAGATCCTGTTCTGAACTCAACTAAATCAGTTCCTAATTCTCTTCCTTATCCTGACCCATTAACAAACGATAAAATAAATACATCTGCAAGTTTTCAATTACCTGTCACGAAAAACTGCTTGAAAACCAAAGAGGAAAAAGTAAGAGATAATTACCAATTGTGGAAAAACAAAATAAAAACTGATCCAACGAAACGCGCACAATATTTGAAAAAACGAAGAGAAAATTATGCGAAGCAAAAAAGTGAGAATAAAATTAAGACCGTTGCAAATATGACACCACGTGAAAGAAAAAATTTTCGAGAAAAAAAGAGAAATCAAAAACGTAAAGATCGCGCCAAAGAAATAGAAGAGAACGCTAATATTCCGAAACCATCAAGAAAAATAGAAGCTCGTTTACGAAAAAAAATTTTTAATTTACAAAAAGCTTTAAAAGAGAGTAAAAAGGAAACATCAAAATGGAAAAGAAAATACTACAGAGTAATTGAAAATAAAAAAAATGTCTCATCGCCTGAAAATTGTGCAAAGAAAATTTGGAGTAAGGGAAAAGATGCGGTTTTGAAACGTTTAACAGAATCCGAAGTATTAGTAAAACAATTAATTAAACGAAAAAAGGAGATGAAATCGGAAAAAGAAAAATCTTTATTTGCCCAAGTAGTATCAGGAAACAACATTTTCAAAAAGTATAAAATGATGAGGAAAACGAATTCCATCGTATCTTCTTATTTACAACGAAAAAATATGAATCGCAAAGAATTAATCCTAGATCGTAATAACGAGAAAAAATTAGGCTCAAGATTAGAAATGAAAAAAAACATACGTTTATTTTTGGAAAAAGATGAAAATTCTGCTTCTGCGCCAGGAGCGAAAGAAACTATATGCCGAAATGGAGAAAAGAAAAGGAAAAGGTATTTTTTGGATTCCGTGGACAATTTGCATAAAAAGTTTTGCGCTTCTTCAGAAACTGAAGTCAGTCGAGCAACATTTTATCGTTTAAAACCATATTGGATTCAAAACCGATCAGCTTCTGCTCGAGATACTTGCATGTGCAAAGAACACGCTAATTTTCAATTTATTCTCAAAAAAGCCGGATCTCTTAAGCTTATTGATGTAACAAGTACAACACGATTTGCAGCAGCAATAACATGTAACTCAAATTCCAAAGATTGCATGTATGGAGATTGTGTAATTTGTAAAAATGAAAAGCAAATAGCTGTTCCGAAAAATTCTGAACAATGTTGGTTTTATCGGTGGGAAACTGAAGCAGTAACAAGACCTGGTGCAAAAGGATTGAATTACAATGTGAAAATAACGAAGAAAAAGAAAATCGACTGCACAGTGGCCGAATTAATTTCAGAGCTTAACCGTAAAACACCATCATTTTTAAAACACTTTTATGATGAACAACACCAACACAGAATCATTTCCGAAATTAGAGAAAATTTGAAAGAAAACGAAGTTTCTATTGTCGTAGATTTTTCCGAAAACTATAATTGTAAATTTTCTGATGAAATTCAAAGTGTGCATTTTGGAGCCTCAAAAAAACAAATTTCTTTACACACAGGAGCTTTTTTTTATAAAAAAGAAAATTCAAAGGAAATCAAATGCATTTCATTTTGCTCATTGTCAGAATGTTTACGACACGATGCTTCGGCTATTTGGGCCCACACGAAACCAGTTCTGGATTATATAAAAACAATTATACCTAATTTAAAAGTTATCCACTTTTCAAGCGACGGACCTTTAACTCAGTATAAAAATAAAACTAATTTTTATCTTTTCAATTATTATTGCAATAAATTTGGGCTTCAAAATGCTACTTGGAATTTCTCAGCTCCTGGACACGGTAAGAGTTTTGCCGATGGTACAGGAGGAACTGTTAAATCGTTATGTGACAGAGCAGTCGGACATGGGAATGATGTTACAAACGTTGATGAAATGATAAAAGCAGTTGATACCCATTCAGAAAAAGTACAAATGTTCTCGATCACTGAAAAAGATATTGAATTGCAAGATAAATTGGTTCCTGCTGATTTAAAAGCTGTCCCACAAACAAGAAAAATTTTTCAATTGATTTGGAAGAAAGAAGTAGCACAATCTTTCTATCTGTCCTACTTATCGTGTAACGAATGCATTTATTCGCCACCATGCAAACACTACCATTTAAATCCCAATTGCTTTACTTTTCCAGACAAAAATTTTAGTACTAACAGCGAAAATTTGGAAAATTGTTCACACAAATACAAAAAGGACGAATGGATTGCATTTGTACAAGAAAAAAAGTGGTACGTAGGAGTTGTTGATGAATCCACTGACGATTTTTTAAAAGTCAAATGTATGTCTCGTATAGGCAAAAAATTTCGTTGGCCCCGTGTTCAAAACTCGCAAACAGTTGATTTATGTACAATTTTATGTAACATTAGTGATCCACCTCAAAAAAATTCTACAAATTCAACATTTTCATTTTCAGATAATGTGTACAAAGAAATAACTCAAAAATATAAATTATATAACAAATAAATATTAGCGGTTTTATTATTTTCTATTATAATTATTATATTTATAATATTTTTATTATATTTATTATATATTTTGTAATATTTTTTTATATTATATTACGTATTCCACTTTTTATTATACCTTTATCATGAAAAAACGGAATTTTTTATGTTAATAACAAATATTTCATGCCATAGAAAATTTAGCGATAACCTAAAAATTTTACATTTCAAAAAAACATATTTTAAAGCAGAGGGCAGCTAATAAATGATTGTACTATAATATAAATGAAATCTACTTTGGTCAAAGATGCAGTACAATAAATGTCAAATGTGTGCTCACAAAAAAAAATATTTAGAAATTTCAACTCAAATGTTAAAGGTTCTAGAGATTTGCCCATATATGTATGCGTCTACAGATCGTATAATTAACCCTTTCGTGTCCACGATAAACCGAGCGAATGGATTTGCTTGAAATTCGTTACTCGGGGTGTTATTGGGGTCTCTGATTACGAATTTAATGTCAGATTTTAAAAATTCAAAATGGCGGATCCAATATGGCTGACAAGTTTTTTAAAAAGTGTTTAGATTGGCTCGAAATGTCCTACTCGGGGGTTTATGGGGTCGCTGATTACGAATCCGGTGTCCATTTTTCAAATTTCAAAATGGCGGATCCAATATGGCGGACGAGTTTTTAAAAAATGCTTGGATTTGCTTGAAATTTACTACTTGGGGGTTTTTGAGGTCGATGATTACAAATCTGAAGTCATATTTTAAAAATTCAAAATGGCGGATCCAAGATGTCGGACAAATTTAAAAAATGCTTGGATTGAATATGATGACAGAATTCGAAAATTCAAATATAAAAAAGGTTTTTTGGTTTGCTGATAATAAACCCGACATGGTCATGGACCCAGTACGGACAATTCATCATATTCATATCATTTCATCATTTTCGAGCAAATCCGATTAGTTTTAAAATTTTTCGTCCGCCATATTGGATCCGCCATTTTGAATTTTTAAAATCTGACATCATATTCGTAATCAGCGACCCCAAAAACCCCCCGAGTACCAAGTTTCGAGTAAATGCAATTGATTTTTAACTTTCATGTCCGCCATATTGGATCCGCCATTTTGAATTTTTAAAATCTGACATCATATTCGTAATCAGCGACCCCAAAAACCCCTGAGTAAGAATTTTCAAGCTGATTTAGTTACTTCTGCTTGACTAATTATAACCTTTTGATATCAAAACTTTAAACGCTTTTTTCTCAAAACACTATATTTAAAAATGGTAACCAGTAGAACTCAAAAACCGTTTGACCGATTTCAAAAATTCAAGTTGCATTCGATTCAGTGGAAGTTTTTGCAGGCCCTAAACCTCTAATATATTTAAAATATTCAATAATCAGGTTTTTGTGAGTGATTGATTGTCAAAAAAATGGTGTTTTTTCAGTTTTTTGGGTTCCAAAGCTTGCCATTTTTTTAATTTTTGATTTTTTTTAATATCTCGAGGTTTAGGACCTGTATTAGGTCTTAAACTTTAAAATCACGTTTGATTTTTTTATTTTAGATGATTCTGCGATGAGCTACAGTGGTTACCGTAAAGGACTTTGATTTTGACCAGTGTACATAGCGACCTCTGTAGAAGGAGCATAATAATATTTTTTAAGATCGCAATTTTTTTTAAATAGTTCTTGACGTATATAGTAACATGTAAAAACTTTTGATCAATTATATTTTAAAACTTATGAGTACACGATCTTTTATAAACCTTCTATTTTAGGGCAAAAAAATTTAGGAAACCCCTTAAAACAATTTTTTATTTAATAAAACTAATTATTATAAATTATGGTAAAAGTAAAATTTTATATTTCGCATTTCTTATTTTATCATTATTGAATATCTATTTATTAATTAATAACCAATAAATGTTTATTTATCAATTAATAATCAACAAATATTAATTTTGCACATATTAAAAAAAGAAAGGTATGTTTCAAACATTCTTATATTGCTCTCTTGCACACGTTACGGATCCTCTTAGATATTTTATCTAATAGTACAAGGGTCGGGAGTTTGAAACCTTTGAGAATATGACTTATCAAAAATAGGCAACTACTGTTGAATTTAGGCTTAAGATATATATACGTATTTAAATTTGGAGAAAAACATCTTGTTAACTTTATTTGATTTTCTGATGACTTTATGTATTACAAGTCTTTATCAAAAAAAAATCATAAAGACTAGATTCAAGAAGAAAAACAAAATGTTTTTCTCACATTTTACATAAAAAAGGTAAATAGAGAAAAGAAATAAAGGAAATAAAATAACTATAATATTGTGGAATATAACACAACTTCCACAGTGTCTAAAATTTTTTCATTTTTCTTAACGTTTTTACATGCCAAATTCACTTCTTGACGCACTTTCTTTTCATCTTCCGTGTCTATAAATAATTTCTTCCTCTTACATGACCAACTGTTTTGTATGTGTATTTTCTTTTCATCATCAGGTTGGATATATATACAGAATGCAAAATTAAAAATTATAGAGTGAAAGAGATATAACTGCAGAAAAATGATTTAATCATTTAAAATTTAATTTACATTTTGAATAATTTTAAAATCTTTATTTCTTAAAATAAAATACTCTTTTATGTTCGACATGGTAAACTTCTTCAAATTTCATGCTCCTGGTAAAGTCACTTTTCAAAACCAATCTTTTATTTCAGTTTCCTGTTTTAAAAAACTTATTTGAGTGATTCTCTCAAAAAGGGCTAATGACGCTTTCATGGTAATCTGTTCAAAAATAATAAAATTGATTGAGACTATTAAAAATTCTGTTACCCATACGTAAAGATTTAACATTTTTGAATCAAATCACTAAAGAAAAATTAAAAAAAAATTGGTCAAGTGCAAGTTACACTCGCTTACCTAGGGTTCCGTTCACGATTATTTAAATATTTATATATGTTTAAAAAAATAATTTTCCTGTAATAAATTTCCTGGCTAAAAAGTTGTTTAAGTTAAGATAAAAAGGAATTTTGAGCTTTTTTCAAGAATTTTGAGTTTTGTAGCGAACCAATATTTAAGTCAATTTCAAAAGGGTTAGCTATGTTTTTCGTGAAATCTACACGTGAAATTAAATGTGTTCCAAGTTTCAGCTTCTTAGCTCCAAAACTATAAAAGTTAAGGAGGCACACGTTTTTTCCGAAGTTTCGAGTTGTTGGAATGTAACTCAATTCACTTCCAATCGGATTCGCTATAATTTTCGTTTAAGGGGTTACATCCAGTTGGACCCTACTGAAAATCCCTGTATAAGATCTTGTACAACTTTTTGTACAGGATCAGCAACTAAACTTGTACAAGTTCTGACCAGTTCCTGTACAGGAAAATGCATACGAATTTGGAACAAGTTCATGTGTGAGATCTTGTACAAGATCTGGTGCAAGATCTTGTACAAGAAAGATGCTTGCACAAGAAAATGTTCATGTACAATTTCATGTATAAGTACTTGTACATGAACACGTCCATGTTCTTGCACATGTTAATTCATGTTTTTCTTTACTAAAAATTAAAAACTTCAAAGGCTGCGCAATAGTTTACTTTAATCTTTACAGCTGCGCAATAGTTTTTAGCATGCATGAGTTACGAATCTTAGTGGTTAAAAATTATCAAAATCTCAAATTTTATTAAAAAAAAAAAATTTTACAACTATTTCATGTGCAAGAACATGAACGTGTTCATGTACAAGTACTTATACATAAAATTGTACAAGATCATGTACATTTTCTTGTACAAGTATCTTTCTTGTACACTTGCACCAGATCTTGTACAAGATCTCACACATGAACTTGTTCCAAATTCGTATGCATTTTCCTGTACAGGAACTGGTCAGAACTTGTACAAGTTCAGTTGCTGATCCTGTACAGGAAGTTGTACAAGATCTTATACAGGGATTTTCAGTAGGGGACAGCCGAAAAAAGTCGATATTTTAGGAATTTTTTCTGGGAAAACTATGGACTATTTCAATTCACAAATTAATGCACATATAAAGAGTACTTTTAACTTTATTTTTGCATAGTTTATTTATAAAAATTATTTTTTTACACCTTGTATAAAATATTTTCTGGAGCTCCTTCGAATCGAGACAGCTAGCGGTGAGCACGTTATTTCTCAACTGGATCATCTAAAATTAAAAATCCAAAATTTTTTCGTTAAAATAATACATTATCTTGTGATTAATCGAAGGAATAGACAAAAAAATGATTTTTGACAAAATGGCGCCTTCAGAAAGCGGAAGTATTAATTTTTGACAAAAATTCACGACTTCAATTGTTTATAAAATGAAAAATATTTATTGTAAAAAAAACCTTCGATTAATCACTAAACAATATTATTAAGAAGCTTGTGTTAAAATCTGAGACCGATCGGTTCAGCCGTTTTCGAGAAATCTTGCTCACCGACTTTAAAAACATAGTTTAGAGAAAAACGCATTTAAAGTTTCAAAACCACTTTACTCATAATAAAAATTTTTTTTTTCAACTTACATCGAATCGTCTATTCCGGGTCCATATAATGTAGGTACTCTTAAATAAATATACTTTACGAAAATGCAATAAAAAAAAATCGATTTTTTCCAAATTCTAAGTGGATGTAACCCCTTAATCTACCCGCAAAAATACGTATGTATACCAAGTTTGAGCACAAACGGTTGAAATGACTAGGTTTTAGAGGGGGGGCATGATTTTGTGGACGGGCATAAGTGAAACCATAAGGGTTCCGTTTCGATTCACTGTGTGAACGGAATCCTACAAAGGCCAAATAACTGAAATACTGAATAAACTCGGATGTTACGAAGGGAAGTTTTAATACTACTTTTCATTCAATAATTCTGATATTTGACCTATTTTTGAAATTTTCATTAGTTATCCGTTTGAAAATTTGTTAAATTTTATCGTATGGCTGGCAGAATTTTTATTAATTAAAATTATTTTCATTTTTATTTAACAAAAACACCATCTAAAATAGAGCACGCGTGATTTCTCCATTTTGAGAAAATCAACCATTTACGTGTGTTTCACCTATAAAATATTTCATTAACTATAAATCAGCCAACGAATGCAATAAGGATAATCATTTATATAGGTGACTTAGTGTTGCTTAACCTTTTTTCACATTACATCAATTTCGATAATGATTATCATTCAACTTATTTTCCTCTGCCCTCTTAATTTTTGGTTCATTAAATCAAGTTTTCTAATGTCTTTAAATCTTTTTGTCTCTTAAATTAACAATTGATATTCAAATCAATATTTTGTTCACAAACTATTATTTTACCCGTAAAACAATATTCAACCTGCTTTCTGTTTAATTAATTTTCAAAAAGCCAGCTTCCACTAATATCAAACATATTATATTTTTCTCCTTTATCAAAATATATTCAATACCAATTTTATCTTCAAAATCCAAATATCTTTAATGCCAATCTTATCCACTATCAAAAAAATTCAAAACAATATTCAACTCACAAATTATTATTTAACCCAGAAAACAATCAAACAATCAATATTTTTTTCCATTATCAAAATATATATTTAAAATCAATTTTATCCACTCTCATATTTTATTCTCAAAATCCAAATATCTTTAATGCCAATGTTATCCAATATAAAAAACTAAACGGATAGAAGTATTTTTTTATGTATGTGTATCCTGGGACTATTACAAGTTTTCTGTAGTAGCCGTTCCACTCCTGTAAGGAGAAGTGTTATAATCTACAGGCCCGGGCCTATTTTAGGACCTCGCGTTAAGCAGATATTGAGGAAGTAGCGTTATCGGGCATAGCCATTGGTAAGTAAAGTATGGGTTTACCACTTCCACTCACGGGAATTTAATGGTCATCACCTATGTCACGTATACAATAATAGAAAACAAATCTCCCTCAACACAAGGCTGTGTGGATAAAACGGGTGATCACGAATAGCGTCCTGTAAAGGGAAGTGGTATACTCTCACTCTACAGGCCTGGCCCGAGCTCGGACCTCAAGTAAGTCAGTTACAGCGGGGGGGCTGTGTGGCGTTCTCGGACTTAAAGACAATATTATTTCATGACGCTTAAGGGGTTAGTGCCACATCTTTTTTCAAGAAAATCATTTTCTAAAAACTGCATATTCTTATAGTAGATATATGTAGAAATGCTATGGAAACTATTATTTTGGTTGGAAACTTCGGTAACATATCGAAAAACGGGGTACAATGTAAAAGTCACGGGGCATAGAGCGTACTCTTCGCGAGTACAATGTATGATTTTATGAATATATATACCTATATAAATATATATATATATATATATATATATATATATCAAAGTACACATATATGTATATAAAAGCATATATACATGTATATAATGTATCCTGTCGTGTAAGGGGGTATTTTCTTGAAAAAGCACAATATAAGCTTTATAAAAAAATTTTTTTCTTAAAAAATATTAAGAAATGGCGGCGTTACAGGCGTTTGAAGTTGTATCTTATATTTTGAGCCGTGCAGCCTACAGGTCACAAATATTAACTAAAATTAAAAATCAAAATTTTTACCGTTATAATACGCAAATATGCTTTGCATGACAAAGAGAAAACTAAAAAAAATTTTTTTTGAAAATTTGGGACCATTTTGAAAAAAATCACTTTTTTTATAAACAATGTTCAAAAACAATTGTTAAAATTTTTTTAAAAAACGGAGCTCGTCATGCAATAGCCAGTAAGATAAAGAAGATTTTTGGTAAGTTTGATTAAAATTAGTTAACAATTGGCTGAGATACATTGCACGGCGCGCGAAAAAATATACGTTTCGAGAAAAACGCGTTTAAAGTTTTCGATACATAAAAGTAGTGTTTTAACTATTGCTTTGAAGACGTTATGTATTCGAAAATAAGTATTATACTAAAACTAAGATTTACTATCACTTGCTTATGGTGCTTGCTAATGACAATTAATAAAATTATATTGATAAGAAACCGAAATAATAGAGGGATCTCGTTCTCATAATTAACTACATTTGGTTGCACCTGAAGTGCTTAACTTATGTATACTTATGTATACTATAGCTGTCCTCATTTACCCCGAGTTTTCAAATTCCTGGGGTAAATGGGGACAGTTTGTTATTATTAACCAAATTGACAAAAATTATATGATTATTTGGTATTTTACGAACTAAACTGAAACATTATTTAGGATTATACACAATTTCTTTTTACGATCTCCTAATAATTAATTTTAATCTTTCTGTTTTTATGTCGGTGTAAATTTGGTACTTTAGAGTATTATCGAGAATACACTGTGTATATTTGTTCTTTTTTTAAAATTGAAAAGAAATTGCTTACCCTATTGGGTTTTTGTTTTTTGATTTCAAAAAATGTAAGATATGTGCGAAAATTGAATTTAGAAATTTAGGCTTTGCAGTACTTCTTTCTTGAGGAAGTAATAAATTAAAAATGCACTACTTACTCCATAATGAACAAAATGAATTATTAACAATTCAAATAAATTCACTTTTTTTTAGTGAATGAATATAACCTAAATGTGAATTTTACTAACTATATAGTTTATTTCACCTAAAGAATTAATTTGACAAAAACATATTTAATGTTGTGATAACTTTAAAATTATTTCTTTTATCCATTATAATATTGAGATAAAAAATGCATTACTTTCAAATATAATTAATTTTTTTGTTATATGTGACGCTCCACGAGAAAAGAGACCTTAGCTACTTTTAAGTGAAGGTCCCTTTTGACGCGGAGCGTCAAATATATCCTTATTTATTCTACAAATATTTGTAAATTATATAATATTTAGTTTATTGTTCCACAATTATTTAATAAATTAGTTTTGCGATTTTTTGGAAGACGTAAGGTAAAAGAAAAAACAATCTTTCACTTTTTTTAAAAAATTTAAGACAACGTTTCTGTGATCTGGTTCGCCACCATCATCAGGTTACTTTAATAAAAAATTATACTGAAATAAATACAACACAAATTTAAAATCAAAATTATAACATTAAACAAAAAATTAAAAAATAAATTTTTTACATAATTAAAATCAATAAATAAACATCACATCAACAAATAAAATCAAATAAATAAACAAAATACAACAAAAATATAAAATATTTAAATTTACAAATCACAAACATATTAATAGAAGTGAATAGTCAAATTTACTGACTTGATGACAATTTTCGCATTATATACAGACAAAAGGGTCAATGACCAGCAATCGAAATATTATAAATTATAACCATTATTTCAATTTATTGAGCAAAGGAAAATAGTTGTTACTTAGAAATTGTACATCTTCCTTCTTGTTAATAGTAAAATTATTGCATTTAATGTGAAAGATTGTTTTTTCTTTTACCTTACGTCTTCCAAAAAATCAAAAAACTAATTTATTTGTAAATTATATACATTAATTTTTATTTTTTGTGTTTGATTTTAAAACATTTGCTTTCTTCTAGGTCGATAGTTGACTGTGACGCATTTCAAGAAGCCTTGAATTTGCCAATTGGACCTACGAACACATTCGTGTTGGTGCGAAAAAGTGATGCAAATCAGTTATCAACATTTTTCATTCCAAAACCACAGTATTCTTTTCCTCTACAATCATCTTCGTTTCATATTCGACTTGATCACAGCAAAGATTTTCAGATAAATTGTCGTTGTTCAAGTGCAATTAAAGTTTTTCATGATTCGAGAAAGGAATTTCTCTTGGACTTAAATCTCTTTGACAAATCAAATAGCTGCGAATCAACAAGATATCAGTGGTATCAAGCTAGAAAAGTAATTAAAGGTTTTAAATTCTTTAGATAACTATATATAGAAATATATTACATAAAAAACTGAAGAAAAAATGTTTCTTGTTACAACAATAGAAAATTTTGCAAATTTTGATATTCTGTGCTTCATTTATAAGACTTTTAATTAAATAAGAATGTAAATATTTTATTTTAACTAATAAAGTTTAATGTCTTTTCTGTTATCGTAATTTAACTTTTATTTCTATAAATCACATTAACACAATATTTTATTTTTTCTAGCTTTAATCCTTTACGAAAATATGTCTAGTGACATGCATACTTTACGCGTTCTTTCTCAACACGGACACCCCATGCTCGTCCAAATTCTTTTCATTTTAAATTCATGTTTAATGGCTTAAATTTTAGTTCAAGGAATATACTTTTGAAATCTAAGTGTCATATTTCCAAAAACAAAATGTAGGATCCAATATGAAGTTTTATTACTTAAATTTACCAATAAAAAGTTACTGTAATTCACTTTGAACAATCAAAAAGTAATGTTTGAGGTCTTTGTAGCCCTTTTTATTTCGAAATATGCCATTCAGATTTCAAAAGTATATTTCTTGAACTAAAATTTAAGCCATTAAACATGAATTTAAATGGAAAAGAGTTTGGACGAGCATGGGGTGTCCGTGTTGAGAAAGAATTCCTCATATCTGAACATTGAAATCCACTACAGTCAATTCTCCACAATGACGTTTTACAATGACGGATCCTTCAAAATGACGGGTCGATTTAGTTTGAATCTCCTCCGCAATAATGGATGGCATAACATGATTTAAGCAAATTTCAGTGCCGTATTCTTTGGGAGTTAAGAAATGAAAAATAGTAAAAGATGATTATACGTAATCTGGTCAGTGAAAAGGGGGCTTACGTGCGAAAAAATTAATTTTTTATTGAAATAATAGTTAAATTGAATTATTTCATTCATATTCTGATAATATTTAATAATTTAAATAATTTTTTTTATTTACTAACAATTAATATTATTATTAAGTGAACCATAAAACGGGAAATTTTATAAATTTTTATCAATATTTTAATTATAATAATTAATATAATTATTATCTTTTTTTAAAATTTACGACAGGGAAAGTAAAAAAAAATTCTTTATGGAGACCCAGCTTGGGTACTATGGGACTGTGACGGTCTACTATTACAGCCGCCCCTACCACACTAAAAAATTTTTTTCCCTGGTTTTTCTGGACCTTATCTTGCCTACGGAACTACCTTCCGGCTTTAGTCTTCATAGGCAAGGTCCCGTCTCCGTCGCTTGCGCGACCCTTCCGTGCCGTTCTTCTCGTAGCCTACTTCCTTTTTGTCCTTGCGAGAGTCTTCTTGGCTTCCTCGAGTGCCGACCTGAAGACTCCGCACTGCCCGGATCCAGCAATGTGGTCCGCCTTTCCTCCGTTCTGCTGCTCCTTACAGAGAAAGCAGCAGGCAGTCCTCCTGCAATCAGCAAACCTGTGGTCGGCTTCTCCGCACTTAACCCCTTCGTGCCCAGGCAAAACTGAGCATATAAAAAAACGAAACTAAAGTGGTTCCTATAGTTTTTGGGGTCGCTGATTACGAATCTGGTGTTAGTTTTTGAAAATTCAAAATGGCGGATTCAATATGGCGGACGAAAAAATAAAAATTGTTCGGATTCGCTTGAAAATTGTCACTCGGGGGTTTTCGGGGTCGCTGATTACGAATCCGATATTAGTTTTTCAAAATTCAAAATGGCGGATCCAATATGGCGGACGATAAATAAAAATTGTTCGGATTCGCTTGAAAATGGTCACTGGGGGGTTTTCGGGGTCGCTGATTACGAATTTGGTATTAGTTTCTCAAAAATCAAAATGGCGGATCCAATATGGCGGATGAAAAATCAAAATTGTTTGGATTCTCATGAAAATGGTTACTCGGGGGTTTTCGGGGTCGCTGATTACGTATCCGATATTAGTTTTTCAAAATGACGGATGCAATGTGATGGACGTATTTTTAAAAGTTATTAACAAAAAAAATCCAACGCACTTCTTGCGGAACCTCAAGGGTGGTGTGGAAGGCCGTTACAGACATAAAAAAATAAACTTCTATTGCTGTTATACTTTGAACTTATTTTAATTTGTTTAATTTAAATTAGTTTCAATCGATTGTTAACGATTATTAAAAACTAGCAACTTTGTCGTCCGCAAGCGGCCGACTACGTTGCTAGTGTGCATTAACCATATTTTTTATTCATTTTTTTTCAAAAAAATTTAATATTAGAAATGTAAAAAAAAATTTCTTTATATTGGATCTACCACCCAAGTGGCACGGAATATTCCTTGAATGTCAAGCTGATATCAACCGGGAATATTTTTGTGACATTCAGGCGATATCATAATGTCCTTTTCACGGGGACATTCCTCCGTGATGTATCTATATTACGGTCTTTCACACAAAAAATGTAATGCGTTACAAAACTTACATTCTACATTTATTAAACCTAAATAATTCTGTGGTACTTTACTTTAATCTAAATCTTCAAAAGACATTATTGCAACTCCTGCACTTTTTTATTCCGATTATCGTTTTTATATGTCAAATTCTTTTCTTCACACATTCTTTTCATCTTCCGTTGTCGTAGAAAATTTTTTCTTCTTACATGACAAATTATTTTCTTGACGCACTTTCTTTTCATCTTGAGTTTCCATTGATATTTTTCTTTTCCTACATGCCAAATTTTTATCCTTGCGTATTTTCTTTCCATCTTCAGTTTTTATAGATAATTTCTTTTTTTTGCATGTCAAATTTTTTTTGCGCTCTTTCTTTTTTATTTCTGTTTCATTACGATTACGTTTTCTCAATCTCTCATTCTCCTGTCTTATTATTTACTGCTCATATGTAACTTCGCGCCTTGCCTTCCTTTTTTTCCCTTCTCTTTAATTGCTCAATTTATCTTTTTATCATTTTCTTTACTCAGAAAAGTTTTCATTGTTAAATATTCATGTGGTAAAATTTTGTTCAGAGTATTATAAGTTGTACGAATTATTTTCTTTTCACTAGTGTCATTTAAAGAATGTTTAATTTTTAACTCTTGTGTTAATAGAACTCTGTTAATATTATTACTGGGAAAAGTATTAAAAACAGAACAATAGTTTAAAATATAATTTTTATGTTCCTGAGTTCAATTTATGAAAAGACGGTTCTAATCATTCTCTATTATCGAATTCCTATTGTGAGACGTTCTTACTGTCAGAAAATGATTTAAGCAATTATTTTCAAACATTGACTTAAAATGGTTTCTCATTTTGTTATTATCAGTTTCATAATTTACATGGTTTGGCATTACGTTAAATAATATAGATGTTGCAAATGCTATTGCATGTACTCCACACTCAACTCTACCAAAAGGTTGTTGATCAACAGCTTCAAAAACTACTGTTGGTTTAAAAGGGAACAATCTAATTAAATATTTTATTTGCTGCACATTTAAACATCCCTTATTAAGGCTATCAAAAATATAAAGCCTTACTCTATAGTAATAGACATAAATTCAGTGACCATAATTGTTATTACCGCTAAAAAGTATTTAAATATGTTTATCACCGTCTCTAATTGGGACAATAAAATCAAGCATTTGTACATACAAAGCACTTTGCATATTAAAAAAAGAATTGGAATCTTTTCTTAATAAATCTTCAAATTTGTACATATGCATGTAATTTAACAATTTATTTCTATTTTCAATAATTTTTAAATCTTTATCACTTAAAATAACATACTCTTTTATATTGGCCATATTATACTTTGTTTAATTTTATTTTTGATTCATGAAAATCTAAATATCTTTAACCGTTTTGCTCACTTTCTCTAATATAACCAATTTTGCCTTTTATTAAATATAACCAATTTTTTCTTTAATTCAATACAACTATTTTTACCTTTTACTAAATATAACTAATTTTTCCTTTAATTCAATATAACCAATTTTTACTTTAATCCAATATAATTAATTTTGCCTTTTATCCAATAAAACTACCAAATATCCAAAAGAATGAGAGAACTATGAGTAACTATGAATCAGTAACTACTGATCAGCCAATAAGTGCAAAAAGGACACTCTTATATGAGTAATCAGTAGTTCATTATAAATAACATATATACGTATTTATACCTGTATTAAAACCCCGGAACACAAAAGAACCAACCATTGGACAATAGAACCTTTGTTAATGAGGATTAACTCTGAGGACCCAGGTAATAATTTCTTTTTTCACATTTACACGGAGAGAAAAACCATGCGTTTTTAGTATGAAGAGGCATACGTTTAATGTATGAAACTTTCTCATGCGAATACTGTATGACATTCATAGTTTCGCAGTAAGAAGTCCATACGCCAAACGTATGTAATACAAACATACTACGATTGTATGAGCTTCATACTCTCTCGGTATGATACTCATAGAACAGACTATTAAGCCACGCCCACTTTCAGTTTGCATATTTCTGAATCACCTGCCCGCTTTCAATTCTTTGCTCAGTTTTGATTTATTTAAATAATTTTTTATTATATTTCAAAGATGAAGTTAAGGTGAATATGTTATGTATTGTTATTAATATTTATGAAATTATAAAAAATTATTAATAAATGTAAAAGAATTATTTGATAAATAGATTCTTAAATTTATATTTGATATAATTTGTTTAATGTCAAAGAACAAAATAAATATTGAAGAAATGTTATTTAATTAAACAAAATTTTTTTTAACTAAATAAACTTTTTTTTAATTTTTTAACCCGGCAAGCGTCAGATTAGTTGTAATCCACCCAGTCAAAGTTTAGTTTTTCCGTAATTTTATATTTTTATTTTTTTTAATTTTTAATTTAAAAAATAATTTATAATTTTTTAATAATTTTTAATTTAAAAAATTTTTTTTTATTATTTCTGTATACTTACATTAAAAAAAATGTAGCAGGAAACACTTCTTTATTTTTTTAATTTGTCACTTCAGCAAATAATATATTTTCACAAATTTATAATAATAAATTATGCGGGGATCAGGAACAAATTCACAAGATACTCTCTCGATAGGAAATGAGCAAGCTGAAAGAAGGCGTGGCTTAATCGTCAGTTGTATAGCTATCATACCGAGAGAGTATGAAGCTCATACAACTGGACTATGTACGGCATACAGTTAAACTATGCAATACTCTCATACTAGAAACGCATGAATTCTTACATTAAGCGTAGGAACGGTTCATACTATCCTAGTATGAATCACTTTCATACTAAAAACGCATGCTTTTTCTCTCCGTGTATCATATACAAAAATAAAGATGTACCAACCCTTGGCCAATAGAACCTTTGTTAATGAAGATTAACTCGGAGTACATAATGAAATGTAATAAAAAATTATAAAAATTTAAAATATTATTAAATTATGAGTGTTTTGAAACATTTGTTAACGTTATTTAATGCAAAACATATATATTTACAAAGTATGAAGCAGAATATTATTATTGAAACAATTATTCATTATTTAATAATTAATAATAGGTGTCCCACTGTTTAACACAAACCTTAAAAACAAGAAAAATGTATCAAGTTCCAAAAACTTGAAATTTTATGGTAGTACCAAAAAGTGTCCAAAAATATATAAAATTGACATATTAATATCTCTTTGAAAAAAAGTGTCCCACTGTTTGTCACTCTCTTCTACATACATATATACATATAAATGAATATTTTTTCAGGGTTCCGTACCCGAAGGGGGAACCCTATTAATGAGACTAGTGAAGCAAGGCATGTACCCCCCCCCCTCTAGCGGCCACACACATTTATCTAGAGGGCTGAAATTTGGTATACATATGTATTTTGGCGTCTAGATTACAAGAAAAATATAGCGAATCTCATAGGAATTAATTATCATAGCGTTGTCAAGGAAAAACCATGATTTTTTACGAAAAATCCCTAAAAATGACTATGTACCCCCCCCCTGGTTGCCACATCATTTTACATAGAGAGCTCAAATTTGGTACACTTATGTATTTTTACGTGAAAATTACAGGAAAAATATAGCGAACATGATTCGGATTAATTTACATAGCGTTGTCAAGGAAAAATCAAAAATTTTGAAAAAAAGCGATTAATCCTCCTAGCGCACACAATATTTGACAAAGGCAGTTCATATTTGGTATATTTACGTATTTTTGCGTGTAGATTACATGAAAAATATAGCGAGCACAATTGGAGTTGATGTTCATATTGTTTTTAAGGAAAACTCATTTTTTTAGAAAAAATCATGGATTTTTCGAATAAAAAAAGAAGAAAATTTTATCCTAAGGGATCCAAATTTATACACTTTTACGTATTTTTGCGTATAGATTACAAAAAAATATAGCGAGAACTCTAATTGTGCTTGCTATATTTTTTTGTAGTGTTTTGCCATTCTTTATAATTTGCCATTTTTGCCATTTTCTTTTTTTTATCATTTGCTATTTTTTTTATATTTTGACATTTTTTATTTGTTGATATTTTTATTACTTGGTGAAATCTAAAAAAATCATAAAATTGAAAATATTAAATGATAAAAAAAATTAAAAAATTTTTAAAAACTTATGAAATGTATTTCCATGCTCAAAATTAAACAAAATTTGAATTTTTCCATCGGCCTTCACACTTTAAACCCCTCAAATTTAAGGATTAGGGGTACGGAACCCTCGGTTTTAATGCGAGTGTAACTCGCACTTGTCTGATTTTTTTTTATTTTTAAAACAAAAATGGAAGAAGATTAAGATTTTAGACGATGATGTTCTTATGCCATTTTCAATCGTCTAGATAGAGAAACGCAATGTTAAACAAAGAAGTACTTATGTTATATTTCTTGGTGTAAGAAAGAAAGGTATGCGTTACCTATTCAGTTTTACACTTTCTTTATAGCTTTTTCACGTGATAAAGGGAGAAAGAAATAATTACCTGGGTCCTCAGAGTTATTAATTAATCCTTCTTAACAGATTGCAGGTCAAGCTAACCCTCATTTGCAAAATAAAGATATACCTTTTTCTCTCCATAACTTGTTCTTTTCTCTGTCACCGAAAACCCAGCAGGGGTCCGGACGGAATGAATGAATGAATGAATGAATACCAAGATTATTATTAAAAATTGATCTGCAACATTGGATTTAAGACTCAATTTTTGAAAACTAATACCAAATTCGTAATCAGCGACCCCGAAAACCACCCAGTGACCATTTTCAAGCGAATCCGAACAATTTTGATTTTTCGTCCGCCATATTGGATCCGACATTTTGAATTTTGAGAAACTAATATCGGATTCGTAATCAGCGACCCCGAAAACCCCCGAGTGACCATTTTCAAGCGAATCCGAACAATTTTGATTTTTCGTCCGCCATATTGGATCCGCCATTTTGAATTTTGAGAAACTAATATCGGATTCGTAATCAGCGACCCCGAAAACCCCCGAGTGACCATTTTCAAGCGAATCCGAACAATTTTGATTTTTTCGTCCGACATATTGGATCCGCCATTTTGAATTTTCAAAAACTAACACCGGATTCGTATTCAGCGACCCCAAAAACCCCCGAGTAACCAGTTTCAAGCGAATCTAAAATGTTTTAAAAATTTGTCATTTTTCATAATTATTTATATTTTTTTCTGAACAATATAAATTTTTAAACAAAATGTGAGTTCCATTTTTGAAAGCTCTATCCTTCCTGAAAAAAATGCACCAAGTTTGAATAAAAAATATTTGATCTGTTTAGAGTTCTGGAGGTTTTTGTAGGTGGGACATATATGTCCCATGGGCACGAAAGGGTTAAAGCACGCAGCCGACCTGTCCGTCCCCTTACAGTCTCGACCTAGATGTCCATAGCCGAGGCATCGGTGGCATCTAAGAACCATTAAACGTCTTTTAATGGGACAAGACATAAAACCCACCTTTATGCGTCTCATCCTCTCCAGCCTGTCCGCCTCTTCCTGATCGGTCACCACAACAGCGAAGTCTCCCCTTTTCGTAGCCCGGACCGCCAACACTCTTGTGTTGCTTACTTCGGGGTTCACCCCCTTTCGGAGCTTCCCCAAAACGTCTGCATACGTCTTACCCCTGGCGCAGTGGATAACCATCGTCGCTCCACTTTTCCGCTTTTTGTCAGTTTCCAGTCGTTTTGGATTCGGTATGCCCGTTGCCAGAATGTCCGCCTCCCTTGGAGGAGTTTCCTCCGTCTTCCTTTTGGAAGTTTTGCTTTGAGTCTCTTCTGGACTACCGGAGTTTCTTTTCCTTTTTTGCACATCAGTGATGGCATGCTTCATTTGGCGCTTAAAATGGCGCTCTCTCCTACTTTTTCTCAGATCGCGGTTGTCTTCCGCATTGCCCAGAGTCACTTCCAGGACATTGTCAGACCTGTCGGCAGCTTCGTGTCTACTCTTCGCCTCGTTGACAAGAATTTGAAGAGTTCGAAGACCATCCTTGACCGTCCTGTTGACATTCCTCTGGATGTCGCAGGACTTAGCCATCTTCACGATTTCCTCCTCAATCTTTGCGAGACACTCTGCTTCTTCTTTTCTGAGCCTCAGGCAGATTTCTCTAACCTCCTGTATAGCTTCATCATCTACTTCCGATTGAATTGGACTAAAAGTGGACTTCCCACTACTGCCACTCAAGACACTCAGAAGACTCGATGTACTTCCACGTCTGCTACTTTCCTTTACCACGGTAGTGTGTGGTACTTTTAAATCTCCCTCGTTCCCTTCAACAACTATAGATGGAACATTTAAAGCAATAATGCCCTCCTGTATCCTAGGGCCACCGCCCCCACGTCATACGCTTGACGGTCGGAACAGATGAGGGATTTAGCCGAAGCATTATCCTGCAGGCAGTCCTCAGAATTTTTCTAATCGCTCATCATGTTGTAGTCCCGTATCGTGGGAGCCCCGAGTTTATTTGGTCAGGAAACCACTCTGGTTGTTGGTTGTCCTTTAGTGAAAAGCCCCAACACCACGTCAAGGTATACCAAGAATTTACATGAGTCTTGGCAGTGGACAACCATCGGCAGGGAATATAATGATTATTTGAATTAAATTAATATGAATATTATTTATAATTTACACCGGACAAATAATTAATTTAATAATGAGTATGTTTTAATAAATAACGTTTATTAAATTTTACTACGAAAAGTCCCACAGTATGTTCCAAACGAAATATGTACAGGGACAGCCCTGGAAAAGTAGTCGTGGGGTATGACGTAGGCACCCGTCAAAGTAAATGATCAGAGAAGGGGAAATTTTAGGCAGATCTGTCATTGTGGAGCATTGACTGTACATGATGCGAAATTCCTGAAGTGATCCAACTTTAAAATTGAAGGTTTTCGGATCGGGCTGAAATTGGCACAAACTTTGGTACTATGGGTGAGTACTTCACCCATAAATTATTATTAAGTTTCATGCAAAACTGTTGAGGGGGGAGGGGATTCAAGTTTTTCGTCAAATATGAACAGTGAATTTTTTAAAAAATCGTAACTTCTATATAAATGACTGAAAAAGATTTTGACCTATATGTTATCGAAAGGTTTTTTTCTGCTCTTTCGAATGGTGAAATTTTTTTTTTAATTCCAAAATTTACCCGTTGTTTTTGAAAAACAAAAATATTTATGATTTTTTTTCAAAAGGGCATTTTTTTTTCTTTTTTTTACTCTTAAAATAAAGCTTATACTTTTAATACTACAAAAAAACTAGAATGACGTTTTTTTTTGTTTTCGAGATAACAAATTAAATATTTTACAAACAAATAAAGTTTCCGTAATTTTGAATTGAGCAATTGAAAGTTAACGTAATTTTTCATCCAACGAGCCCTATATGAAGTATTTTGGATAAGTAGATTGTTAATAAACAATAAGTTAACATTGCAATTGTTTATTAACAATCTTTTTATACAAAATAGTTCATATAGGGCTCGTTGGGTGCGGAATTACCTTAACTTTCAATTGGAAAGTTCAGATTTACGATAACCTTATTTGTTTGTAAGATATTTAATTTTTTATTGTAATTTAAGTAAAACTGAACCAAATAACTTCATATAGGGCCTTTGGATGCTTGTTAATAAAAAAATGAAATATTTTACAAACAAATAAAGTTATGGTAATTTTGAAATTAGCAATTGAAAGTTAACAAAATTGCGCATCCAACGAGCCCTATATTAAGTATTTTGGATAAGTAGATTGTGAATAAATAATTGCAATGTTAACTTATTGTTTATTAAAAATCTACTTATCCAAAATACTTCATATAGGGCTCGTTGGATGAAAAATTACGTTAACTTTCAATTGCTCAATTCAAAATTACGGAAACTTTATTTGTTTGTAAAATATTCAATTTGTTATAAACATTAATTAATTAATTAATTAATTAATTAATTAATATCTCGAAAACAAAAAAAAAGGTCACACTAGTTTTTTTGGTATTGAAAGTATATATCTTAACCTTAAGCTTTATTTTAAGGGTAAAAAAAAAGAAAAAAAAGTGCCCTTTTGAAAGAAAAAATTTTAAAAAAATTTTGATTTTCAAAAGAAACGGGAAAATTTTGGAATTAAAAAAAATGTCACCATTCGAAAGAGCAGAAAAAAATCTTTCGAAAACATATAGGTCAACATTTTTTTCATTCATTTATATAGAAGTTACGATTTTTTAAAAAATTCACTGTTCATATTTGACGAAAAACTTGAATCTATTAGTCCGAGTCAAGTTGAACTGTTTCATCTCAGTTTACTGTTAATAGTAATTAAGGGTGCTATAAGATTTGAACATTGGCGTACAGTTGATAACGGAGCACATGAAACTTTTCGAAGTGCATGTTTGGCGTTAGGTCTTATCGAAGATGAGGGAGAATGGGATTGAGCTTTGACCGAAAAAGAAGTATTGATGATGCTCCGTCAATTAAGGTATTTATTTGTAATAATTTTAATATACTGTCATGCAATTAACCCATATGAACTGTGGGAGAAGTTCAACGATGCGTAGTTTCAAGATTTTCAGCAAAATTGTGCATCTTCTGAAGCTGATGAAAAAGCATATATTGAAATTGTCTTCGTTATGAAGGATCTGATATTCCAAATTTTAAGGAAATGCCACAATTAAAGGATTTAAATATTGTTGTAGATTATTAACGAAACTAGCTAAAAGAAACGCGCGTGGTATCTATGATTTTTTATGAAAAATTAAAAATTTATTTTTATTTGACGAAAAGTTATTGGAATTTTGATCTCACAAAATTATAATGTTATTTTTGAAATCGTTACTGTATTACTATTTCAACATTATGGTGTTATAATAATATAATACCTATTATTGCCCAGTCAATATGACCTTTAAATTTTGTACTCAAATAAAGATTATATGCTACGATCGTCGAATTATCAGCAATACATTTAAATGACCCATCTCAGGATCCATGCAGGGTGAATTCCTATTTTGTTTACCACAAGGCCCATGAACTTAAAATCGCTTTACAATGTTAAAAAGTTCTGGATTCTTTATTTCGTCTGTGATTTCAGCACATATCATTTTATTTAAAGTTTCTGAATCGCAAATTTGTGTACGTTAACATATAGTTAAACGCACATGTGTCAATCCACGCTTTTTTCTTTATGAAAGACGATACATATAAAATTGTAAATGAATAAAATTACAAGTACCTTGAGTATGCTTAAGGTTAACAGTCCATCCAGGATCACCATAAGGAAACATTGTAGGATATGTCATGGGATCAAAATTTTCCCTAACAATAAGACTAGAAATTATTTTCTTATTATTTTCTGTTGTGCATACTGCATTTACATCAACATGTAAATCCCTCTTCAGTTTCTGTAGATAATTTCTTCATCTTACAAGACAAATTTTTTTCTTTGGGTATTTTTTTTTCATTCTCAGTTTCAGTAGACAGAACTCTGTTGTAATTTTTACTGGGAAAAGTCTTTAATAAATATGAAAGGTTTAGTTCATCATTTTGAAGTTCTTTAGCTCGATTTATGAAAAGACAATTCCAATCATTCTCTACAAATCGAAATCCTAATATTAGACATTCTAACTGCCGGAAAATGATTTAATTAATTGTTTTCAAAAAATGATATCAAATGCTTGCTCATTATATTATTATCAGTTTTATAAATTAATCTTTTAATTTACACTGTTAACCAATACAGATGTTGCAAATGTTATTGGATTATACTTTACACTTAACTGTACCAATCGGTTGTTGATCAACACCTACAAAAAATTCTGTTGGTTTAAAAGGGAAAAATCTAATTAAATATTCTATTTGATGAATATTCAAACACCCTGCATTAAGGCTATCAAAAATATAAAGTCTTACTCCATCGTAATAAACACAAATCCAATGACCAGAATTGTTATTACCGCTAAAAACTATTTGAATATGTTTATCTCTTTCTCTAATTGGAACAATTAAATCAAGCATTTGTAAATACAAAGTACTTTGCATAATGAAAAAAGAATTTGAATCATTTTTTAATAATTCTTGAAATTTATACATATGCATATCATTTAACATTTCATTTACATTTTCAATCATTTTAAAATGTTCATTACTTAAAATAAAATACTCTTTTATGTTTGACATGGTACCTTCTTCAACTTTTAAACTGCCGATAAAGCCAATTTTCAAAACAAATCGTTTATTTTAGTTTATTGCTTTAAAAAATTTACTTACATGTGTTTCATCTATAAAATATTTCATTAACTATAATTCAGCTAGCGAATGCAACAATGATA
The DNA here is from genome assembly GCF_019393585.1 of Leptopilina boulardi. Taxonomy (NCBI): domain Eukaryota; kingdom Metazoa; phylum Arthropoda; class Insecta; order Hymenoptera; family Figitidae; genus Leptopilina; species Leptopilina boulardi. The sequence continues at coordinate 312,641 of NW_026137978.1, forward strand.
GTCTTATATGAACGTGAATTAGCATTGTTTAATCTTTTTCCATATTATATTATTTTCGATAATGATTATTATTTAACTTATTTTCCTCTGCACTTTTTATTAATATTCAAATCAATATTCAACTCACAAACTATTATTTAACCCATAAAACAATATTCAAACCTCTTTCTATCTATTTAAATACTTTTCCAAAAGCCAGCATCCTCTATTATCAAACAGTCAATATTTTTTTCCAATATCAAAATATATTCAATACTAATGTTATCCAATATCATTTTTTATCCTTAAAATCAAAATGTCTCTAATGCCAAAATTATCCAATACCAAAAAATTTTTCCAAAAGCCAGTTTCCATTATTATCAAACAATCAATATTTTTGTTGCATTATCAAAATATATTCAATACTAATGTTATCCAATATCTTTCTTTATCCTCAAAATCGTAATATCTTTAATGCCAATGTTATCCAATACCAAAAAAACTAAATGGATTGAAGTATTTTTTATATGAAACATTTAAGACAACCAAAAGAAACAAATATCTTCTAAACCAATATTATGCAACTAGCAAAATTACACGCGCGCAAGCGCGCGTCCAACTTCAATTGCAATGGTTATTTTAAAATAATAATAATATTAATAATAATAAAAATAATAATAATAATAATAATTCTGCATCAGTGGAGTATTAAATTAATAATAGGTATATTTCTAATTTTCACGTTATCATTTATTTATACACAGAAAAAAATGAGTTTGATGTTATATAAATAAATAAATTAAAGTAAAAATTTTAAAATATAAATATTAAAATTTTAGAAATAAATATTTTTGATAAAGTCAATGTTCGATGAATTTTTTATAATCTTTCAAATTACAAAAAATTAGTTATGTTAAATATTTTTTTGTATTTTCTATAAATATTTCGTTGCAAATAAAAATTTTAAATTTATGTTTTTTTTCAAAAAATTTAATTAACTGATAATTAATAAATATTAAAAAATTATGTAATCAAAAAGAAATTTAAATTAACAGAAAATTATTAATTATATTTTAAAAAGTATTAAGCAATTAAAAAATATTTCAAATTTTGAAAAAATAAAACCTAAAAAAACTTTGTAATGTTTTAAACTTTAAACTTAAATTAAAAATTAAAATCAAATTGAAAATTTTTTAAAAAAGCAAACTATTTTTATATTGTTTATAGATAAAAAAATATAACAATTTAATAATTAATAATAATAAATTTGTGAATAATAATATATAATAAATAATAATGAATAATGAAAAAATAATGAAAGATAAATAATAATTATAAGTTAAAATGTTCTAATTATCTGTAATAATCATTATATTTAAAAAAATGTATATATAATATAATAAATTTATAAATAATAATAAAAATTATATTATAATTGAAACTTATTTTTCTATAAATACCAAGTAGGAAATATACTGGTGCTGCACACAATGAACAATATTTTTTTTTTACTTTAAACTGTCACTTAGTATATGACTTAATTAATGGCGATAAATAAAAATATCCGTCGTGTTAACCATAAAATATTACGAAATCAAGAATTGTCAAAATTTTAGAAAAACAAAAGGAACAAAATACGACTAACTTCAAGTGTGGACAGACGGAATGAATGAATGAATACGGAAATTATTAAAGTTAATATCCATATTTTATGCATAAAAAATTATTCAATAATCAATTATTTATCTTCAAAATACATATATAATTATTAATACTATACAAAAATAGGAATATATTTTTTGGGCCTAATACAAAAATGAAAAAGACAAATATAATATAAGAAGATTCAACACATGCAGTAAGTTATTGATCGACAAATTGCAGAACAATATTATAAACTATATAATAATCGACGGTTGCTCTATGTTTATCTTTCATCAGCAGTAGCCGTTTCACTCCATTGAGGAGAAGTGTTATACCCCCACTCTTCCAACCCGGGCCTATGTTAAGTTCTCGCGTGAGGCAGATAGTACGTTAGGCCTGAGTGGCGTCCTCGAGAATAAGTGTTGGTAAGTTAAGTATGGATACACCACTTCCACTCACGAGAATTAAACGGTTATCATCTATATCACATATACAATAATAAAAAATTGTTCCCTCAATCCAAGGCTGTTTGGGTCATGTAAAGGGAAGTGGTATACCTTTACTCAATCGGCCTGTCCCGGGCTCATACCTCGAGTAAGTCAATTACAGCGGTGGGCCTGTGTGGCGTTCTCGGGCTTGATGACAATATTAATTTATGACGCTTAATGAGTTTTTCAAAAAAATTATAAAATTTTTAAATATAAACATTGTTTTATTTATTTTGATATATTCGTTATCCTCAGAAGTTCACGATTACGAGCATATATTGCTCCAATTAAAATAAATGTTAATATTCAAAAGTTTTATAATTTTAGTTTAATTCAATAAACCTACATGATGTGTTGTAAATCGATTTTACCGAAAGGTGCTGGCGCCAAAAATTTTCTTCCTGCTTTTTATTCTCCAGTACATATAACCACATGCTGATTGTTCAAACCGGGCTGGTAAAGTGGGGGACACAACTTCACCTTTCAGGACAGTATTTAAAAGGTCATCGACCATCTTACGAACCCTCAACCGAAAGCTGTTTTGACAAAACAAATTTCAGGTAGAAACCTTCGAGAACCCTAATTATCAAAGTAAAGATATATATGTATATATAATCTAATAATAATGAGAAAATTCAAGTACTAAGAAAATGTGAATGAATGAAGGAATGAATATAAAGATTATTATTCTATAATAATAATATAATAATAATTTTATTACAGCAGCATAAAGACATTGGTCAATCGCAGGAAGTTGCATTGTTAAGGGGTATCAGTGGTACCAGGCTGCACACCAATTCCACTCCTACCATGCCGCCCGTGCGCCTCCCTCCATACGGCCACACACACAAGTATAAACCGTGCGCTTACTCTTGTAGGTGTGCCTATTTTTCGTTTTCCTCATATTCGCCCGCTTCAGCTGAGCGATTATGCCTGTTTTTACCGACAGCCGGTTAATTTCAAGCGCGAACTTTTGAATTCTTTATAATATAAATATACTTTTATTAACGTTTTTATAGATATTTATTAATAAATAATTAATAAATGATTAGTAATTAATTAATAAATAACCGATAAATAATTATTACATAATTAACAATAATTTTTAATTAATAAATTAATATTTAATAGGTAATTATTAATTAATAAATAATTATTGAATAATTATTAATCAATAAATTATAAATAAATAATTGTACAAGCACAATTATTTTAACAATAATTTTACATTTTACATTTTTGTAATATTAATTACAATAAATACTTAAAATTACTTTATGTAAAAAAATATTTTTTTAAAATCATGAGATTATAATTATATAGAAATTATATTACTATTATTATTAACCGACAATTTTTATTTCGTGTTAAAATTAATTTTCAACATTTTTTAAAAAAATAATCAAATTTTTTTAAAGTGTACACATTTTACATATAATTAAATGATATATTATTAAACATGTAGATACGTGTACAATGTGTGAGTAAAAAAATGTCATTTTTCGAAAAATGTAAAGTCTGGTTTAAAAGCACTTTTGATTTATCTTTAATATATATATATATATATATATATATATATATATATATATATATATATATATATATAAATATATACACTACCGTCGGAAATTGTCGGTACGATTGACGTGCGCGGGATGAAATGTTGATGTCGCACCTAAATTAAGATATTTTAAGTTTGAGAAAAGCTAGAGAATTGAAACTTAGATCACCTGAAAGCTGATAAAATTCTGCTTCTGAATATATACCTAGAATTTTTTTTCGACTTTCTGGAGCGATTATAACACTGGAAAGATTTCGAAAAAAACGTCTAATTTTCCCAATTTCGTACCCAGTTTTTGATTCCCTGCATAATCTAGGAAAATGCAAGGAAAAATTTGTAACTCCTACAACATAATCTTTAAGATCTTAGCTTTAAAAGTAATTTTTAAGACTTAAAAAATATTGTTTCGTTTTTGAGATAAGTTGAAAAATGTCAGAGCATGTTTTTTACACAACTCAGCGTCAAAGATTAGTTCTTGCATCCCCGCTGCTTCGCCCGTTCCTTGCGCCAGGGCCGAATATGCGTGCGGGCCCCTGCTTGAAACCCGTCTTGTATTTTCTCACATTTACAGTTATTGATTATTAGAATATTAATTAATTTATTTAAAAAATGTTATTATTATTAGTTAATTAAAAGTTTAACAAATACTTTTTAATATTGTACTTAAAATTTACCAAATTGGAAAAATGTTCTTCTTTTTCAGAACTTTAAAATTTTTTGCTTAAAATTTGTAATTAATTTTGAATGTTTGCAAGATATTTTTTTGGTTTTAACTAATTAATAAAGAACATTGTTACATTCTTGCAGTTGTTTCATTCTCTTCTCAATAAGACAGAAAAATTAATAATAATTCAATATGTCATACAAATGCAAAAGATTAACCATACACTGTTCATATTATTGTTTCCATAATTTTTACTAAAATAATTAGTACTACAAATTAAATTTTTCAAAATTAATTACAAATTTTAAACAAAAAATTTTAAAGTTCTGAAAAAGAAGAACATTTTTCCAATTTGGTAAATTTTAAGTACAATATTAAAAAGTATTTGTTAAACTTTTAATTAACTAATAATAATAACATTTTTTAAATAAATTAATTAATATTCTAATAATCAATAACTGTAAATGTGAGAAAATACAAGACGGGTTTCAAGCAGGGGCCCGCACGCATATTCGGCCCTGGCGCAAGGAACGGGCGAAGCAGCGGGGATGCAAGAACTAATCTTTGACGCTGAGTTGTGTAAAAAACATGCTCTGACATTTTTCAACTTATCTCAAAAACGAAACAATATTTTTTAAGTCTTAAAAATTACTTTTAAAGCTAAGATCTTAAAGATTATGTTGTAGGAGTTACAAATTTTTCCTTGCATTTTCCTAGATTATGCAGGGAATCAAAAACTGGGTACGAAATTGGGAAAATTAGACGTTTTTTTCGAAATCTTTCCAGTGTTATAATCGCTCCAGAAAGTCGAAAAAAAATTCTAGGTATATATTCAGAAGCAGAATTTTATCAGCTTTCAGGTGATCTAAGTTTCAATTCTCTAGCTTTTCTCAAACTTAAAATATCTTAATTTAGGTGCGACATCAACATTTCATCCCGCGCACGTCAATCGTACCGACAATTTCCGACGGTAGTGTATATATATAAATGTTCTACGCAACAATGCTGGCGGCGGCAGTGTTTTGTTTACATCTTGCACGTTGCGGAAAAGAAAACGCCGGCGCACAGCAATCGAGACTCGCAGCTCTTACAGTTTAGATATCGAAAATATCATCTTTTTTCGTGAAACATTTCCTGCAGTAATTAGTTGTTGTTGTATTAAAATATTTTCTGCCCTTATTCTTAGTGTGAAATTGGTGCACTTCCGAAAACCCCCCCCTTCCGATTTTAATGAAACTTGGTATACTTACGTAATTTCATGCGCTGATCACGAAAATGATAGTGAAAATTACCGCAAATTTCATTTTTATGGTGAAAACCATAAAAAACACCATAAAATTATGGTTTTTTGCGTTTAACTCGTAAAAAACGCAAAATTAAAAAAAATCGTTCTTACAAAAGTTGTAGAGCTTCTAAAAATGAACATTTTATGTCCTATACATTTTTTACCAAAAGTCATTAGTTTTCGAGAAAAATGCAGAAACATGAAAAGCACACTACAAAAATTACTAATACCACGAAACTGGAATTCCTATAAAGATAGTTTTGAGAGATCGCACATTAAATTTGATTCGTTTGAATATTATATTATTATGATATTATATTATATTATAGATATATTATGTATATATAATATATAAGATGTCTTCCCCCCCTCCCCCCCTGGAAGTAGCTCTGCACAGCAAAGAATGCAGAGGCGGGCGAAGCGCGCCATCCCTAGTATCGTTGCTCTCTATCAAAACAGACAGTCAAATTCACATTCTTAATGGTACTGGAAGGTACGGAACCCACCCCGACCCCCCTCCTCCAAGATGTCTTCCCCCCCTCCCCCCCTGGAAGTAGCCCTGCACAGCAAAGAATGCAGAGGCGGGCGAAGCCCGCCTTCCCTAGTATCGTTGCTCTCTATCAAAACAGACAGTCAAATTCACATTCTTAATGGTACTGGAAGGTACGGAACCCACCCCGACCCCCCTCCTCCAAGATGTCTTCCCCCCTCCCCCCCTGGAAGTAGCCCTGCACAGCAAAGAATGCAGAGGCGGGCGAAGCCCGCCTTCCCTAGTATCGTTGCTCTCTATCAAAACAGACAGTCAAATTCACATTCTTAATGGTACTGGAAGGTACGGAACCCACCCCGACCCCCCTCCTCCAAGATGTCTTCCCCCCCCTCCCCCCCTGGAAGTAGCCCTGCACAGCAAAGATTGCAGAGGCGGGCGAAGCCCGCCTTCCCTAGTATCGTTGCTCTCTATCAAAACAGACAGTCAAATTCACATTCTTAATGGTACTGGAAGGTACGGAACCCACCCCGACCCCCCTCCTCCAAGATGTCTTCCCCCCCTCCCCCCCCTGGAAGTAGCCCTGCACAGCAAAGAATGCAGAGGCGGGCGAAGCCCGCTTTCCCTAGTATCGTTGCTCTCTTTCAAAACAGACAGTCAAATTCACATTCTTAATGGTACTGGAAGGTACGGAACCCACCCCGACCCCCCTCCTCCAAGATGTCTTCCCCTAAAAGTTCTTTTGGAAATAGCCCTGCACAGCAAAGAGTAGAAGGTTTTTTATTAAAAGATATTGTCCGTCACATAAGACATCTGCCTCTTGTGGATAATAGCTAGAAGTTGGTGATTTTTACCGTTTTTAAATATTTTGCATTTTTCTCGAAAACTAATGACTTTTGGTAAAAAATGTATAGGACATAAAATGTTCATTTTTAGAAGCTCTACAACTTTTGTAAGAACGATTTTTTTTAATTTTGCGTTTTTTACGAGTTAAACGCAAAAAACCATAATTTTATGGTGTTTTTTATGGTTTTCACCATAAAAATGAAATTTGCGGTAATTTTCACTATCATTTTCGTGATCAGCGCATGAAATTACGTAAGTATACCAAGTTTCATTAAAATCGGAAGGGGGGGGTTTTCGGAAGTTTATCCGAGTAAAATTGTGCGGAATTTTGTGAAATCGTGTCGTTCAGTTCTGGCGATAAGCATTAATTTTTTCTTCGCTTCCTGGTTGAAATTTCATTTTCATTTTATATTTGCTCGGTGAGTCTTTTCCCTCACAACACAAGGATATTCAGGATATCCCTGGGACGTCCTGGGGATATCCATTTGCTTTTGGCGATTCGGATATCCCTAAGATATCCTCTGGATATCCATGGACATCTCTAAGATATCCCAGGGATATCCAAACCGCCGAAAACAAATCGATATCCCCAGGACGTCCCAAGGATATCCTGAATATCCTTTTGTTGTGAGGGTTAATACTTCTTTCTCAATTTGCCCAATTTTTTATTAAAATATGGATCCAGAAAACGGACATAATGCTCAAAACGAAGGAGAGCCGCCAAAAAAAGTTCAAAGAAAACCCACGTGTTTTCAAGAATCTTGGTTTGACGAATTTCCTTCGTGGAGAGAATGTGTGTTTAGAGTAGAAAATGATGATAAAAAATTTCAATGTAGAATTTGTGATAAAATTTGTACTACTGGTAAATTTCACATTCAGCGACATGAATAAACTTTGGTGCATAAAAATAATTTTAGTATTTTTGACAAATCTAAGCCTTATAGATTAAATTTATTTGAAAAAAAGGAAGCTTTTCTAAACACCTATTCCGCGGATTGTCAGGAAGTTGCAGCAATTGATAATTCAAATAATGTAGATTTGCTAGAAAATGAAGTCAGTTTTTTTGAAAATACTTTAAATTTAAATTCTTCAAATTCTAATTTAACTTTTGAGCAAAAAGTAAAAGAAACGGAAATTAAAATTACGGCTTTATTTGTTGAAAATAATATTCCCTTCAGTTTATCTTCAGAGTTGATTAAATTTTTTCAAAGTTTAGATCCTATCGTTTTTAAAGCTGTTAAATTGGCGCGTACAAAAATGACTTCAATCGCGAATAATGTTCTTTGTAATGTTGAAGAAAAACGTATTACGGACGTTTTACAAAATCAACCATTTTCAGTTTACGTAGATGAAGCTAGTGATATAAGTCACGAAAAGTGGTTACCGATTTTTGTTCGGTATGTGGAACCAAGATCGTTGGAAATTAGAGTAGAATTGCTGCAACAAATTAATGTAGATGCGACGGATTGTTCTTCTTCAGCATTGTTTGAAACTTTTGAAGATGCTTTAATTAAAAAGCAAATTCCTTTAAAAAATATTGCATGTTTAGCAACTGACAATGCCGCGGTCATGACTGGTCCTAAAAATTCTTTTCAAACTAGATTAAAACTAAAAAATCCTTATTGAAAATTTCTTCCATGCGTAGATCATTCCCTTAATCTTGTTGCTCAACGCGCATCATCAAAAATCCCTACGGTGGATCATTTAATTTTAGCTATTCCAGCTTTTTTAAATGTGAGCCCAAAAAGAACAGCAATTTATCGTGAAATTGTTGAAGAATTGGGAGAAACATTTCAAAAAATTCCTAGTCACTCTGACACACGTTGGCTTGTTCGTCATAATTGCATTGTAGTTATTCTTAAAAATTGGGAATTAATCATCAAATTTCTCATGCTTGTCGAATCGGAAGACAATACTCAAAAAGCGAAAAATTTACGAGAGTTGATGCAGGACCAGTTAACTTTAGCGTATTTTCTTTTCTTAAACTTCACATTAAATACCTTTAATTCTTTCAATGCCACGTTTCAAAAGCGTGAAACTTTGATACAGGAACTTCAGCCTCAATCAGCCGGTTTTTTATTTTGGATTTTGGAAAAATATTTAAAAAGTGCATTTCTTCAAACACCTACAATATTTTTTCAGTTAGTTAGAGGTATGAGGTTTGAAAAAACTTTTAATCAAAAGGCAGTCGAAAATATTAATATTGGTAATGAAACGCGCGAATATTTAAATTTACAAATTTCTAATGGAAATTTGAATAATGATCAAGTTGACGAATTTTTTAAGAACGTTTTAGAATTTTACGTGACAGCAAGTTACGAAATAATCAACCGATTGCCTTTTGATGATCAGTTTCTTGCTTGCGTTTCAGTTTTCAAAGCACAGGTATTTCTTAAAGGTGACAGGGATTTAACGATTCAAAAAGTTTTCAAGATTGTATGTGATTTGAATGTGCAATTGGATATGTTTGAGTTACGTAAAGAATGGCAGGATGTGTATGATTTCCCTTCTGATGAAAAAGAAGAATTATCTAAATTATCTTTCGATGATATGTGTATCAAGATTTGTCTTTCTGCAAAAGGGTATGAAAGATCATTTTCCATGCTCAAAGAAGCAAAAACTAGTAAAAGAAATCGTTTGGCGGTCGATACTCTTAATTCAATTTTGGTTGTCAGATCAGCATTAAAAGCTCGCAATGAAACTGTAAGAACAATGCAAATTTCAATGGCTCATTTACAATTAATGAATCAAAATATTTATACTTCTAATGTAGTTGATAGAAGGGCAGAAAAATTAACGTTATTTACAGTCGTTTAGGTTTCTTCTCTAATTTCTTTTGTCTGGTGACAAACTATTTGAAATTAGAAAAATAAATTTAACAATAATTTCTTCTAAAAAAAAAAAAAAAAAAAAAAAATTAAAAATTAAAAATTTTTTAAAGAAAAAGGTTCAAATATAAAAAAACAATTTCTTTTAATAAGATTTGAATTTAAAGACAATTGCGCGCCACGATCCTGCGCCTTGATCATAATTGTAAACTGTCTTTGGCCTTTATATATATATGACGCCTTATGTCACTTATGTCGTTGGAGAATTTATAATCAAAAACTGTAACATTATTTCTGATACGCCTCTTTTTTGAGGAAATCGTAATAATGGTTCTATATTTATAGTGGTATGTTACAATTCTATTTTATATCTATAAATACCCTTTCTTTTTCTTTTCTTAAAAATTTTTTTAAAATTAAAATTGTTTTTTCCTTTGTTTTAGTCTTGAAAATGGGTCGGTGCCGACCCGAAACGTCGACATTTTTATAATTTTTATATTTTTGAAAATAATAAAAATTTAATACTTAACATGACCGAAAAGCCTTTTAAATCACCAATAATTTCTTCTGTTTCAGAGATTCGATTGTGGACATGCACACATGGACAGTACAAGGAGAAAAAATTAATTTTTGAAAAAATAACATTTTCTATTTCAGCAAAATTTATTTTTATTTCCATCGAATTTTAATTTTATTTTAGAAAAATGGATGCAGAGCACCAAAGAAAATATATTTTATAGATTTAACAGTTTAATAATTTAAGTGTTTGTTTTGCAGATGTTTTCTGCCTTTATATAATTTATTTCTTTAAAAGATTTTAAGAAATATATATGAAACGTTTTTTAATTTTAAAAATAATATACACTGGAGTCTCCCAAGAGAGGACTTCTGAAGAGAGGACTAAGTAGTGACGCGGCGCGGTAAGGAGTGAGGGGGGAAGAGATGGGCGGGATCAGAAAGAGGAACGTAAACTCAGGAGCGTTTGTTTTTAGTGTACCTTTCTCGCGTAGTGTTTTACATACGTAACAGAATGTATTCTGTTAAAAAAAACACATCTCTGTGATACGATATACGGCCCTGGAGTGTTTACAATTTTCGGCGTCAAGGACGAATTCCGTAGAGAGGTCCAAGACTCTTTCTGTCCTCTCTTCGGAGACTCTAGTGTATACAGTAATACAGAAATCTGTATTTTAAGAAAAAGTTTAATTCATTTAATTATATTAAATTTAATTTCATATCATGCACATTAATTCATTACATTATTTATATTTTACTATACACTATTTATTTAATTTTTGCTAAAAATTAAGACTTTTGTATTTCTGTATAGTGGATTAGGCCTGAAGCACTGTAAAAATGTATATCTTGTTTTAAGACATACACTTTAATGACATTTTTTATTTTTTCTAGTCTTGAAAACATTTAAAAGATACAATTTTTCAGGTTTTGAGGATACCACAATAACTATGTACTTTTCATAGCCAATATTTCTCTAAAATAATTTTTAGAAGTTTGCTTTGGATAGTGCAATCTTTAAGGACTAATTTATTTTTCACTTGAAAATAATCATGTTTTTTATCTACTAATTTTAAAACTTATGCTATTTTCATTAATTAATATATGTAATAATATATGTAATATATTATATTTATAATATAGTATATATATATAGTAAGTTTATTAATTATTTATTAATAAATATCTATAAAAACATTAATAAAAGTATATTTATATTATAAAGAATTCAAAAGTTCGCGCGTGAAATTAACCGGCTGTCGGTAAAAACAGGCATAGTCGCTCAGCTGAAGCGGGCGAATATGAGGAAAACGAAAAATAGGCACACCTACAAAAGTAAGCGCACGGTTTATACTTGTGTGTGTGGCCGTATGGAGGGAGGCGCACGGGCGGCATGGTGGGAATGGAATTGGTGTGCAGCCTGGCACCACTGAGGGATATTGATGTTTTTATTTCGGACGAAGCTCCGATGGCACCATGTTATGCTATGGAATTAACTCTTTAACGCCTGCGGGACGTATATGTCCCACTTGCAAAAAACCCTGTAACTTTTTTAAATATTAATATTTTTTAATGCGGTTTCACTTATTTTCTTCAGTAGAGATCGCAGTATCGAGAAAAAAATACAAGTAACGATGAAAAAATTTTTTAACATAAATAAATAACCGAAAGTGTATGCGAATCGCAAAAATTGTTTAAAAACACCAGTTAGCTCGCGTACACAGATCAATATAAAAAAAATTATTCGACACGTTAACTGAAAGTTTTTGAACAACTGAATACAAATCTGGTACCAATTTTGAAAAATACAAAATGCCGCATCATAGATGGCGCTCTAAACATAGAAAAAATAACTTACTTTTCCCAAGTAGTAATAATAATTATCAATAAGTGGCACATGTTTTTAAGGGTTTTCGAGGTCGTTGATAACAGTTGTCAAAACAACTCAACTTTTCTAAAAAGTCATTATTTATGTCAAAAATCGCAGTATAAGGGTTTGCGGGGACGCTGATTATGAATATGATGTCAGCTTTACATTTTGACAATTGACAACTGTCAAAACAACTGTTAACTTTTCTAAAAAGTGATTATTTTTCTCAAAAATCGCAGTATAAGGGTTTCGGGATTGCTGATTACGAATATGATGTTAGTTTCTCAAAATTAAAAATGGCGGATCCAATATGACAAACGAGTTTTTTAAAAAATTTTATTTAAGCTCAAGAAATTCACTACTCAAGATTTTTTGAAACATACTGAATACAAAGCTAATGTCAGTTTTTAAAAATTCAAATCGAATATTTCAAAATAATAATCAAGATCGTAAATATCAATGTCTAAAAAATAACCATCTGTTTATTATTTAAATTTTATTCATAAAAAATAGAAAAAATATTATTATTACGTTTAATTTCAATTTATTTTTTAATTATGTTGAATTAATATTTTTAAATTAATTTGAGATTTGACAGGTATTAGCGCGCTTTACATTGTAATTGTGCTTTCGTCCACAAGGTGGTGCAGGCGTAGTTAGGGTAGGTTCTCTCACAACCAAGACAAATTGAGAAGTATATAAGTACAGACAACTTTGAGATAAAAATATTACGAATTTTTCTTGTGTTCTTGCAGGTAGGTAGATATTAATAGTCTAAACAAAAAATCAGTTCTTTTCAGAGCATTTCTTTTTCTTTCTTTCTTAATCTGTCCTATTATCAGGTATTTTCAATTGTTGTTTTCCTGCAGACATACACATCCAAAAAATTTTTTAAAAAAATTGCGCCATATTGGATCCGCCATTTTAAATTTTGAAAAAACTAACATCAGATTCGTAATCAGCGACCACGAAAACCCCCGAGTACCAATTTTTAACAAAATTCCCCAGATAACAATCGTGCGTCGCACGCATGTCGCACCTCGTGCGAATCGCACCAGTGACTGCATTTTGGACGCAATTTAGCAGTCACCTGTGATGCAATCACTGGTGCGAGTGTTATGAGTCGTACATATCCATCATCAGAGTGATGCCCAACCCAGCGAAATGTTATATATTTCGCCAGCACCGTGCTTGTCGCACAATGTGTCGCATGATGTATACGTAAAGCAGTCAGCTGTGATGCATTCACAAGTGCGAGTGATATGACTTGCACATGACGTTGGAAATTTTTCAAATTAGAAAATGTTTAGGAAACATAATTTTTAAAATTTGTTATAATGTCTAAGAATTCAAGAATTTGTTTCAAGATCAGAAGTTCTAATGTATTAAAATTTGTCAAAAACTATTTTCAGAAAAAATTTTCACTTTTAGTTTTAAAAATTTTTTCAAAACCGAAAAATATAAAATTTTTGATAAATTTAAAAAATTTATTCGGAAAAATTGTAATTTCTTTACCATAAATTTTTTATTGATTGTATTTTTATATATTTTATTTCATAAATAATTATAACTATAATAATTACAAATTATGTAACTAATAATAAAATTTTGCAATATTTTACGTGAAATTAATTAGTCAAATTAAAAATTTTTATTATATTCCCAGATAGCACCATATCTTACTGTGAGGTTATGGTAGCTACTAATGGTATAGCTTGTAACGTTACGCGATATGCCTGTAATAGATTAATGGTGAACTAAAAATTTCCGCCATCAAGGTAACATTACAGCGTAAGGTTGAGGTAACGTTACAGGGTAAGGTTGAGGTAACGTTACTGTAACGTTAGACTTTTATTTAGTTATAATAAATTATAATTATATTATAATATATTCAAATTTTTTTATAAAAAATTATATATTTTACAATATAAGTTATAGATCCCGATAGGGTTTGTTAAGAAAAATTTATTGCGCAGTCATAGGTGCCATAGGAAATTACTGCGCATAAACAATTTTTTAATTTATTTATTATTTTGTTCCTTATAATATAACGTTACCGTAACGTTACCTCAACCTTACTATAAATAAACTTAACATCACCTCAACCTTACCCTGTAACGTTACCTCAACCTTAACATGTAACGTTACCTCAACCTTTACAGGTAACGTTACCTCAACCTTACAGGTAACGTTATCTCAACCTTTACTGATAACGTTACCTTGTGGGCGGAAATTTTTAGTTCACCATAAGTCTATCACAGGCATATCGCGTAACGTTACAAGCTATACCATTAGTAGCTACCATAACCTCACCGTAAGATATGGTGCTATCTGGGTTATATATGTATTATTTTACTCATATAATTACTTAATAATATCTATTATATTTCTTATAATTATTATTATATATAATTATAAAATAATTTAACATTTAAAAATAATTAAATAAAATAAAAATCAATTTTTCGTAAACTATTTTTTTTGAGAAAGTTTTATTTATCTGCAACGTAAAATTTTAATGAGAACCAAGATAAGATTTTATCAGAAAATTGTACGAGAGTTTCTTTAACTTTATAGAAATTTCTTTAATAGTAGGGGAGCCCATGATGCTAAATGGGGATTTACTCGAGCGTCGTGGGGACGAAGATATTTTGTAGTTTAGATAATAAGGAAAATAAAAGGTTCTATAAAGTTTTCCTTTTTAGTGGTGGGGGAAGCGTCTATAAATTTTTAAAAATGTAAAAAAAAACAATTACATGGAAATACTCGAGCGTGTCAGATATTAGTAGTTAAGATACTCCAACGTGACTCTGATACCAGAGGTATGTTCATCTGACGGTTTGCGTGGTGGTGTTGGCTCTCCGGATGGATACAAAGTAAAAAAAAAAAAATTTTCTTCGAGCGCGTCAGATATTTACGGAAGATGTTAAATGAACCTTAAAAATGCTCCCATTCAAAAAACTGACGTTTCGGAAGTGACGCAAGCTCGTAGCGAATTGTTGAAAATGCAAAAAAAATCGCCATCTTGAAATACTCGAGCGTGTCAGATTTTTATACTGATGGTGCAGCTTGATGCTGCAGTCATGATAGCCGAAAATCTGACGATTATTTTGAGGAATATTGTTAATCTGACAGCTGTTTTGTGATCAGCTGTAAAAGTGTCTTGGCGACGGAGAGCAGTGTCAGAAATCGAGATGGTGCGAGAGAGTCAGAAATAGGAAAAAAATGAAACGGAAGATGAGGCACGGAGTGGGGAATGCGTGTTGTACTCGAGATGCGCGCTTTAATCTCCATAGACGATTTTCATTACTTCGGCTTCTGGAAATCGTCAGATTATATTTTATTCGTGATTCTTATGTTATTTCCTTCAAATTAAAAAAAAATTTAACCGCGCTCGAGAATGTCAAGTCAACGTTTTTTTTTCAAATTTATAACCCTCCCACTCCCTTACGTTACGCTCAAATCGTCAGATTTTTTAAATGTACATTTTTTAGCTAGTAATTAACCCACCTTCCCTTAATCTGACGCGCTTCAATATTTCCGACGATCGATTTTTTTTACTAATCTGATGAGCTCTCCTAGTCGCACGTCTTGATAAAAAGAGTTAATACTTGGAAGAGGTACTTAACAATATGCAAGGTATCTCCCCCTGTGTTCATCTGCCGCGCTCGAGTAAATCCCAAAAAACACATTGGGCTCCCCTATTATAATAATCATATTTGAATACAAGTTTTAAACAGTATGATTAACAGTATCACTTTTTAGCTGATTTAAAATCAGCGCTCAAATTTTTAAAGATGGCCGGTTGTCAAAAGTTCTGATTGGATACTAATTTACTTGTGTATGGCAAGATCTTTTCATGCTTGCGCATCATGGGCCTTGGAATAAAACTAACCTCACTTTATTCTCGTTCGACTGTCGCTTCTTTTTTTCGAGTGTTTTTAAGTGCAATTTGTTGCATATTTTATATGCATAAAATGAAATAAATAAATTCACAAAGTGAATATTAAATATATAATTTATCTGTCTCTTGTCTGCATAATAAGGTAAGTGATTTTTTTGTAATTATATTGACATATTTACACTTTTCCGCAGGAATTTTTACTTTGTAGATTTTTGTCTATTTGATAAATTATTTCGTTTTTTTATTCCAATACTAAGAATTTAAGCACCTATATTTCAAACGGTCGTTGTGAATTCTAATTTTGAAGGTCACTTTTAAAGATTTTATTAAAGTTTAGGTTTTATTGGTGAAAACATGTAAACGTATAAGGGTGATTCTCTCAAAAAGAACAAATTATTTGTGCACAATTTTTGGACGAGGTTTTTGTTAAAAAATAATAACATTAATTTCAATTAATAAACATTCTCCCAGCCATACGATAAAATTCAACAAAGTTTTATGGGATCACTAAAGAAAATTTCAAAAAAATGGCAAACAACTGAATTATTGAATGAAAACTAGTGTTAACACTCCATTCCGTAACTCCATTCCGTAACATCAGTTTTTATTCAATATTTCAGTTATTTTACTTTTTTTTAAATTTTCTTTAGTGGTCCGATTGAAAATTGTTAAATCCTAACGTATGGCTGACAGAATTTTAAATAATTTCAATTAATTTTCATATTTTTCAACAAAATATCTTAAAAGCGTAATTTGTCCTTTTTGAGAGAATCACCCATAAAGTATAATTTTCTCTTGAATTGGAAATTTTTGAAAAATTTTTTTTCCTTTTGTGTAGTTTGTACCAAAAAATTTTATTTATTTCATATTTTTATCTTTCATACATTACTTGCATTTTTTGCATAATTAAAAAAAAGTTAATCTATATGTAGATACATTTTTACATTATAAAATTGTTATTTTTCAACTAATGTTTCTTGAGAAATATATTATTAAGCATACATTGGGTGTCTATAATACCTTTTCAAATTTTAAGAATACCTGAAATATCTAAGATTTTCAAAAAAGTTAAAAATACTATAAAGAAACTGTAAATATTCTAATTTTTTCAAATTCCTGAAATTTTTTTGTAATTACGCTTGGAATTTTTTTAATAATAGAATACACTTTGAAAATACATTCACGTGAAAATGACCAACACGATTAAAAATATAATATGACCAGGTACAGTTAAAAGAATCTGTATTCGTGAGATTAGTTAACTACATTTTTAATTTGCTTATAATTTTTAATTCATGAAAGTTAAAATTTTTGCCAAAATCTTTCTCCTGAAATAACAGGTGATGTCACAGAGCAAAAATTTGACTTTTAAAAACACCATTTGAAAAGTTTCGAATTAGTTCGGTCAAAAAAAAATCGAACCAATTTGGACTTTTGGAAAATTTTGAGTCGATAAATAGAAATTAAATTTTTCTTCTAGTCAAATTTTCGATTCAAATTAAAAAAAAACATCTCCATAAATAAATATTTTTTTAGCATACGGATCATTTATTACATATGGTCACTACTTCAAATATTAATATTTAATATAATATACACTGAGAAAAAAATGCTATTGAATCAACAGCATTTCTGCCAACAGTGTGAAAATCTCACATTTAAAAGTATATGCTATAGAATCTGCATCATATTTTACCATTTTTACAGCATATGATATTGAATCAATGAGTTTTATACTTTTGGCGGAAATGCTATTGATTCAATAGCATATTTTTCGCAGTGTAGGTATAATAAAAATTCAAATTTAAAAACCATGCAAAATTTGTAATCTACTTTTTACATACGGTTAATTATAAATTTATTTCGTTTTTCACATAAAAAAGCAAAATGGTTAGCTGTATTTTAATGACCAAATTTTACTGTGTCAGCTAAAAGTTTGCAACCATGAAAAACTATTTCTATGTGTGTAGAGTTGGTGAAATAAAAATTTGTAATAATAATTTTGCTGTGAACATTTTTTCACCTTCATCTTTTAAATCGGAAACTTTTTATTTGATAAGACACTTCATATGGTGTCTATACAGACCGGGGAAAACCTGGAAATTCCAGAAAATAACCATTAATTTGAATTGAATTGAATTAGAAAAATCCGGATAACCGGAAAATTTATGTCAAACAGGGAATTTTTTTAGAAATTTAAATCTTTAGTACAACTTGATATTTGAAACCATTTGAATAGATTAAATAATTTAAGACGATCGAATTCAAAGTATATTGTTATGTTTGTTTTTTTATTTAAAATAATTTTATTCTTAAAGTTGTAAATAGAGTATTCTATGTATTAATTTTGTAGAAAATTTAATTATATTTTGCACGTGTTAAAAAATTTCCACTTAAAAAATAGAATTGAGTAGCTGCCTGCAATAATTCGCCGAGCGCTTGGCCGATCACTCTAACGCCAGTCAAACGTTCAAAAACGTGAAAAAAATGAAAAATAAAAATTTTGATTTTTGAAAAGTGCAATCTTGTAGGACATAAGATGGCGCATCTTTTTTTCCTTTGAGTTTTTTTTGTAGATCAAAAAATAGAGTTAATATATGCAAAACACTTAAGAATTTTATTTCACAAATTTCATTCAATTTTTAAACATAAATCATAGTATCTTTGACAAATTTCAATGAATCTTATTGAAAATTAATATACATACGTATTTAGGTCCATAGAAGACGACAACATAATCAAAAATATTAAAATCATCAATTGTTTATTTATAATTAATTGTAAATGAAGACTTGTCAATAATAATGTTTACTTACCTTTGTCGACATAAAGTGTGTGGGGAACTTCAGAGTTGAAGAAACTTCCAGTGAGACATTTGTTTATCATAATGTAAGGAAGTTTTTTGTAAAATTGAAAAACAATTTATCAACAACTTTAGAAAATATAGAACGTTTAAGAAAACATGCGCGACGCGCTAGCGAGTCTCCGCGCGAAGAATTGCACACAAGAGTTAAGAAGGACGTTATGTTATGTTGTGATATATTATGTTTTGAAAATGGAGCCAACATACTATCACTGTTGATATGTAACAATACACTAATTTCTTAAAAAAATGAAGAAACAGAAAATAAAGATATACCTTAATATTAATTATTAAAAAACTTATTTGGAAACTGCACAAACAGTACATACAAGCACCAAAATATTTTAAAACTATTGATTATTTAGTAAATATTAAAAAAACAGTTGTTCAAATTTAATTTGCATTTTCATAAAATTAACACATATTTTATTTGAAAAACATTTCTAAGAATGTAGTGACAATATTTGTTTCTGTATTTTCGGTCCTCTACAACTCTTGTTTGCAATTCTCCGCGCGGAGACTCGCTAGCGCGTCGCGCATGTTTTCTTAAACGTTCTATATTTTCTAAAGTTGTTGATAAATTGTATTTCAATTTTACAAAAAACTTCCTTACATTGTGATAAACAAATGTCTCACTGGAAGTTTCTTCAACTCTGAAGTTCCCCACACACTTTATGTCGACAAAGGTAAGTAAACATTATTATTGACAAGTCTTCATTTACAATTAATTATAAATAAACAATTGATGATTTTAATATTTTTAAGTATGTTGTCGTCTTCTATGGACCTAAATACGTATTTATATTAATTTTCAATAAGATTCATTGAAATTTGTCAAAGATAGGGTAACGGCACCAGTGAAAGAACATTTAAGGAAATGCATACTTTTATCATTTATTATTTTTGAATGCAGTTATTGAAAATTTTTTTACCAATTTTTTTTCGATAGCTAATTAAGTGTAGAATGCGAAGGTCATATTTAATTTTCATAAATATAAGATGCTAATTAAAATTTTAATTAATAAGTAAAACATACCTATTTCACCAGTGAAAGAACAAATTGTCTAATGAAAGAATTTTCTGCATCCGGTGAAAGAACGATGTGAAATATATATTTAAAATATATTTAAAAAATATATTAAAACAAAAATAAAGTAATAAAATGTTTGTAATATACTAAAATAAAGGTAAATTAATGATAATTATGAATATTTTTTAACTAAGTTTGCAAAATCTTATTTTTAATTGAAAATGCATTTATAACCTACAATCAATCATCTACTTGCAATTTATTTTGACAATATTATTGTAACCTAACAGTGTTAACCTATTTGATTTTGTCATTTTTTTGTTTGACTTCAGACTATTCGTTGAAGGTGTTCCTTCATTGGATTGCATTGGAACCAGTGAAAAAACATTTCTGTTCTTTCACTAGTAAATAAAAAAAAAAACCCCCCAATGACGGAATTTGCTTTTCTTATGGCAAATTAATATTTTATTAGCTTTTAAATGAAAAGAAGTATTTCTAATACACAAGATAAATTTAGTTTAAAGAAGACCGACGATTTAAGGCAGTTTAAATTAGTTAAATGTGAAAAAAGAAATAACGTGTCAGAGAAGAGTTCTTATTGTTGAAGATAAATTTGCAACACAACATTTTAAAAAATTTTTTTTTATAAAATTTACGTGTTAACTCTCTAGGTATCTTAGATACTAAAGACGTAAATTAAATAAGGAACATAAAAATATATAATTTATAATACCAAATTGCTTATTACACTAATTAGAATGCAAAACATGAAATTTGTTCTTTCACTGGTGTCAGTTCCTTCACTGGTGCCGTTACCCTACTATGATTTATGTTTAAAAATTGAATGAAATTTGTGAAATAAAATTCTTAAGTGTTTTGCATATATTAACTCTATTTTTTGATCTACAAAAAAAACTCAAAGGAAAAAAAGATGCGCCATCTTATGTCCTACAAGATTGCACTTTTCAAAAATCAAAATTTTGATTTTTCATTTTTTTCACGTTTTTGAACGTTTGACTGGTGTTAGAGCGACCGGCTAAGCGCTCGGCGAGTTATTGCAGGCAGCTACTCAATTGGGAATTTTGAATCAATCTTTTACGGACATCGGTCTTTCTTATGCAAAAATATTTAAGATTTTTCATTTCAACACAATAAAGTTTAAATTAATCCAGTATTAAAAATTAATATCATGATGTAAAATATCATTCAATTGATTAAAAAACAGTTTTATTTAGACGTACGTATGTACATCACATTCTGCTTTTTTAAAACATAATTGCATAAGGGTCAGTATTTCTCAAACGTAGCGCCTGAAATAGAATATTTTAAATTTCATCGGTGAATAATTTTTTTTTACTCCAAATGTAATTAATGTAACAGGATTACCACGTATGAGGGAAGTCTGGAATAATTTTTTTTAAATTGTTTATTTATAAAATGTTAATAAAAAATTGTGTTTTCCATGTTTATGCTAAAAAATGTATGTGAAGTTTTAAACACATAATTTTTTCTTAAAATTTTATAAATAAACAATATTTAAAAGTATTAAAAATTATTTTTTTAAAACAAAAATTATTTTTACATTTTAAGGAAAAAAACCCCTGTTTTGATTTTTAAATTGATCAACTGGATTTTAAGAAAAATTTTTTTATTTAAGACTGTTAACAAATTAAATTGTTAATAACTTTAACAAAATTGTTCTTTGTATAAAAATTGCATAAACTTATTTCAATCAGGTTAGGGGTAAAGAAATTGTCAACTGTTGAAAATTAAAAAATTTTTTTAGGTGATCTGCTTGAGGAATTCGGACCCATAGTTTCTTGATAAATAATGAAAACAATTTATTTAAAAACGGTTTAAAATAGAATACGTTTAATAATATTAAATTTTTTAATTATTAATAACAATTTAATTGATATTTAATTAACGAAACGAAAATCGGGGAAAATCCAAAGAATAGACAGGAATTTGGTCCATCCAAAAATGTAGACACCATGACTTGATGCATGGAATTAAGCGTCATTTTTACATTTGGCAAAAAATTTGAAAAAAAAAATTTATAAAATCACTCAATCCGCCAATTTAGTAAACTTTTCATATTCGAACTACACGCAAGCTTGCGCCTCCGCGCACCCTGTCTCGCGGGACAGTACATTACGGGGCACAAATGTGTGAATAACTATTCAATTAATATACATTTATAAAATAAATCAGTTTTATTTATTAGAATACAATTTTTTAAGATCACATTGCACCTTCCAATTAAAGAGTAACATGTCTGGCAAATTCAAAGATTTCTTGAATCTCAGTTCAAGGCAAAAGAGACGACGACTAGCTGTAATTCTTCATAACAGACAAAACCACGAGAAAAATGTTAAATTGGCAAATTGTAATGAAGCTGGTGCATTGGAAGAAGGTACTGGTGATAATATTGTACATCATGCCTTTCGCGAACAATCTTCTGAAGACGATTATGAAAGTCAAAGCTGCAATGAAGAAGACAGTCTCGAGAATTTCGATGATAGAGGGATTCCTAATGAAGTCGGGAACGAAGATCTTATCAAGAAGGTATTCTGATAGGTAATCGACGATTTCCCATCATTTTACGCTGATTTATAGCTGACACGCCAGCGAGAGGTTTCGCTTTGAATCACTTTGGTCACATGTCATCGAATGCCTGCTCAAAATGTAAAATTGAAGGGCATAGATGTAGTACTAAAGGATTTGAAAGAATGATGGTTTTTCCAGGCGTTGTGATTTGTACCCTTTTTGCCAAGATTCTTTAAAAGAATATATTTCAATAAGTGAACAAGTATATGGAGAACAGTTCATGTCCTACAATGTTCACGGCATGGAGCATGTTGTCGCTGATGTTGAAACTCTTGGTCCTGCAGAAACATTCAGTGCTTTTTGCTATGAGAATAACATGCAAGAGTTACGAAAATTGATCCGAAAGCCAGGCCTTAAGCTTCCGCAAGTGTATAAAAGACTAGTAGAAAGTGACGATTACGATTCGACACCTCCAGATAAAAATGTTCAAATTCATCTATCACAAAGACACGCACAGCGACCTTTACCAGAATATATTCCTGCCAATATTTGTCAAGAATTTAACTAAATTGAAATCGGAAAAAGCACATTTTCAACTCTGCAGCGAGACAGTTGTTGTTTACTAAACAATTTAAGCGTGTGCGTCATAAAGAACATAATACAAATAGAAGAACAAATTTATTTTGTTGTTAATAGTTTTCTATCCTCTGCTGATGTATATGACGTTGGAATATCGTCATCTTCTGCAGGCGTGTACAGTTGTCAAAATTTGGACCAAACTTTAACAGTAATTCCGCTTCAAAGTGTAAAAAATAAAATGTACCTTATGCCACAATGGAGCAGTAAAGAAGGGGAAGAAGAGCGTATACTTGAAAATAAGTGGATATGTGCCTCGTTATTATCTCCTTTTAAGTTTCCCGAAAATTAAAATATATAACTGAAGGCATATGACAATCAACATACATAGATCAGAGTAAGAAAACTAACGTTATATATTTTTAAACAGCATGTCAAAAAATTGGTGTGTTAACAATTTTTCTATGAATGACGCTTTTATTAGTGTAAAATAATTATATGCAGTTTTACGTTTTTATAAAGCATGAAATTAGTGGATTAAGGGAAGCTAATTTATTTTGTAGTAATATTTAAGTTGTTTAAACTATGTGTGGAATGTTCTCATGAAAATTGACTACTTTGTCGATTTCATTTTTCGAGATAATCGCAATTTATTAATTTCGGTAAAAAATCCAGAATTTTTTTATTAATTTACATCAATCTCTATAGAGTTTTACTGCAATCATGCAGTTGTCATGAATTTATTCCATTTTTGAGTATTTATTTTCATTGTTTTAGAAAATACCGAAAAGGGAGCACTTTTTCTGTTCGTCGAAAAAATTGCAAATTTCGATAATTTTCGGAGGTGAAAAATATAAAATCTATTGATTTATTATTTTAAAAATATCTCTTAAAGAAATTATAATCTGTATAACTTACTAAAAAGAAAGTTTTTGTCAAAATGAGGTTTTTCATATTTCTGAACATTATTCATAATAGAAGCATTCACAACATTTTTTATTACAGTACCGTCCAGAAGTATCAGGACGATTACACGCAACTCTCTGAAAAAACATGTTATCACTTTTTCAATCATATTTCTGCAACAAAAGTAGATACAAAAAAAACTCAAAAACGGTTAGAAAGCTTATTAAATTTTGAATAAAATAAGCCATGTTTGAAGCCATTCCGTTAATAATTTTCTGAGTTGTAGAGTGAGAAAGATGGAAAAAATATTATCAAATTTTCTAATTTTGGTCTCTTGACTTCAACATTTTCAAAAATCTAGAAAAATTTAGATAAAAATTTTTTAAAAACACAGAAACCTTCGCTAGAATTTCAGCTTTAAAATAAATTTTAGAAAATTAAAAAATATTAATCCGTCATCGAATTATCATTAAAAATGTGAAGCCGTGTTGCGCCCGATCGATGCTTTGAAAATCAACTGTGACGACTCGATTCCGGCTTCGCGCGGGAGAGAAAGCAGGGTTGGATTTATGCGGGAATGATGAAATTTCGAGTTCCTTTACATTTTCGTCGTGAAACTCGAAATTTCATCGTTTCCGCATAAATCCGACCCTGCTTTCTCTCCCGCTTGCTCCCGCGCGAAGCCGGAATCGAGTCGTCACAGTTGATTTTCAAAGCATCGATCGGGCGTAACAAGGCTTCAAATTTTTAATGATAATTCGATGACGGATTAATATTTTTTAATTTTCTAACATTTATTTTAAAGCTGAAATTCTAGCGAAGATTTCTGTGTTTTTAAAAAATTTTTATCTAAATTTTTCTAGATTTTTGAAAATGTTGAAGTCAAGAGACCAAAATTAGAAAATTTGATAATATTTTTTCCATCTTTCTCACTCTACAACTCAGAAAATTATTAACGGAATGGCTTCAAACATGGCTTATTTTATTCAAAATTTAATAAGCTTTCTAACCGTTTTTGAGTTTTTTTTGTATCTACTTTTGTTGCAGAAATATGATTGAAAAAGTGATAACATGTTTTTTCAGAGAGTCGCGTGTAATCGTCCTGATACTTCTGGACGGTACTGTAAGTGTATTTTTTTATTTTTTATTTGAAAAAAACGATAATCATTTGAAAATTGACTTTTTAAATAAATAGGCCAATTTGTATTTTTGTTGAAAAACTTGTAAATTTGTTTAACATCGCAGGAAAAACATAGATTTTCGCACTTCAAGTTTTTTTTCATTTTTCCTAAAATAAGGTTTTCGCAATCCTAAACTTTGAAATGGTGTAATTTTTATACCTAAATAAGGGATAAACTTCTCGAAAATTTTCCAAAAACAAGGAATTCGTTCATACAGATAAACCAAAGTGATCCCTTTTCTTGCGGACATCACACGGAGAGAAATCTGCTGCGATTTGCGCATGAGCAAGTCCATAGGAATATAGCATGGACACTTCCAAGCAAAAACTATAAGATTCCATCTGAATATCAGGTGAGACTCATACAATAATACCTCGCTCACTTAGGATTTTTGCTTGAAAGCGTCTGTTACTATATTCCTAAGGACATGCTCATGCGTAAATCGCACCAGATTTCTCTCCGTGCAACATATTAAAATTAAAAAAAAATTAGGAAAAATTAATTTTCGACCAAAATTTTTACTTTCTCATGTGATGAAAATGTAAAAATATTTTTCATAAAATAAGATTTTTTTATATTTAAAGTTCTTTACGATCCGTACGATTTTTTAAACCAGTAAAGAGAAATAAAATCATTTGTGACTGCTTTCTGCCCCTTAACGTAATCCCCTTATTAATTTCTCTTTCGTTTAAAGTACAGGTTAACGTCATGAGCCAAAATTTATGGAAAGGGAAGCAGGATAAGCACCCATTAAAGACATCTCGAAGTGGTAGAACACTCAATCGCTCACAAAAAGTAATAACGTCTTCTGATGATGGATCTTCATTGAAAAAATCAAAAACAACAACAGAAGTAGATGAAAAGATGGCTAATTTAAAAGAGAAATATGCAACAATAATAGCCAACAGGTCGAGTAAATCACCTTTACAGATTCTCAAGTCTATTAAGACCTTAAGTTCTGGTATAACATTGTACGTAATAATTAATTACAAGAATAATATAAATTGTAAAATAATAATAATATGTTGTAATGTTGAAATATATCTATGAACGCATTAGTAAAATATGATTATGAAAATATCATTACTAAAAATCAGTGGAAATTAAATGTTTTCAATCTGAATTTTCTTTTACATTTTATAGGCTATACAATAAGTCTAAAGATGATAAATCAAAACCTGATTGTTCATTAGCAAGTGGAAGTCAAAGTCTGCAAATTGATGGTCATACGCCAACTTCTTTTCTTTCTCCATACACACTCGGTTCACCACTTGATTTCAAGTCAAATAAAAATGATTCTACCAATTCTAGAAGTGATAATTTGAACAAAACTTTAGAAAATACAGGGTAAGTTTCAGGGTATATCAGAAAATCCTGGGTAATACAAATAAATACATAAATAAGTGATGATGGAAGCAATATTACTATATAAACACTATTATAATTAGAAATCGGATATTTTCTGTATCCTAATTGTTTTTTATTTTCCAGACCGCTCGATAAATCAAAATCTGAAAAATCATCAACATCTAAACAGCAAAATTCCGAAAATGGACATTACCCGCCACTATCTTTGCAAGACATGTCTGCGAATGAACGTTCCGATCCCGGAAGTGATGATTTGACCTTAGAATCAACACGGTAAAAAAGTGTACATTTTCATATCTTTAAGAAAAAAAAATAATAATAATTATAATAAAAACAATAATAATAATAACTAAATAAATAAAACACTGACCTTCACGCACCCTGCCACGCGGGGCAGTACATTGTGAAGTAACACATACATTTAAGAACAATATACTTTGTTGTTAATGACGTATAAATTTCATTTTATTTTTTAAGGTGACCAGAGAGGGAACACGACCAAATTTTAGGTGGGAACAATGCACCTGGATTTTCTACTCAAGAAATTAAAGTCGTCGAAGGTGCTTCTCTAACCCAATTGCAAAACACATTAGAGTAAGTATAGTTAGTTGCTCATCACATAACACGGTGAGCTTCGTTTTGGTTCAACCTAAACTGCATGACCCTTCTCAGGTTTTTTTTTATATCAATTCGGTGATGCCTCACGATCATTTTAAGACGAAAATTAAAATAATCGTTGGAGGGAAACTCAAATTATATTGATTTTTAAATTTTTTTTCTAGATTATTGAAGATATTTTCATTAAAATACGGTTTGGTAAAATACTTATTGCTTCAAAAGCTACAATTTAACATAAAAATAGATTATATATAATAATTAAACCATTTTGATACATAGAATTAAGAAACTGTTTAAAAATAGTCGAAAAAACTGAAATTTTTATAATTTTTTAAACTTTACTCCTTTATTTAACGTTATTTCAATAAAGTCATGTAGAAGTGAATTAAAGTACATAAAATTTCCTGTAAATCAAAAAAAACTCTTCTATCTATTATTGTTACAAAAATATGGTCATTTGAATTTTAAATTTAATGGATAAATAGTTAAAATTTACCATTAGGTCTAGATTATTTGGTAAAATTGTTTTCGCAGAACCTCATCTCAATTCCATAATTAAATCGCGCTCTTTGTGAATACAACGGCCTTCACGCAATTTAAAAATATCGTGGTTGTTACCAAATAATTGTACCTTACCATTTACTTTTTAAAAAAGTAAATATTTTAAATATGATTATGTTGCATTTTTCAAAATAAACGGATTTTTAAAAACTACTCAAATCTCTCTTATAGAAATAGACATTCTTTAAACCAATGTAACTTTCGATGTAAGTGAGATAAATCAGTTTTTTCAATTTGAAACTGTTCAAGATTAAACCTTCTTATACGTATTATATTCTGGAATTGAGATGAGGTTCTGCGAAAACAATTTTACCAAATAATCTAGACCTAATGGTAAATTTTAACTATTTATCCATTAAATTTAAAATTCAAATGACCATATTTTTGTAACAATAATAGATAGAAGAGTTTTTTTTTTGATTTACAGGAAATTTTATGTACTTTAATTCACTTCTACATGACTTTATTGAAATAACGTTAAATAAAGGAGTAAAGTTTAAAAAATTAGAAAAATTTCAGTTTTTTCGACTATTTTTAAACATTTTCTTAATTCTATGTATCAAAATGGTTTAATTATTATATATAATCTATTTTTATGTTAAATTGTAGCTTTTGAAGCAATAAGTATTTTACCAAACGGTATTTTAATGAAAATATCTTCAATAACCTAGAAAAAAAATTCAAAAATCAATATAATTTGAGTTTCCCTCCAACGATTATTTTAATTTTCGTCTTAAAATGATCGTGAGGCATCACCGAATTGATATAAAAAAAAATCTGAGAAGGGTCATGCAGTTTAGGTTGAACCTAAACGAAGCTCACCGTGATAATTTTCTCTGTTTTGACACAAATAATAAGAAATAATATTTTTATATTTTCAGTATCATACTCGAACAAAACGTTCAAATTCTAGCTCAGCAAGAGTTAATTCTTAAGGAACTCTCCAAAAATAGAATTGAATCGGAAAACAAACTCTCAGAAAATTTTTTAACACCTCTTGCAGGATTCCCTATTGATACAGTTGAACAATTTGAAGAGTTAAACTCTAATGAAACGAAAGACGTTCGTATGAGAATTGTAAGTAAACTGAGTTATTAAAAAAATTGACTAAATAAATATTTAGTCAATTCAAATCTACACACATTAGACTTCGATTAAATATTTTACGAATTCATTTCAGTATAATCACCTAATCAATATGGGAGGTGTAACTTTGAGACAATTTTTGGCTAACTCTTTAAAGCAGATAGTGACAGATAATCTGGTTTGCTCTTTCACTTGGAATAAAGGAAGTGATACTTTGGCATTCGGCAATACAAAGGTTTCAAATGTGCTATTTCGTAAGTATTCTTTGTTATTTTAACCAATTATGCATAGATTATTATAAACAAGCAATTTTTGACGATTTATTTAACAAGTTTCTCAAATAATAACAAATTTATCATTTCGAATAATAACATTAAGGTACAATTTTTATTAACTTATTATCTATTTTTATTTACAATACATTTACAATAAAGTCTTAATGAAAGGTTTATTTTTAAAAAACTTTTATGATTTTGGAAGATATGATCAATTTTCCTTTTTTTTTTTTTTTGATGACAATTAATATTATTTGAAATTTTTATATTGATATTGATACTACTGTTTTTATGCTTACATTTTAAAGATTGAAAAATTAAATTGAAGTGGTTGAAAAACAATTCAATAAAACCTAAACGTATATGTTTTAAAAGTTTTAATTTATTCTATTGAAATTTACGTTAAATTATATATTTATTTTTGCAGAATCTGCCAAAAAATGCATAAACTTCGAGGGTCCTGCAAATAAACAGATTTTTAAAGATCACATGTTAGAAGTTCTGCGACACACGAAACAAAGACATCGAAAACGTCTCCGCAAAAATAGACCTGAAAATGGTGTTGGTGATGAAGATGATGATTTGACTGCTGTAGAACAGGAAATTGCAAGATTAGAAGCCGAGCGTTATTCTAACTATGATGCCAGTTCTTAAAATGAGGACGAATCATACGACGATTCGGGATCTTGTGAAAATGATAGCTACACAGACGAAGAGCAAAATTAAGTTTGTAAGAAACAAGCAAAAGCTGATTTTACACACATAGAAACATTCCTTTAGATAATCGAAACGTATTATTATTATTATTACTTCACTTAGTTTTAAAATTTTGTACTTCTTGTAATGTTTTTTCTCTCAGGTAAAGAGAATCTGTAATATATAGAATGTGTATCATCGCATATACGCCAAAAGTCAACGTATTTTGCAAAACATTTGTTTTACTTACTTCATTATTATATTTTATTACTTATAATATTTCTGTACACCCTTGTCATAGACTTACAGGATACAGTTATAAAAGACTGAACAATAATACATAAGTATAATATTGTATAGGGTGTCTACAACACTTAAAAAACCCTAAGTCCTAAGGCAAATGAGAAACTAAATGTTTTAATTTGTTTCATATGAATCATTTGGTTTTTTATTTATTTAAACATTTATTTTTCATTCTAACATTACATTTGTTAAAAAAAGCGTGAATTTTATGTTACTTATTTTCGCATATCTTTGTGGCGAATTTTTATTTAAAACATCTACTCACTAAAATTATATGTTAAGTTGTAATTTGTGTTTTATCGAATTTATTGAAAAAAGTGTAATAAAAAACCAAAAAAACTGCATAAATTGTTTTTTAATTGAAATTTTTATAAAAAAAATTAATTTTTATGAAGAAGCACGAAAGGCGCATCTAACCGTCACGCATATAAGCATCACGCGTCCATCATTCGTGCGATCTTTATGAGTCGCATTTGAGGACGCATCTGTGGGATGCGGTGAGGGCACGTGGTGCGGATCAAACGTCACGCGTGTGTGCCATATGTATCGAACAAAGCGCGCACTTTGCTATCTGGGCCGTCCGTTGGGTTTCCCAGGGGCACGAAAGGGTTAATTGATCAAACGTTACGTGACTTCATGAATGTTGATATAATGATTTAGTTGATACAATTATCAGAGAATTAATAACACTGGGTTACAAAAAATGGTCAAGTCGTGTTTATTTAAAATTTTTTGTGTTTATTGAAAGTTTAGGTGTCACTGAACAAGAATATACCCAAAAAAAAATTTTCCATTCGGTCAGTTCCGTAGAAAACGAGATTAAAGTGTCAAAAAATCGCCTTTTTAGCACTTTTTGAAGCGTTGTAAAATGAAAACGCAACAAGATAAAAATCTTCACGAGGGCTTGAATGAAAGCTTAAACCTTCAACTTTGAGTCCCAAAACTGAAAAGTGAATGATAATTGCGCAGAAAATTTATATAACATGAAATGAATATCTCAAATAGTCAAAATAGCTGGGATAGAGAGCACTTGTTAATAATCGATTTTCATAACCGAATTTATTTGGAACTTGTTACTTGGAAGTTTTTAACGTTTCTATTGACGTTTCGAAAGTTGGATTTAAAAAATTCAAAATGGCGGATTAAAAATGGCGTTCAAAAATTTCAAAAATCGCAGTTTTTTCCTCAGGGTTTTTTTAAATATTTGAACGCCATTTTTAATTCGCCATTTTGAATTTTTTAAATACAACTTTCGAAACGTCAATAGAAACGTTGAAAACTTCCAAGTAACAAGTTCCAAATAAATTCGGTTATGAAAATCGATTTTTAACAAGTGCTCTAACTATTTTGACTATTTGAGATAGTTATTTCATGTTAAATAAATTTTCTGCGCAATTATCATGCACTTTTCAGTTTTGGGACTCAAAGTTGAAGGTTTAAGCTTTCATTCAAGCCCTCGTGAAGGTTTTTATCTTGTTGCGTTTTCGTTTTACAACGCTTCAAAAAGTGCTAAAAAACCGATTTTTTGACACTTTAATCTCGTTTTTTACGGAACTGACCGAATGAAAAATTTTTTTTGGGGTATATTCTTGTTCAGTGACACCTAAACTTTCAATAAACACAGAAAATTTTAAATAAACACGACTTGACCATTTTTTTGTAACCCAGTGTAATGAGACGAAAATACGATGATTTAACAAAAGATGCTATATTGTCTGCACGAGATGTTGATGTGGATAAAATTAACAGTAGAATAGTGGTCTGTGTTTCTTATATATCAAGTAAATATGTTTTACAAAATATTTGCTTTACGAAAGTACAGAACACGCGTGCTGTAGCGCGCGGTCGGTCTCGTATTATAAAAGTCGATTTCTTTTTGAATTATACAATATCTAGATAGCACGCAAGTCTGCTGCCAACTTGCAGACGACTTGCATTGCAAGTTTTTCAAATTTGCTTTGCAAGTTTGCAATGTTCCACCCTTTGCAAACTTGCAGCAAGCTTGAAGCAAGTTTACTACAAGCAAGCTGCATGCTTGCAGTGCAAAATTGCTGAAAGTCTTCTGAAAGTTTTTTGCAAGTTTGATGCAAGTCTACTGCAAGTTTGCTGCAAGGTAGCTGAAACTATTATTACTTTATTATTCAATTTATTATTAAATTAATTATTAATTTAATTTTAGATACGAATTCCCTTTAATATGTATTTGGGACCATAGCTGGAAGTAAAAAAATGAACTGCGCAGCCCTATATGTTTTAGAATTGATAATAACTAAACCATTCTACACATAATTATTATTTAAATTTACGCCTGCTGACTCATCACGTTATTGCAAATACAATTAAAACACTTCACTTAATTTTTATTATAATAATTTTAATTTTCCGAATAATTTTTATTTATTGAAGTATTCGGCTGAAGGCCGAATAATATAGAAGCTTTGACATATGTACGCGAAACAATTTCAATAAGCATCAAAATTTTGTATAAGACAAATTATTTTAATTTTATTTTTGCTTCCTCGTGGAGGAAGCTATGTAGTCCTTTCGTTTATAAACTTTTTAAAAATGGTGAAAACAAATTTTCCTCTATATAGAAACATGTTATATGAGATCCTGATCAATTGTCCGGATGTATGTATGTGTGTGTGTATGTGTGTGTGGATAGTTTTTGTGAACACGATATCTTTAACAGGTTTTAATGGATTTGGGTAAAATTTGGTAGGCTTATTTAACACATTAATCTCTCAAAAATGACGAGAGGATTTTTAAAAATACCCCAAAATAAAAATTTTATCGTCTTTTTTCCAAAAATTTTTTTTTCATTGAAAAAATTTTTAAATCGAAAAATTTAAGGTAATATATAATATAATCGTCTTCTTTATGTCAAGATGAATCGATTGATATATATAAAGTATAGATTTGATTGAAATTTAAAGAATTAATGAAAGTTAAAAAATCAAAAATTCTCATTTTAGCTAAAAAATGATGTGTTTATTTAAATTCATGTTTATATATGAAATAATTTTATTCCCTGCATTGAAACGAATTGGTTGGTATATATAAAGTATAGATTTGATTTAAAATTTGAGAATTAATAAAAATTGAAAAATCGAAAATTCATATTTTAGCTAAAAAATTTTGTGTTTTTTTTTAATTCAAGTTGATGAATAAAATAATTGTATTCCTTGCATTAAAATGAATCGATTCGTATATATAAAGTTTATGTTACACTCAAAATTAATTAAAATTTTCTTTATTTTTCAAAAAATTTAATTAATTTAAAACATTTTTAACTCGAAATTTTTTAAATCAATCAATTGAATTGGACAAATTCATTGCTTCCTTCACGAGGAAGCGAATTTTTTGCTTCACACAATAAGAAAGCATAATGTTTATGAAATAAACATAAAGGACCCCCTCCTTGTTTATTAAATGTCAGTCAGGCTGAAAGTTAATGATATGCCATTTAGGACTCACCACCGATTCGTCGCCTGCCTTTTAACGCACCACGACCAGACATTTTATTTTACAAATTTAATTTATTTTAATTTTTTTTTTGCTTAGGGACTATTTGGAAATCTGTATACAGATACCTTGGCTTCCGCTTGCCAAGGTTATGTGTGGTTAGAAAAAAAAGGAGAACACTAAACAAAATAAGCTGGCGAACTACAACCAGCCCCGACCCACTAAAAACCCGTCAACCCTTCTTGGGAGCCCTTTTATTCACCCTCAGTACTGTCGTGAAGACTTTTGCCTTCGAGGGTTCTCTATATTTTAAGCTAGAAAACTTGATTAAAATAGGTCTGGAACCACTATTTTTGATTGATTCAAATTGTTCATCTGGAATATTTATGACTGCTTTTTTAAAAATCTCTTGAACAGCTTTAGAAAGATCCTTTCTTTCAAGTGATGATTATTGCACGTTATAGAGAATGATGTTTCTTGCTCTATTATTGATATCCATCAATTCCAACCTACTTTCTAAAGCAGCAATTTCTTTACCATGAGTAATAGTCTTCTTTTCCAAGTTGTAACACTTTGATTTACAAGCCTTCAAGTCTACGATCATTTTATTTTGTGAGTTTTTTAAAGATTTTACATCTTCCTTGATGTTATGCATTTTGGTCATTGATTCCTTCGCATCACTTTGCACCGAGAGCATAAGCTCCTTCAAGTCTTCAATGGTAGTTGACATAATTATTAACTTCGTAACTTATCACATTTAAAGCAAAACTTTTCCGTTTGAATCAAACTAAGTAAACGCAACTCACACGGAGCGAAACGAAAACACGTCTATACTCTCTGAAGGCCAGAGCCAAACTCCGACAAAATAAATAATAAAATGAACAAATAAATAAATAGAAAGTATGGACTGTTAATTACGCCTTTCTACGGCCATCGAGATCCTTTCTCATCATAACAGAGATAATAAAGGTCTCGATGAGCCGCCAGTTTTCCAGGGACTGGATCATCACCGCTACCATATTCTCCGGTGTAACTGTAGCGTTTACACCGGTGAACATGGCCTGCCTCTCCAAGTCCCATCTACTGCAGGCAAAGAGGGTGTGCTCTGCGTTATCCACAGGGAACTTGCAGTAAGCACACTCCTCACTATCTATCTTCTTAAAGCGTTGCAGGTACGAGTTAAAACACCTGTGACCTGTCAGCGCTTGCGTCAAGCAGTAGGAGGTTGGTTCCTCCATGGTTCCTACTTAACCAAGTAGCGAGTGTCGGTATAAGGCGATAAGTCCATCGACCTTTTACCTCCCGATCCTTGCTGGGTCGATCTTCCTCTTCCGAGGAATTCGCCACTTTGAGAAGAAGGATAATTTCCTCCCTCTCAAGCGCCAAAAGATTTGCTGGCAAGACACTTGCAAGGACTTGCACAGCGCTCGTAGATACTGTCCAATAAGCAGAGACGATACGTGAAGTAATGCATCTCTGCGCGGACAGCATCTTTTTACAGATGGTTGAACATCTTTTCGTTCTCAGGGAGGGGGCCCCACGCTGGTGCTGCATAAGGCAACTTAGCGTGGGCGACATTCGCCACCAGTCTCCTTTTCTTCTCACGTATGTCTATTGCTACCAATGCGCAGAAGCTCTTCTTATCTGGACCCAATTTGTTTTTCCCTTCTCTGGCGAGGTCCACAACTCCCTTTATGGCATCAACTGTGGACCGACCTTTGCGGAATCCAAATTGGTAATCTAATAGACTATTCTCTCCGGTAAAGTGAGATTGCATTCTCTGCAGAACCATGTCCTCTAGAAGTTTGCCCATCGTATGCAACAGGCATATAGGCCTATCTAAAGGTTTGTCACCCTTTCTTAGGAGGAACAGTCTTTGCCTCTTCCAGTCTGGAAAGAACTCTCCTCTTTTTAGGCAGAGATTGAAGATGTTTAACAAAATCAGGGGGGAAGCAACAATCACCTCTTTTAGGATCTTGTTGCTTATCCCATCGATTCCAGGCGCCTTGCCTGTATTCAATCTTCTACCTGCTGCTTCCAATTCTTCAAGAGTAAAGAGTTCTTTCTCTGTGACTATGCAAGAACTCCAGTCCTTCCTAAGCCACGGTTCTGCAGGAGGAAACACTTTACATAATTTTTATTATAATAATTTTAATTTTCCGAATAATTTTTATTTATTAAAGTATTCGGCAGAAGGCCGAAAAATATAGAAGCTTTGACATATGTACTCGAAACAATTTCAATAAGCATCAAAATTTTGTATGAGACAAATTATTTTAATTTTATTTTTTATAAAATGCCAATCACGCTGAAAGTTAATGATATGCCATGCGGGACTCACCACCGATTCGTCGCCTGCCTCTTAACGCACCACGACCAGACATTTTATTTTACAAATTTAATTTATTTTAATTAATTTAATTTTAAATGAGGTTATGCCTCTTAGACTACCAGAATGAGAACGATTTAAATGACCGACCTTTCTCTCTCGTCGGCGTCACTTTTACGCGCTTTCTTTTTGGTGGTGAGTCCCAGTGAAAGTAATTATTAAACTTTCTATTTGTCGATAATCAATATATATCACTAGTCGATAATTTTATCGATGCCGGTTGGTAAGGTAGATCGCTACTCCGCCAGATATTCCAAAATGGCCATCCCCATTATTTTGACAGCTGAGTAAACAAGTGAATCTTCGTCTTCCTGGTGCTCTTGAATATTCGGGAATCCCTTCCGAATATGTACCAGGAAGCACTTCCCTCGTTTTCTGCATCAAATTTCATCTTATGTGGTGACGTCTTTTCAATTTTGTGCGAAATTCGAGGTTTGCTCCGACCGGATTATTGTTTTTGAAAGAAAATTTGGATCGATTAATATAAGCAATTTAGATTTTATTTAAGTTCTGTGTACGATCTGACGAGTCAGCAGGTTTTTACAAATCAAATTATTAATTAAATAAGGTAATTTTGAGTTTATTATATTACTAGCAAAATATAGCGCGCGCTAAACCACGCGTGAAGTTTTCTATTGCCCTTATCTTTGGGTGGAAGTATGGAAAATATATTATATGTGGGAGTTGGCATAGATAATCATTAAGAAAATATGATGCTTCATTTTGGCTTTGATTCACGCTGCAAAACGTAACTTTGTTTTATCATAATAATAAACAAGGAGGGGGTCCTTTATGTTTATTTCATAAACATTATGCTTCCTCATTCTGTGAAGCAAAAAATTCGCTTCCTCGTGAAGGAAGCAATGAATTTGTCCAATTTAATTGATTGATTTAAAAAATTTCGAGTTAAAAATGTTTTAAATTAATTAAATTTTTTGAAAAATAAAGAAAATTTTAATTAATTTTGAGTGTAACATAAACTTTATATATACGAATCGATTCATTTTAATGCAAGGAATACAATTATTTTATTCATCAACTTGAATTTAAAAAAAACACAAAATTTTTTAGCTAAAATATGAATTTTCGATTTTTCAATTTTTATTAATTCTCAAATTTTAAATCAAATCTATACTTTATATATACCAACCAATTCGTTTCAATGCAGGGAATAAAATTATTTCATATATAAACATGAATTTAAATAAACACATCATTTTTTAGCTAAAATGAGAATTTTTGATTTTTTAACTTTCTTTAATTCTTTAAATTTCAATCAAATTTATACTTTATATATATATCAATCGATTCATCTTGACATAAAGAAGACGATTATATTATATATTACCTTAAATTTTTCGATTTAAAAATTTTTTCAATTAAAAAAAATTTTTTTGAAAAAAGACGATAAAAATTTTTTTTTGGGGTATTTTTAAAAATCCTCTCGTCATTTTTGAAAGATTAATGTGTTAAATAAGCCTACCAAATTTTATCCAAATCCATTAAAACCTGTTAAAGATATCGTGTTCACAAAAACGATCCACACACACATACATACATCCGGACAATTGATCAGGATCTCATATAACATGTTTCTATATAGAGGAAAATTTGTTTTCACCATTTTTAAAAAGTTTATAAACGAAAGGACTACATAGCTTCCTCCACGAGGAAGCAAAAAGTATGATTTACTGTATGTATGTTTTAATATTTTGAACAATCTTTATTAATAAAAAACTTTCTTAAAAATATGGTCTATGTTATTTAGATGGATTTTAATAAGGGAAATAAATAGACAAAAATAAATTGAATGAATTTTTTTATTTTCATAATAATAAAGTTTATTCTTTCTTTTTTGGTAATTCGCATATATACGTTTTAAATATATTAATTAATTTTTGTGGATCAATTTTATTATCTTTAATTATCATTAAATTTTTCACTTCATTAGCGATAATATAAACCATTTTTGACATCGCTGAAAAAAAGGAAATATATATATACATATGGGTGATTTTCCGCGTAGCGCACAACTTGCTTTTTTCATGTTGTGAAAGAAAAATCACAAATAATGTTCACATAATATTTCGATTCCAATGTGAAAAGGTAATTTCTGTGATTTCAAACAAAAACCAATAGGTACTTTTGTATTTAACATTATAATTTTTCGTGAAAAGTGGTTTTTAAGGCTGAAAACGTCAAAATTTGACCTGTCCCCACAGGATGTTTATACAAAAAAGTTAATATTTTTAGAAATGTGCACTAATAAATACAATTTCTGTTGTTATTTTAGTATTGTATATTGTAGTGGAATTGAATAAAAAAAACGTTTGATCAAAAAAATAATTTTTTTTTTTTCCTATTTATACTTGACTGCGCTTTTGTGTGTTAGTCTGCGTTTTATTATTAAACATTTAATTATTTAAATAAAAGTCAAATGTTAATATAGTTCTAATTCAGGAACAGCAAAAGTTATATTCCTTAAGTTGATCCATGAAGAAAGTGATCAATTTTCTAATGGATTTATCCTTTTTTTACACATTTCAAGATTCAAATTTGTACAGGGCATCAAAAAATCGTCTCCATCGGCATCCATCGACTCTTCAATATTTAAAAAAAATAGAATATAATTCAATAATAATGGTTAAATAA
Source organism: Leptopilina boulardi (assembly GCF_019393585.1). Lineage (NCBI taxonomy): Eukaryota > Metazoa > Arthropoda > Insecta > Hymenoptera > Figitidae > Leptopilina > Leptopilina boulardi. The sequence continues at coordinate 351,232 of NW_026137978.1, forward strand.
AGTGTAGTTATATTATTTTAGTCTATATACAGGGTGTTCCAAAAGTATGGAAACTTGCAAATATCTCGAAAAGTACGAATTTTTGTAAAAAATGTTCAAGACAAAAGTTGTTCCAAACAAAAAAATGTACATCTTTGAAACCAAAAAATTGGGCCCGTAGCCCAATGTTGGGCCCTACAATGAAAAAAGTGGTTTTCTTAAATGAGACCACTAATTTTCAGTATCAAATTCGTAATCCCCATGAAATTCTGCGTTCAGACATGTGGTATAAGTGCCCAAAATATTGGGCCCAATCCAAGATATTGGGTCCAAAATTTATCAATAGATAAATAAATTTTAAAAAATCGCATCTTGGAGGGATTTTGAGATCACAGGATTAGAAATTGGAAGCTAATTTTCAAATCGAGCATAGAGCCCAATGTAAGATTCTGCAGCCCAATGTGAGGGCCCAATATTTTTGGAATTTGTACCACAAGTTTAAACCCAGAATTTCAGAACGATTACGAAATGGAAGGAAACTAATTTTTTTACTGTAGGCCTCACATTGGGCTGCGGAATCTTACATTGGGCTCTGTGCCCAATTTGAAAAGTAGCTTTGAATTTTTAATCCTGTGACCCCAAAAACTCCAAAAGATGCGATTTTATAAATTTTTTTATTTGTCAAAAAATGTCGAGCCCAATCCCAGACATTGGGCCCAATATTTTTTGGCTTTTGTACTACAAGTTTAAACCCAGAATTTCATAACGATTCTAAAATAGATACTGAAAATTAGTGGGTTTTATCTAAACAACTAATTTTTTTTAATGTGGGCCTCACATTGGGCCGCGGAATCTTACATTGGGCTTTGTGTACAATTTGAAAATTAGCTTCGAATTTCTAATCCTGTGACTCCAAAAACTCCTAAAGATGTGATTTTTTAAATTTATTTATTTAACGAAAAATGTTGGGCCTAATCCCAGACATTGGGCTTAATATTTTTGTCATTTTTACTACAAGTCTAGCCCAAGAAATTCATGGGGGATTACGAATTGGATACTGAAAATTAATCGGTTTTATTTAAGACAACTAATTTTTTTTACCGTGGGCCTCACATTGGGCGGCGGAATCTTACATTGAGCTCTATGCCCAATTTGAAAATTTGCTTCCAATTTCTAATCCTGTGATCTCAAAATCCCTCCAAGATGCGAATTTTTACAATTTATTTATCTGTTGATAAATTTTGGAGCCAATATTGGAATTTCATGGGGTTTACGAATTTGATACTGAAAATTAGTGGTCTCATTTAAGAAAACCACTTTTTTCATTGTAGAGCCCAACATTGGGCTCCGGGCCCAATTTTTTGGTTTCAAAGATGTACATTTTTTTGTTTGGAACAACTTTTGTCTTGAACATTTTTTACAAAAATTCGTACTTTTCGAGATATTTGCAAATTTCCATACTTTTGGAACACCCTGTATATGTGAAACATATGAAACCGATTAAAAATAAATGATAATTTTCTCAAAAAAAAAAAATTATTAACGCCAGTTTCACCGGTTCCACCGACCCCAGCGTCTCCACCCGCCACAGAATTTCGACCGTCTTTAGTGCAAGTTTAATACACAATGAAACAAACGAAATTAAAAATATTTATTACAAACTATCATAGCTCCTGTAAGTTTACTATAACTTACCAAATAAATTTCTATAAATTACCGCATAAATTTCCATAAATTACCATATAAATTTTCATAAATTACCAAAATAAAATTTTTAATTGTGGTTCGCGCTATATATATTTTTTTAAATTACTGCGAAAATTTTCATAAATTATCGAAATTAAAATTCTTAATTGCGATTTATGCTTCACATGTTTTTATGAATTATAGCCAAAATTTCTATAAATTATCGTATAAATTTCCATAAATTACCGAAATAAAATTTTTAATTGTCGTTCGCGTTATATATGTTTTTGTAAATTACCGAAAAAATTTCCATAAATTACCGCAGAAATTTCTGTAAATTACCAAAATTAAAATTTTTAATTGTGATTCATGCTTTACATATTTTTATGAATTTTAGACAAAATTTCCAAAAACATTTTAAATCAAATTTCAACTATTTTATAGAATTCAAAAAGCAAAGAATTTTTTTTTAATTTGTTTAAAAAAATTAAAAAATTTTTCCGGTCCACAATGGATATTTATTTCTTGACACTTTATCTTCCAAAATATGTATTGATATTTATCATTTCGATAAAAAAATATTTTTAAAGTTTCAGACACCAAATCGTGCGCTACGCGGAGAATCACCCGTATATTAATATATTAATATATATATATATATTAATTAATACACATATTAATATTTAATATAAAAAATATAAATTTTTATACAGAGCTGTGTCTAGGAAAGTTGGCGCCCGGGGCAAAAGTTTTATTTGCCGCCCCCCCCTCTTCTTGCCCAATTTTTTTTAAATATCGGAAGACTACACTACCTTTAAATGCAAATATTTACTCACCTTCTTAAGAATTAAGATATTAAAAAAATATTTAAATTCAGAACATCAACTTTTATTATGATTAAAATAAAATATAATATCTAGATTTTAATAAATTTATATTTTTGAAGACTGTACATAAAACCCTTAAAGTCAAAATAAATAATTTACTTTAAAATTCCATAAATGATACAAAATGAAATGGAAAATCTCAATATCAATTAAGTCAAATTATTAAAATTTGGTGTTAAAACTTTACTTTTCTTGCTTTCAAGAAAGCAAATTCGTCTATAATTTCTTCAATGTTTAGCGATTTTGTTATCTCATATTCAATCGATAACAAACTGAGATGGCTAAGTCTCTCTTGTCCCATCGAAGATCTCAAGTAATCTTTTATCAACTTTAACTTACTGAATGATCGTTCTGCTGACGCTGATGTAACAGGAATTGTTAAGAATATCCTGTAAGCTATCTCCATGTTTTTATAATTCGATGTCAAATCAAAACTGTGAATCGATTGCAAAATTTGTAAATGATCCATTTTCTCGAAGTCTTCGCATAAGGCAGGAAATAGTTTTTTTGCGCTTAAAACTTCATTTAAAAATTCTTCTCCATTTAAGTCAACATCATATTTTCTTGCTAATTCCATTGCATGCTTTTAAAGCTCATTTTCAGACAGAGATTTGATATTAGAACCTGTGAGAAAGTCAAAATCTTGTGAAATCTTGTGAAGTTCTTCAAACCTCCATTGCAGTTGTTGAATTATAAGATCAATTGATTCTAAAAATGTGATACGAAATTGATCAGCCTCAGACAGATTACCACTTTCGTCTTCAGCCTCATAGTTAAATTGCCTCCGTACTTTTCGTTTTCTTGTTTTCTCGAATGCAGGCTCTACACCCAAAGTTCTGGCCAAATCCACACTTTCCTGTCGTAATACTTCAAATTTTTCGTTTCTAATAGCCATAATAGTATTTTGGAGACTTTTAATCAAACTGCTGGCAATTGAAACAGTGATATTTTTTTTCTGCAAAAGAACGTTGACTGCGTCAACGTCTGACAAAATGTTATTCCACACAACTAAACAGCATATAAAATGAAATTTTTTTTTTGTTTGATCAAGTTCTTGGCTGCTGAATAGGTTTCTTTATTTTTCCTATTTTCTAACAGCTCTTCTAATGCTTGAATGACATTTGGCAGTTCATTACGTACTGCACATACAGCCTGTTTTCTGGTTGACCATCGAGTGTCACAATGCTTTTTCAATGAAATGGTCAAATGTCTCAAAAGTATATCCCATCGCTCAGTAGAAGAAGAGAAAAACACAAACAAATTTTGGATAATACTGAAAAAAGTGATCATTTTTGGTGATTCACTAGCAGCTTGAACACAAGTACGATTCAAAGAATGTGCGCAACAACTTAAAAAATCAGCATATTGGTTTATTGCGATAATTCGAGCTTGCAGACCTTTGTATTTACCAGCCATATTACTGCCATTATCATAACATTGGGCTCTGCAGTACTTAATATCAATGTCATCCATTTTTAATTTGTTTAAAATCTCTTCTGACAATCCTTCACCAGTTTTTTCCTTCGATTCAATAAAATCGATAAACCTCTCTTCAATAGAACAAGTCTTATTTTCGGAAATTTTAACATATCTAATAATCTGGGTCATTTGATCTTTATGAGCAATATCTGTAGTGCAATCAAATGAAATGGCGAAATATACAGCTTTTTAAATCTCTTGGATGATAACATCTTTTACTTGACGGTAAAGAAGACTTAGTATTTCATTTTGAATAGTATTTGAAAAATAAGTTACTCGCCCCGGATGTTTAATTGATTCATCAATGTGAAAGCGTAATTCTGGATCATGCTTTGATATCAACTTTATAGTTTTTAGAAAGACTCCACAGTTTTGATCATTGATATTGTTTGAAGATCATCGTAAAGCTAAATTATTGTCCGCGCAATAGAGAATAACATTTACTACAGTTCTCAAAACATTACGCCACTTTTGTTTTTCATGTTGGATAGATTTCTCCAAATCAGATTCTATAACTTGGCCTGATTTCAACCTTCTTTCTAGTTCTTTCCATTGAATATATGAATTTCTATGTTCATCGGAGTTTTCATGCAGTGGGACTTTAGGATTCAATTTTTTCCAATTTGAGAAACCGCACTCTGGGTCAGCTAGTTTTGAAGAGCGAGTAGAAGATGTTCCAAATAATAAACAAGGAAAGCAAAATATTGATTTCTTAATTTTGCTGTATATAAGCCAATCTCGTTTAACAATTTCTCCATTAGACATTATTTTTTGATACCAAATGGGTGAAAATTTCCTTCCATCTTTCTCAGATGAAGAAAAATCAGCGTCTTTATCTTGTTCAGTAACTTTTTCTACTAAGAAAGCAATGAAAGATGGACTATATGGACGCTTCCATGTTGCAGGATCAAAATCAAAAACCGCGATTGATTCTTTAGTATTCAATTCTTTTGAAACTGACAAAGTGTTTGAATCAGCTGTAGACGTTTCAACCGTTCATTAATAAAATCTGGTAACTTTAATATTTATTTTTAACATTTCAAAATTGCCGAAAATATTGCTGTATATATTGTGTACAGTTGAGTGGCAATATGTAAACACGCACGTCAGCGCTCAGCGCTGGGCAAGGACTCGGACAAAGTAGTGTAGAGAACAAGGGTGGGTACACGACTTGCATGCAGTACACACGTTAATACGAAATTTCGTTATGGTGCGATAACAGGTTTGTTATAAATAGAAATTTTGAAAATCAGTAGAGAAGATACATTTATTAATGGATTTGTATTCTTCCCGCAGCAAACCATAATATTTCAAGACCTTAAAAATTTGTTCATATTTAAGTAATAAACAAACCACTCTTTTTATATTATATTTTCAAGACTTAAAAATGACGCATTGAAACTTTAAATCTTCAAAATCAGCGCCCCTAAAATCATGGCGCCCGAAGCGGTCGACCCCTTAGCCCCCCCACGCCACGGTGCTGTTTTTATAAGTGATAAATAGACTAATTGCCCGGTGGGAAAAAACGATGTTCGTTTAAAAAAGGTTTCTGGAACGAACATGTTTTATCCCACTGGATATCTTAAAATGAGATATGAGGAAGCTTTGTAGTCCTTTCGTTTGTAAAAATTTTAAAAATGTCGGAAACAAATTTTTCTCTATATAGAAACATGTTATATGAGATCCTGATCAATTGTCCGGATGTATATATATGTGTGTGTGTGGATCCCTTTTATGTTTAGAAGATAACTTTAACAGGTTTTAATGGATTTAGATAAAATTTGGAAGGCTCATTTATCATATTAATATCTCAAATCTGACCAAAGGATTTTAAAAAATACCCAAAAAAAAAAATTTATCGTCTTTTTTCCAAAAATTTTTTTTTAATCGAAAAAATTTTTAAATAGAAAAATTTAAGGTTATATATAATAAAATCATATTCTTTACGTCAAAACAAATCGATCAGTATATGTAAAGTATAGTTTTAATTTAAATTTTAAGAATTAATGGAAGTTAAAAAATCAAAAATTCACATTTTGGCTATAAAATTTTGTGATTATTTAAATTTAAGTTTATAGATGAAATAATTGTATTCCTTACATGAAAACGAATCGATTGGTATATATAAAGATAAATAGAAAATACGCATTTTAGCTGAAAAATTTTAAATTTCTTTAAATTCAAGTTTAAATATAAAATAATTGTGTCCCTTGCATTAAAACGAATCGATATAATTGTAAACAATTATAAATTATATATTATTTTTCATTAATATTTAGAAATTTCGATTAAAATATGAATTTTTCATTTTTTAACTTCCATTAATTCCTTAAATTTTACTCAAATGTATAGGTACTCTAATGTTTATATTATATTATTTTTGTATGTTTATTTCAATGTTAATGCTTTCTCCACGGGAAAGAAAATTTTTTTGCTGATCGTAAAGAGGAAGCAAAATGTTCATGTAATGGACATCTGAATATACAACTTGTTTTCTATTTATATTCTATTTTATTTATATGATTGGGATGTAGTTCATTAATATTTAAAAAGTAATATTCCAATTCTTTAAAGTAATAAAATGGTAATAATTGTTTTTTAACTTCATTAAAATTAATGATACTTATAAGAGACTATTGTTTGTAGACAATAAGGTTTATCGTTTGCATACTGAATAATTTGTTAAAGGAAATTGAAGTGCATTAAATATAAATTAAATTTTGTTCTTATCTTTACTACTTTATTTAATTATCTTTAAATATAAGATGTTTTTATAATAAAATTAATCAATGTAATAAGGAGTAAAAACCGATATGAATGTATTTTAAGAAATTAAAGAAAGTTGACACTTAAGAATGAGCACAAATAAAAAGATGAATATTTTAATATTTAAAATAATTCCTTTCACATTATAGAAAAAGAATATCCTTTCATTCACTTCTGAATTACTTTACTGCCTATATAAGAAATAAATGTTCATTCAAAGAGGAGTAATACTCTTTTAATGAGAACAGTAGTAGAGCTATGTCGGTTCTAGCTCAGTCCTCTTCGATTCCTACCTTACCGACCTATGGTAACTCTACTTTACCATATATCGGTGTTACCGACCGTTGTCGCGAGATGGCGCTGTTGCTCGCGGGAATTTTTGAACCCTCTTGGTCACCCCCTTACCACCCACTCATTTGCATATCATTTGCATATGCTTTGAATTTTTTAACCCTCTTGGCCACCCCCTTACCACCCACTCATTTGCATATAATTTGCATATGCCTTTTGAGATTCCCTCCCACATTCCACCCACTAATTTACATGCCGATTTTATTTTTTATGGTAAGTAACTATTTTACCATATAGTAATCTTATTTTTCAAAAGAGGGCGCCCCTTTTTAAAACTTCTTTTTTTTCATGGTAAGTCTCTATTTATCATATATATATATATTAATGTTACTACAAGTTTTCTCGTGAATTTGAAGATTCATCTAAACGTTGTCAACAAGCTGTTTTGAGTTTACCTGTATCCCTATCATAAAAAACATAAAAAGTGTCATAAAAGAGAAAATTCCTTCCAACATGCGAAAAACTGTCATTATGAAAACTCCCCTCTTACTAAAAACATCTTTTTTGTAAGAAAGTTCAGTGAAAAACAAAATTTTTTCCATTTTTTAAAAATTAATAAGTTAAAAAAATATTTTAATTTTCATTGAAAAAAACTAATTATATTGAATTAAAGTCTTTGAGTTTATTCATTATCATTAAAGTGTAGTGAAAAAAAGTGATTTGTTTAAAGAAAATTTGAATTTGAAGAATAAAAATGGTATGTATAATTTTTATATATTTTATAATTTTTTTAATAGAAATCTTTCATATTCTTATAAATTCATTTTTTAACAAATTTTGATATTTTTATGTACAGAATTCTGTAATTTTCACGTAAAAATACATAAGTGTACCAAATTTGAGATCTCTATGTGAAAAAATGTGGCCACCAGAGGGGGGGTACATAGTCATTTTTAGGGATTTTTCGTAAAAATTCATGGTTTTTCCTTGACAACGCTATGATAATCAATTCCTATGAGATTCGTTATATTTTTCCTGTAATCTACACGTCAAAATACATATGTGTACCAAATTTCAGCCCTCTAGATAAATTCGTGTGGCCGCTAGGGGGGGGGGGGTACATGCCTTGCTTCACTAGTCTCATTAATAGGGTTCCCCCTTCGGGTACGGAACCCTAAAAAAAATATATAACCAATTTTTTTTGTATACTTCCTATAATTTACCTTTTCCCTAATTCAATAATATTAAAAATTATATTGACAATTAAATATAAAAAAAATATATAACCAATTTTTTAAAAATATAAATTATTTAATTATTATTTCGTAAGATACCCTTCACAGATAAAATTACCATATGTCGGGAAGTTACCCTTCCCAGATATAAATTACTATATATCAGGTAAGTTTCCATAAGTCGATAAGTTATCATTCATAGATGTTATCCATGAATTTCTACTTTACCTACTAAGTGATTCATAGTGTTTTCAAGATCTACCGCACAGGACAATCGATGCCGTAGAGTAATAGTAGGGAGTGATGTGGTGGGAGAGATGGGGTGGGAGTGTAACCTAGCTACCCCCCCTTACCATCCACTCATTTGCATATGCCTTTTTAGAGAATCCCTCCCACTTTCCACCCTCTTGGCCACCCACCACCCCCTAATTTGCATATATCTTTCCTATGAATTAACATATACGGCCCCGAAAATTCAAAAATCATAATTAGAACGTCGAGGAACAAAGGGTTCGCGAGATACCGCGCGGGACTGTGGGTGGTTGGGAGTAGGTGGCTGTGGGTGGTGCACAGTGGATGACTCAAAAGTGAAGTGTGCGCGGCACATGCGCGCGTACGTCACCGGGCCCGTTGGTAGTCCATGCGTCAAGTGGGGATGGAGTTCGGTAGTGGGGTGTTGTGAATGGTGGGGACGACATGTACCTCAGGCGATTCCCGTGGCAAGGAAAGTCATTCTGTTCTAGGTTCCAGAATCAGCAGCATCAACCCGGGGCTCCTCCTTACATGCACCAGTAGTAGAAGCTATCTCACCAAGCTGAGTCAGGTCCATGAGAGAGAGAGAGGGGTGCTACTCACTCACGCCAATAGTAGCTGTCTCACCAAGCTGAGTCAGGTCCATGAGAGAGAGAGAGAGAGAGAGAGAGAGAGAGAGAGCAGAGCAGAGCCAGAGAGAGAGAGAGAGAGAGAGAGAGAGAGAGAGAGAGAGAGAGGGGGGACACCTACACGTAGAAGCAGTTGTAGTAGAAGCGTGCACATATATCTCATCTAACTCAACACGCTTGAGACTACTTTCACTTCACAGACTGTAGTCTCAGTGAGTTAAGACTTGTTTCTTGCCTGTCTCAACTTGCTCAAGCGCGCTAGAGAGGGGGTGCTACTTTTACACACATTGTGTGTTATAAAGTGTAGTCAGAACATTTTTATGTAAGTATTTATTTATATGTGTATATAATGTTAGTAATAATTAAAAAAAAATTCCCTTATTCTGTTGCAGACTAGTCTCAGGAGTAACAACAACACAATTAAGGGTCAAAAGCATTCAGTTTGGAGGTTCCAAATATATCCGTGAGAGGAGGTTCCACTACATTCAACTACATTCAACAGCATTTTTTTTCTCTGTTTCAGCTTATTCTTTTTGTTACAGTATCGTCCTAAATAAAAAACAACAATAAAAAATGGCTACACGCAGAAATAATAAACCTTATGAAAGAATAGTTTCACAGGATAGCATTAATGAAATTTGTGAAGTATCAGAAAATTTCATTAATGTTGCTAAAATTGAGTTAGAATCTGTATCATCCAAGTCAGGTGATGATCGTTTCATTAGCGCATTTGAGTGGCATAACAAATGTAAAAAACATTATTCTCTTTTAAAAAAATTTTCAAAACGTTTTTCTTCTATTAAAGGTAATCAAAAGGAGAGAATTTTAAATTTACTAAAACAAATTTATTATTTTGAATGCCACTTTGATTCGGTAATGAAACGTGGATCAGGTTTGGAAGCGAATGATAGAATTAAATGGACTGTGACTGATAGGGCATTTAATTCAAGAATTCAAAGCGGAACAATTATTAATATGAGTCACATAGATGTTAATTTATTCTTAGATGATGCCTTTTCAATTTATGAAGATCAAGTTAAAGCCTGTTTAAATAGGTTAGGTTGCTTAAAAGTTTATACAGTTTTGGTAGCTAAATTTAAAAAGACTTTAGCTGATGGAACAAGTATTTTAGATTTGAAATCATTTATTGCAAAAACAGGCGAGATTTTCCCTGCAACAGATTTAAATAACTTTTATAATGAAAATGTTAAGCAAATAACCCTCAAACTTATGGAAGAATTTCAGGAGAAAGAATCAAATTGGCAACTTCACTCTATTCTCAGATTAGATGTGAACTTTAACAAATACAACCCTATGCGTGTTGGTTGTTTCATTAAACTGCCACTTGCCATTGAACGAAAAAAAGCCTGTATAAATGTCCGAAAAGAAGGTAATGAATGCTTCAAGTGGGCGATTCTTTCAGCATTATATCAAACCTCCTCTAATTCGGGAAGAGTGAAAAAATATGAGAAATTTGAAGATACTTTAAATTTTACAGGTATTACATTTCCTGTAACATTTAAGGATATCCGAAAATTTGAATCTCAAAATGATGTTTCAGTAAATGTTTATGGTTTACAAAAGCATAAATCAAAATTTACTGTAATACCATTATATCTCTCATCTAGTAAGAAAGTCTCACATGTGAATCTTTTACGCATTGAGGAAGATTATGATGAATGTGAGGAGGAAGATTGTGTTGAAAAATCAAACACTACCACCTCATTCACTTATCATTTCGTTTGGATAAAAAATTTATCCAGGCTTGTAGGCAAACAATTATCACAGTCTGAATTTAAGAAGCATATTTGTGATCGGTGTTTACATTATTTTAAAAATGAAGAGGAGCTTAATAATCATATAGAAAATTGTATAAAACTAAATAAAACTAAAGTTATTTTACCAAAGCCTGGACAAAATAGGGTTCATTTTAAGAATTTTTATAACAAGGAGCGTGCTCCGTTTATCATATATGCTGACTGTGAGAGCCTACTGCTTCCTGCGACTGATTGTTCATTCGTAGGGGATAATACAGAAGTTTTTCAAATACATAAACTTCTGAGCATTGGCTACTATTTAAAGTGTTATGATGACACTTTATCAGTATACAAAGCATCCCCTATTAATGAAGAAGATGCAGCAAAATGGTTTGCTCGTGAATTAAAACAAGTGACAGAGGATGTTGAGCCTGTTTTTATAACTAAGTTTCCGATGGAAGTCTTAAATGCAACTCAAAAAGCAGCATTCAAAAATACTAATGTTTGTCACATCTGCAGAAAAATTATCACGCATAGGGGTGTTAAGGTTAGAGATCACTGTCATATAACTGGTAAATATAGAGGAGTCGCTCATCAAGATTGCAATCTGAAATATCAGGTTTCAAAAACTATTCCTGTGGTTTTTCATAACTTGAGTGGATATGATGCACATTTCATTATAAAAGCTATCGCGACTGAGTTTGAGGGTAATGTTAGCCTCCTTCCAATTAATAAAGAAAAATATATAAGTTTTACTAAACACGTTGCAGCAAATGATATCAAATTTAAATTTATAGATTCCTTTAGATTCATGGCATCATCTTTGGATAAATTAGCATCTTATTTGACGAATTATAATATTGTAAATTCTGAATTTCAAGCCTATGATATGGATAAAATTCAGTTACTAACCCGTAAAGGAATTTTTCCATATGAGTACTTGGATTGTAGATTAAAACTTAATGAGGAACAACTACCGCCAATAGAGAAATTTTACAGTACCTTAAATGATTCAAATATAAGTAATGAAGATTATCTACATGCACAAGAGGTTTGGTCTGCATTTAATTGCAAAAATATCGGTGATTATGTATATTTATACATGAAAACAGACATTTTATTACTTGCAGATGTTTTTGAAAATTTTAGAGACCAATGTCTTGATGCATATGGTTTAGATCCAGCTCACTATTATACAACTCCTGGATTGAGTTGGGATGCTATGCTAAAGTATACAAATGTTGAGTTGGAACTTCTTACAGATATTGACATGATCATGTTTATTGAACGTGGCATTAGGGGTGGGATTAGCCAATGTTCAAATAGATATGCTCATGCTAATAATCATTATATGAAGAATTATAATGAAAAGGAAGAATCATCTTACATTGTGTACTTGGACGCTAATAACCTTTATGGATGGGCTATGGTACAAGCACTTCCCTACGGTGGTTTTGAGTGGGTAAAAAATATAGATAATACATTTAACTTTAACATCCCTGATGATTCACCTTTTGGTTACATATTAGAAGTGGATTTAGATTACCCTCATGAATTGCATAACAGTCATAGTGACTTACCATTTTGTCCTGAACACTCAAAGCCACCTGGATCAAAACAATCGAAGCTGTTAACTACTCTCTTACCGAAACAAAAGTATATAATCCATTATCGTGCACTTAAACAAGCATTAGCACATGGTATTAAACTTAATCATATACATCGAATTTTAAAATTTAAACAGTCCACTTGGTTAAAAAGTTATATTGATTTTAATACTATGATGCGAACAAATGCTAAAAATGAGTTTGAAAAAAATTTGTTCAAACTTATGAATAATGCTGTTTATGGCAAGACTATGGAAAATGTACGAAAGCATGTAGATGTCAAGCTTGTGACAAAGTGGGAGGGTAGGTACGGTGCCGAGGCTCTTATTTCAAAACCAAACTTCCACACAAGAGCTATCTTTAATGATAACTTGATTGCTGTGGAACTCACAAAAACGGAAGTGTACATGAATAAGCCAATCTATATTGGACTTAGCGTTTTAGATATTTCTAAAACATTAATGTATGATTTTCATTATAATTATATGAAAATCAAGTATGGTAATAATTGTAAATTACTCTACACTGATACCGATAGCCTTGTGTATAAAATTAAATGTGCAGATATCTACTCTGATATGAAGGTAGATATTTGCAAATTTGATACATCAGATTACCCAGCTAATAATGTATATGGCATTCCGCAAGCTAACAAAAAAGTCTTGGGTCTCATGAAAGATGAGTGCAGTGGGAAAATTGTAACAGAATTTGTTGGATTGCGGAGTAAAATGTACAGTCTTCGCGTTGAAGGTCAAGATTTTATAAAAAAAGTTAAAGGTATCAAGACGGCAGTTGTGAAAAAAACTATTACTTTCAATGATTATCTATTCTGCTTAAAAAACGTTCAAATTCAATCTAGAACACAGTATTGTATTAGATCAAAATTGCATAATGTACACACATTAAAACAAACCAAAACAGCTTTAAGTCCATTTGATGATAAGAGATATTTATTAAAAAATAGTACAGACACTCTCGCTTGGGGACATTGCAATATTGTAAACCATGATGATGATGATGATGTAGAAATGTTACAAGTCTGATGTATATATTTGTTATTTATTTATATTTATTGTATATTTCTTATTTATTTATATTTATTGTTTATATTTCTTATTTATTTATATTTGTTATACATTTTGAAAAAAAAGAGTTGTAGTGGAAGGAAAAGTGTAATTAAATTCTTATTAAATGAAAACTTTTTATTAATTTTATGTTTACTTTATTTAACACAACCTTCATATACATTATTACAATTGTTGACATAGCTCTAACAAGTATAAATAAATTCTCAGAAGATGCCTTTGTTCCTTTTTTTCAAAAAAAAGCAAGTTGAAACAAGTATAATCTGTGAAAAGCATAAATTTCTTTCTTTGTTCCTTTTCAAAAAAAAGCAAGTTGAAACAAGTCTAATCTGTGAAAAGCATAAATTCTTTTCTTTGTTCCTGTTCAAAAAGACAAGTTGAGAAAAGTCTAGACCATGAAATGCATAAATTCTTTTCTTTGTTCCTGTTCAAAAAAAAGGCAAGTTGAAACAAGTCTAGTCTGTGAAAAGACTAAAATTTTTTTTTAAATTATAACGACTTTTTTTTTTTTTCCTTCAACAATGAAGTTGGAATTTGTCTAAACTTGCTTAATTTCATTCAGTATATTAAAAGAACATTCTCTTAACTTTTCTAAAAGTTAACTTTAACTTTTGAAATAGTTAACTTTAACTTTTCAAATAGTTAACTTTAACTTTTCAAATATTTACATGCTTTTTAAATGTAACTTTTCTAAAAGTTAACTTTAACTTTTCTGTTAACTTTAACTTTTCTAAAAGTTAACTTTAACTTTTCTAAAAGTTAACTTTAACTTTTCAAATAGTTAACTTTAACTTTTCAAATAGTTAACTTTAACTTTTCAAATTTTACATTTCTGATTTTTTTATCCAACTATTGTGAGAATTATCGAATCCAAGCCATTTGACATAGATTTCATTACGACGATTTTTGAGGACTTTTTCTACCAAATAAATATCTGGAAATTTCACTTTGGAAATTTCTTCTTCATAGAAGCCGCCTTCGATGGGTTGATCTTGATAATCCTTCAGCTTGTAAGTTACTGGATTCGTTGATTTGACTTGAATAATGGTGAAAATTTCAGTCGTCCAGTTGGATGTGTATCCTTTTTCAAAAACATTCTTTTACTTGCTCACTCGTACTCGATCACCAACTATGAATTTTGCTTTTTTAGGCAAAATTTTTCTTTGTTTGGAGATGCGTTTCAACAGTTTCTTTTCATCTTCTCTGCTGACATCCTTAGGTTTCATTCCAATAGTACGATGTTTATTGTTATTATACTTTGTAACAAGAGATGGTAAAATGTCTTCCCATTTATAACTTCCTCGTAAGTTGAACTGTGGCCACATCATATTTTTTAGTGTGCGGTTAAATCTTTCGATAATTGAAGCTTTTAAATTACTATAAGTTGAATACAGTTTAATTTTATATGATTTCATTAAACTCTCAAATATAGAATTATAAAATTCTTTTCCTTTATCAGTATGCAAGTTTGTAGGAACACGTCCATTCACAAGTATAGATTCCATAGCTTCAGAAACATCTTTTCCACTTTTACTTTTTACAGGAATAGCCCATGCATACTTGGAAAATATATCTATAACTGTAAGCATATATTTAAAACCTTTATTAACTTTAGAATAAGGTATCATTTCAACTAAATCTGCTTGCCAAGTTTCATCAATTCCACGCATTTCTACTTTACGACGTGGATAATTTCTCCTAGCTTGCCTATGTAACTCTGTCACAACTGTTAACTTTTTATCATCCATGTTCAAGGATTTATAATAAAATGATCTGAATAGAACAATATTCAATATAATAATGATCTTGATTTTACAAGTTCACTCTTAATATATAATTTGAGCTTCCCGTAATTCTTCAATTATTGACATAATTTCATTGTTATGACTTGAATTGCCAGCCTGTTGTGATGCGACAAGTAAGCGTAGACGATCAACAATCTCGTTTGGATCATCCCAATAGACATAGTCTGGATATGATTCTTTCTTCACCGTCATAAATTGTGGTAATTGAGTTTTTCTCTTCAAATAAGAATCTCCGGATTTGAGCAAAAGTTTTGCAATAACATTAGTATATTTGTAAGTCTTATTACTACGAATAGGTTTATTTGGGCTATAGTTCTTTCTATGTGCATTCGTACTACGCAGGATTTCTTTATAGTTTACGAAATCATTAGCATTTGTTAACTTCTGATCAGGTTTTTGTCGGAATATGAGTTCCAATAATCCATCCGTTTTAGAATATTTTTTCTTCCCAACTAGGTTAATGTAAGAACCTTCAAAATTAATTTGCGTATCACCAATCATATATGTACCGTCGGGAAGTTTACGTACTCCATAAACCATATCTATATATTGTTTCCTATTTTTGTCCAACATTTGTAGAAATTTCTTTGTTAATTTATCAGAATCTTCTTCTTCTTCCATAGTATCAATCACATTACTTGCGTCTTTAATATTATACATGCCTTGCTCATGAAAGGTATCATTAGGTATATTATTATTTTGCTCATTAACAATAATATTATGATTCTCTTGATTGGTCAATCTATCAATTATATTTTCTTTTGATAAATTTTGCATGTCTTCTTCTTCATAAATAGGATCATAAAACGTTACATCATCATTATAAATAGATTTGTTGAAAGGTGTATCTTTACTAATGGCAGTCTTAAAAGATGATTCAAAGTCTTCTTCTTTCTTTACATGGTTTTGAAAATTTTCAATCTTTATAGGATTTTTAGTTATATTGACTAATTTTTCCAATGGAGTAACTAATGGTTGAAAGGTTTCTTTCAACATATTTTCAGCTGACTCTCTGCCACTTTTAAGAATACGATGCTTTCGACGTATATCATCACTTGCTGCAGCTATTTGATGTAGTATCTCTCGCTCCTTTCGAAACATGTTTATTTATTTATTTACTTATGTTTACATTCGGATGTATAATCAGAGAAAGAAGTGCATTCGTTTTTCCACAATTTGATGGTCCACAAAAAGCTGCTCGAATACTATTTGAAAATAAACTTCCCTGTCGTTTAACCCCATTATCTTTACTTTCAATGAGGTTATCCACATTGGCAATGGGGAGTTGTACAGGTTGTACCTTGAACTGCATCTTAGAATTGACTAATGAAAAAACTATAAATACCCCACTTATATAGGCGCCCTCAATCAGTTGGTTATAGACCATTGTCGAGTGAGGAATGATTACTCACGATAAAGTGAAGAAAAATTCTTGCAGTGGTCAAGGATTTCTCAATACTTTAATTAACAAATTACCATTCGAGTGTCACATTCCTGGTTATCAATATTGTGGACCTGGAACAAAGTTGGCAAAACGTCTTGCACGAGGGGATCCTGGTATAAGCCCTTTGGATACGGCTTGTAAGGAGCATGATATAGCCTATTCAAAAGATAAAGACTTGGCTGCAAAAAATACTGCAGACAAAATACTAGCTGAAAAGGCGTGGGAACGAGTAATTTCCAAGGACGCTAAAATTAGTGAAAAAGCAGCTGCATTAGCTGTAACTAATATAATGAAAGCTAAATCTAAATTTGGGATGGGTTTAAAAATTAATAATAATATTAAGAAAAAGATTGTGAAGAAGAAGAAGAAGAAGTCGAAGAAGAAGAAGAATACAATTTCCAAGAAAAATAAACGCATGACATTAGGGAAGATTATTCATGCTGCTAAAAATAATATGAAAAATAATCATAACGCAACGGACACTATTAAAACAGCAATGATTGGTGCACAAAATGCAGTTAAAAATCTTGGTAGTAAATATAAAATTTCATCACCTCGAATACTTCCTGTACCTTCAAAAGTTGGCGGTATTTTATTGCTAATACCAATTTTTTCCGGGCTTAGTGCATTAGGATCACTTAGTAGTGGAGTCAGTGGTATTGTAAAAGCAGTAAATGATGCTAATGCTGCTAAAAAACAACTTTCAGAAGCACATCGACATAATGAAACAATGGAGGCCATTGCTATAGGAAAGGGTATATATTTGAAACCCTATCGTAAAAGACTTGGTCTTTATATTAAACCACATCAAGGAAATGGATTGAAATATACAAAGAGTGTTCAAGAAAACTAATATTGAAGCTACCTCACCGCGCACTAACCGACTATGATTTACTTAAATATGCTAAACTTATGAAAATACCTAAATTTCGTGGAGTTTTTATGAGAAATGAATTACCTATTACAGGACCTTATAAATGTGAATCAGCCATAATTAATCTTGATAATAAAGGTCCTGGAACACATTGGGTAGCATATAAAAAGATAAACAATGAAACTGAATATTTTGATAGTTTTGGAAATCTTTCACCACCATTGGATCTCATTGTTTATCTAGGTGTTGGTAGCTATATAAAATATAATCATGAGAGATATCAAAATTTTGATACATTTATATGTGATCATTTATGTCTTAAATTCTTATGTAAGCAACTTAACGTTAAGTAAATAATTATAACCTTCAGTATAAAAGTAGATGTCCAACATGAATGACTCTTTTACTTTAACGTTAACGGGAAAGTCTTCATTTCTGGAGGCTTCATACTTCCAACCTATTGAACTTTCACCTAATAAAAATTATACACTTGGACTTGTTGATTTATTTACATATAACTCAATTCCTAACATTGATGAAAATTGCAACAAATTTTATATAAATAATATTGAGATTACTATACCTACTGGTAGTTATGAAATTAAGGATATAGAAGCATATTTAAAACGTCAAATAACAGATAAAAATTATTTGTCAATAGAGTGCAACAATAGTACATTACGATGCTATATTAAATCAAATCTTTGGATTGACTTTACTCCTGAAGATTCTATTGCTAGTTTATTGGGATTCACTGCTCGCAAACTACCACCGAATGTAAAACATTCCTCTGATTTACCTGTAAAAATATTGAAACTGAATGCTCTACGCATTGAATGTAATATTACCACTGGAGCGTATATAAATAGTGAAAAAGTCCACACTATACATGAATTTTTCCCCACTGTTCCACCGGGATATAAGATTGTAGAAGTTCCAGCACACATCATTTACCTTCCAGTCGCCGTAAGGACAATACATAACATTCAGCTGCGTATAGTAGATCAGAACGGTATTTTGGTTAATTTTAGAGGAGAGACAATAACAATCCGTTTACATATTAAATCAATGTAATGGGTATTGTTTATAATCGAAAAGTTGGAAGTAGTTATAAAACTCAAACACCATGTCCATCGAAGATCAGTTTGAAAACAGCTCGCAAGGTGTTAACATCTCAGAGTCGACAATTCCTGAAGCAGCTAGGTCTACGAGTCAGAAATCAAAACTAAGGAAGAGAAAGAAGAGAAGAGGAGAAAATTTTTTCTTGTTTATTTTGTGTCGCTGTTATAAGAAAAATGGAGGAGATTCTCAGCATTCCAGCATCAGTGAATTTTGATGAATCCATAGCTAATTATGAGATTCACAGTCATCAACCATATGCATCCTCATCGTTTAACAATAGTGATGAAATTCGCATTATTGTACAAAATCAAGATTTATCTATTTTACCAAGCAATAGTGTATTACATATTTTTGGAAGGTTGACTAATGCTGATGGAACTGATGCCACACAAAATATTCATTTTACCAATAATGCAATAGCCTATTTGTTTGATGAAATTCGTTATGAATTGAATGGTATTGAGATTGACCGTTGCAAGTATGTTGGACATACAACTACTATGAAAAGCTTGGTTTCTTTAACACCACCTCAACTTAACCGCACTGAAAATGCAGGAGTTTTGAATGTGAAATTGAATACAAGAATGGCATTACAAGATGGATAATTTGATATACCAATACCACTTAGTATGATTTTTGGTTTTGCTGAAGATTATAAAAAAATTGTTATGAATGCTAAACATGAACTGATTTTAATAAGAGCACGTAGTGATTTAAATTCTATTATTCAAATGGGCGAAGGTGCAGATGAACAGTTCAAAGTGCAAATTAATAAAGTGGAATGGTTAGTGCCATATGTTTTACCATCTGATAATAATAAAATCAAATTATTGAAATTTATCGAAAAAGATCCACTTATTTCAATGAGTTTTCGATCGTGGGAAATGTTTGAATATCCTTTAATTCCATCAAGTACAAGAGTCATGTGGCAAATAAAATCGTCAACACAATTAGAGAAGCCTCGATATGTAATTGTTGGATTCCAAACAGGAAGAAAAGATAAACGTAAAAAGTCTGCTAGTTATTTTGATCACTGCGACATTACAAATGTAAAACTCTTTTTAAATTCACAATCATATCCTTATGGAAATTTAAATTTAAATTTTAATCAAAATCAATATTCTATACTTTATGATATGTATGCTAATTTTCAATCTTCCTACTATGGAAGAGATTCTGAACCCATATTGATGCTCATCCTCGAGTTTACCTCTTTGAACCTCCATGTGCTTGGAATTCACTACCTGAACGTTATAAAAGTGAAAATCTCTGGCTACCAAACAATTATCATGGAATCCACTGGATGTCTGGAGATGTATCTTACGATGAACTGCGTACTATTATACAAGAAACATTACGAGGTGCAAAAACTATCTACACGAAAGGTGTTGAAAAAAAGCAGTGGTTAGAAAAATATTTGTTAAATGTACAAAATTTAGAAGATTTAGACTGTCCAGCGATTAAAAATATTAAAACTGAATCGTTGTTAACTACATGTACGCATCATATTACACAAACTAACCATTGTGCTGTAAACATTGTTATGATTCTTCGAAATTGGTTTCTAAATGTATCGAATGAATTGAGAAATTTTTCAGATGGCGTTGATGAAGTGGATTGTACTTATACTACTTTAAAATCTTTTTATGAAACTTCTGAATCTCTAATATTATAAATTTAATCTATTTTTGAATAAATAAATATAATAGTATTAAAAAATTAATATCTTTTTATTGTTGTGCCACCTATGCCCTTAGTATTAAGACTAATAATGAAGGTAAAATAAGAAAAGAAACAATTTTTTTAAGTAAAAATTTATAAATTTATTTTCTCTCACATTTTTGAATATATATTTACATTTTTTTCTATTACAATTTTTTTATATATATTTTAATAATATTTAATATTATTTATATTCAAATTGAATTTCATTAAATTTTCCACCCAGATATTTTAATTGCAATGTTTGAGACTGCGCGGCTTCTTCCATCATCGTATAGGAAGTAGGTTCAGCTTCAAACAGCCGAGCAAACCTTGCTGGCAGGAATGTTGTGAAAGCAGAATCCAATTCTGCTACAATCCTGACTCCGAATTTGGTCTGCACTCGCTTTATTTTAGTCACTGCATACAACCCATTTGGAGCCAATTCAGCTTGCGGTTTGGTAGGTAGGAAGCTTTCCATACGGCCAACAGCGTTAAGTTTTTGTAAATCCATAGTTTTTTTTATATCTGTAAGCAAAAAAATAAAATTAAAAATAATAAAATTGAATAAAAAAAAGGATTTGAAGAAAAAAAAAAGGATATAATACATACCGAAAAATGTCTCTACTGCTGCTAATGCTGCTGCTGCTAGTGCTGATGCTGCTAGTGCTGATGCTGCTACTGCTGGTGCTGATGTTGGAAATCTAGGATAGAAATGATCTCTCTGGAACTGGAACCCGCATTTTAATTCTGCAACCCCATTCTTCCTCAACTCCCACTCTATATTACCCCCACTTGAAAACTGCGCAGGCAACTCCCCTTTAATGTAAACTCTGTACCCCCACTCTATTACAATAATGCGCACGCAAAGTTGTTGAAAAGAGAGGGAGAGTGCGCGCGCAACTCACCATATACTCTGTATCCCCTCTTTATTATAATAATGCGCACGTAAAATTGTTGAAAAGAGAGGGAGAGTGCGCGCGCAACTCACCGTACCCCACTCTGGTTGTCAAGAGGGTGGAAAGTGGGAGGGAATCTCAAAAGGCATATGCAAATGAGTGGGTGGTAAGGGGGGGGGTCAAGAGGGTTCAAAAAATTCAAAGCATATGCAAATGATATGCAAATGAGTGGGTAGTAAGGGGGTGGCCAAGAGGGTTAAAAAATTCAAAGCATATGCAAATGATATGCAAATGAGTTGGTAGTAAGGGGGTGGCCAAGAGGGTTCAAAAATTCAAAAATTCCCGCTAGCAACAGCGCCATCTCGCGACAACGGTCGGTAACACCGATCTATGGTAAAGTAGAGTTACCATAGGTCGGTAAGGTAGGAATCGAAGAGGACTGAGCTAGAACCGACATAGCTCTACTACTGAGAACGTTTGTATTAACTCATATATGAAGAGCTGAACGATCCAGCTCCACATTTATGAGTTAACAGTATAAAGAATAATACATTTATTTACACGTTTTTCTAATAATTCCCTCAACCTCAATAAAATCATCAGGATTAAAAAGTTCTATATCCTCTTTAAAGTTTTCAACTCTAACCTCAACTTTATATTCTCCGTTACTTATGGAACCAAGCCCATAAGAAAACGATAAGACTTTAATTATACATTTGTATAATCTAAAAGAAGATTTTACGTATCCTTTTATTTCTAAAAATTAAGAAAGCAAGAATATTATATAAATATAAAATTAAAAGAGTGTTAATAAATTGTTCTTAAAATAAATATTTAGCTTCCTCATTATGATAACAAATAAATTTGCTCTCTCATCGAGAAACCATTCAAAATATTTTGTTTATTTACATTATTGTCCAAAAAATATGTCATTTGCTGCAAGACAACTTAATTTACCATTTGATAGTCATTCCCATGAATATAATAAGTTGCGTGATGTTTTGAATATCCCATTGGTATTGTCAAGATTTCTTTATTCTGATTTGGTTTTTTTATTTAAAGTTTTGAATGGCTTTTTTCAATGTCCTCCTCTTTTATCTGTAATTAATTTGGCCATTCCAACAAGAAATACTAAAAACTATTTGCCGTTTCGAGTGACTTTTCATAGAACTAATTATGGAAATAATGAATTAATTAATAGAATTAGTAGAGAGGCTAATACAGTTTCTGATCAAGTTAACTTTTTTGATATAAATTTACAAAGATTCACCTCAGCATTTCGTAGATTAGTGTTTAGCATAGAAAGTATTGAGCCAATCTAGATGTTAGTTACTGTCTTTTTAAGTATAATTGTAATCTTTTTTTATAAATACTATTGTATGAAAGGGCATGTCCCGTTTATTTGATAAATAAAAATAAATAAAATAAAATTTCTGTTAAACAATCTGTCAATTTTTAAAAATTTGTAACTAAAATATAAATTTGTGAACATTATTTTTAATTATAAATACTATTATATTTTTTAATCTTATGTAAAATTTATATTAACAATTTTTTGTGGGTAGTTCGTAAAATCTTCGTGTTCGGTTTAAGGCATACTTACGTTGGAAAAAAAAATTTTCAATTTTTTTACATTTTTTTAATTCTTATAATGTCAAAAATACATGTAAAATATTTTGAAGAAATTCGGATTTTTAAAAAATTTATTCACGAATATATACCTGCATGTACGCGAAAACTATAGCAAAAACGATGTGGACATTAACTTTAAACTCGTTTTTCTCGAAACAGCGTTTTTAAAAACGGTACCCCCTGCAGCAAAAAATCTAAACATGATTTTAAGATATTTACAAAAAAAGAAACACACACTCACAAACATCTATACATTCCTTAGGCAAATTATGTACAATATATGTCTAAATAAAGGATTTTTTACTTTTAAAGAATATTTCAATTTAAAGAACAACAAAACTTCCCTTATGAGGAAGCACAATTATTTAATATTGTATTATTTTTGGAATCATACTTATATGACCAGTTGCTGTTGGTAAATCATCAAATTCAATTGTTTTAGAAAATGTATTATTAGTATATTGATCAGAATTTTCATCATTTTGTAATATTGTGATTTTTGAACCACTTTTAATTTCCAATTGATAGACTGTATTACCATCATTAAAAGAAGGATCTTTACAATATGTTGCTTTTGTTCCTTCAATATGTAAGACCTATAATATATTATAACACATTTTTAAAAAGTGTAATTATAATATTATTTTTTTCTTTAATAACAAAAAATCTTGGAGATTAATAAAATAATTTTAAAAAAGTAAAAAAATTTGAACATCTTACATAATTGATAATATTATTTTAAAATGCATAAATTATAATTGTCATTTATATATGTGTACGTATTTTTCTTTAATCTTTTCTTTTACATCTAAATAAAATCATTTCAACTTTTCCTTTAATTTAATATAAAAAATTATTTTTATAATTGTGAAAACGATTACACAGCCACACAAAAAAAAAGTACCCGGGCCGGGGAATGAGACCAACATTTCTTGATGTATTTTGATGCGCTGAACACGAATCTGAAGTCCGTTTAGCTCCATCACGTCAGGATTTTGATATAACCTCAAAAAACATAGCTGATTTTAAATGACAGGAAAAATTTTTTAAATAATGGCAGATTTGCTTGAATCTTGTTACTCGGGGGTTTTTGGGGTCGCTGATTACGAACTTAACGTCAGATTTATAAAATTCAAAATGGCGGATCCAATATGGCGACGAATTTTTAAAAAGTAGTTGGATTTTTACGAAAATTGGTATCTAGGGGTTTTGGGAGTCGCTGATTACAAATTTATCGTCAGATTATTCAAATTCAAAATGGCGGATCCAATATGGCGGACGAGTTTTTAAAAAATAGTTGAATTTTTATGTAACTTGGCCGATACTGGGGTTCCGAGTCCCTGCATCGTAATACGTTTCCTACGTGTGTCTGCCATGACGGCATCAAAGCCATTATCCAGGGACTTAGACGGATAGCGGACAAACTCCGTTGCCCACCGTCACCGCGTGGAGGTGCCCTGGATGCAGACACATGTAGAAACATAAAGATATTTAACCACCGTACTATATCTGCCATTTTACATTTGAATAATCTGACGTTAAATTCGTAATCAGCGACTCCAAAAAAACCCCATGATACCAATTTTTGTAAAAATCCAACTACTTTTTAAAAATTCGTCCGCCATATTGGATCCGCCATTTTGAGTTTTATAAATCTGACGTTAAATTCGTAATCAGCGACCCCAAAAACCCCCGAGTAACAAGATTCAAGCAAATCTGACATTATTTAAAAAATTTCTCCTGTCATTTAAAATCAGCTATGTTTTTTGAGGTTATGTCAAAATCCTGACGTGATGGAGCTAAACGGACTTCAGATTCGTGTTCAGCGCATCAAAATACATCAAGAAATGGTGGTCTCATTCCCCGGCCCGGGTACTTTTTTTTTGTGTGGCTGTGTTACAATAAGGATTATTTTTACGTAAACATTAATCGAAATATCGCCCTTATAAAAAAACTAAAGTGGTCCCTATTTATCCGGACGTGCACATATATGTTATTTTGCATTTGATCATTTCATGAAATACTAATGAGGGATTCCACGGGTAAAACGAACAGTTGTCAGTGACAAGTTATCGATTTGGCTCAAATTTTTTAGGCGTATTCTACGTCTAAAGAAACTCAACTAGCCAAAGTTTCAAGCCCCTATCTCATAAAGAACACTCGCAATCGTTAATTTTGTAAAAAGTGACATCTTTCAAAATAAAGATTGAAAAATCCATTTCTGCTCGAAAAAATGTTAATTTCGGTCAAAAAAAAAATTGGAAAGGTACTAGTTGATGGAAAATTTTCCGAAGAATCCAATGCCGTTGAAATTTTTGAGCTATCTCTAAACACATGCGCAGTAGATTTAAAAAACTGTTTTTTTTAATTCATAACTCAAAAACACCTATTTCGATTTCGCTCTAATTTTCGGGAAAGACAGCTGAAAAGCTATACTTTAAAATTGTTATACCTAAAATTTGCATATTTTGAGTTTTTAACCATTTTTATGCAAAATAGTGAGTTAATTCAAATTTTTTCAAGGTTTCCTTACAGTATTTGCTTTTTTGTGCGCATGCGCAGTTATATAGACAAAAACTAAGCCCAAATTCAAAATCCTCGGAAAATTTCCAATCAGTTCTCTATATTCACACTTATTTTTTATTTATTCTAAACAAATTTTAACAGAAAAAACAAGTACAAGTTATAATTAAGAGCATTACAAATATGAGAGTATTTAAAAAAAAATTTTGTTACGTTTGTTTTTTCAACTTAACATTTTTTTCAGTTTGGGAAATTATTAATTTTTGATGAACGATATTTTGTACAAAGAATTATAAACAAAGTACGGGCTTCCGTTTCCGGTACGGTAACTGTACATACGTGGTTTTTTGATAGCGCTGATATTTTTGTGATTTTTTAGAGTTTTAAGTGAAGGTAGGGTTTTCTGGTTGTGAAAGTGTGTGTTAGAAAGTGAGCTGTAAGTGATTATTTAGTTAGTGTGAGGGGCTGTTGGTGAGTGTGGGTAAAAAAAATAAAAAGTGTGACAGTGTGGTTGTGCTGAGGTTAGGTTGTGTGTTGGTAGGGAGAGAGAGAGGGCGATAGTAGAGAAAAGGAGTATTAAGAAGATCAAGGCGGGTTCGTAAGTTAGGGATAAGGAATGATTAGAACACCGCAGAAAAGAGACGGCAGGCAGGATAATGAGACGGAAGAGAGAATTGGCGGCGATGAGGAAGGGGAAACGAGAGAGTGCGACATGAAGACAGAGAAAGAAGGTGCAGGGGCGGATGAAGTTTTGGGCGAAGCTGAATCTCTTGTGAATCTGAATTTAGTGAGAAGCGATTCATTTCAATCGCTACCGGATTTGTCATGTTTCGTGGATAGAAAGAAAGTGGGAAGGCCCTTAAGGAAATAGTTGGAGTTTAAGGAAAGACGAGTAAATGACAAATGGTGGGCGGCAATGTTGCAAAACAAAGTAAGGGAGAGGAAAAGTTTAGTGAAGGAGGATGGGGAGGGGGACGAAGAAAAGGAGGAAGAGGAAGGAGTGAAGAAAAAGGAATCCGAGAAAGTGGGGGGAGAGTTAGAAGAGTTTATGAGAGTAATGATGAAAATGGGAGAGGAAACAAATGAAAGGATGGAGAGATTAAGTAAGGAGTTCAAAGAAAACAATGATCAGGGAAGGTTAAGGGATAGAAAGATGGAGGAAATTAGGGATGAGATTAGAGGGATTAGAGGCATGTGGGAAGAATGGGAAAAAGTATGGAAGAGAGAGAAAGGAGAGATGCTAGAAAAATTGGAAGTGTTGGAGTTGGATCAAGAGAAAATGGTAAAAGAAGGAAAAGAGGAGAGGAGAAAACTGGAGAAAAGGGGGGAGAGGTTGGAGGCACGAGAGATGAGTGATGCTGGGGAGAAAGGGTGCGAGAGGAAGAGCGGAGAAGGGTTGGAAGAGAAAGTGAAAGAACTAACGAGAATGGTGAAACAGATGGAGAGGGAAAAATGAAAGAGTGGTATCGCCATAAGAGGAATGAGGGTGAAAAAAGATGAGGGAAGAAAGGAGATTGAGAAACTTTTAAAGGATATAGGGGTAAAGGTGAATATCAGGAGCGTAAAGGGAATAGACGGGCAGGAAAAAGAGACACCTAAGATATGGATAGTGCAGCTAGGTTGTGAGGAAGAAAGAAGAGAGGTGATGGCGGATAAATATAAGCTGAAGGGAAGAAAGGAGAGGATAGAGGAGGATAAATCATGAGGAAAAAGAAGGAATAAATGGCTGTTAAGAGAAAGAGCATGGGAAGAGATGAGGAAGGGCAGGAAGGTGCAGATAGGTAGAGACTATATATGGGTGGAGGAGAGTAAATGGACGGTGGAGGATATAACAGCAGGAGTTGAAAGAAAAAGAGGAGGGGGGTTTGGGGAAAGCGCGGATGAAGATTGATAGGGAGAAGTTAACAGTTGTAGGAATTTACAGGAGAAGGGGGGAAAGAAAAGGATGGAAAGTGGTGGAGAATTGGATGGAGAAAGGGTAAGATGAGAAAGTATTAATGAGTGGAGATTTCAATGCGTGGACGGGGGAACTGGGAGGAGGAGGAACGTGGAACGAAGAGGAAAATAAATATCATAGAAATTCCAAGCATAAGGAGGTGGATGGTGAAGGAAGAGAATTGTTAAGTTTGTTAGGGGAAAGTGGATGGGCAATTTGTAACGGGAGTGTCGAAGGTGATGAGAAGGGGGAAATTACGTTTGTGGGTAGGGGTGAAACAGAAATAAATTATGTGCTAGCAGATGAGAGGACAAGGGCAGGGATCAGAAGAATGGAGGTAGGAAGTGAAGTGGACTCCGGACATTTTCCGCTGATAGTGGAGTTGAAAGAGAAGTTAAGAAGAGGAAAGCGAGAAAAGGTAGAAATAAGGATGAGGTTAGAAAAGCGAAAATGGGAAAATGGAGTGTATAGAAGTTGTTAAAATTTGAAAGAAGGATGAAGATTAAAGACGTAGAGCTGGAAGGAGAAGGGGGAGTGGATGAGAGATTAAAAAGGCTAAAGGCGGTAATAGAAGGAGTTAGAGAAGATATGAAGGGAGTGGGAGTTAAAAATGAGAGAAAAGTGTGGTGGGATGAGGAGTGAAAGAAGCAGAGAGAAGATGAGGGGATATACAAGGGAATCGAGGAGAGGGAGGATGGAGAGGAAGGAGTACAACTGATGCATAAGGGGCATGAGAAGCTGGTGAAAAGGAAAAGAGAGGAAGGAAAAGTGAGATTCTTGGAAGAGGTAGAGAAGGTGATAGAAGAAGGTAGAGAATAGGAGGTGATTAATAGGGAAAGAGGTAAGGGAAAGGGGGTGAACAGGGAGATCAAGATGGAGGATTGGACGGAGTATTTCAAGGGATTAAGTGGGGGAATGGATAATAGAATAAGAGGAGAAGGGAGAAGAAGGGGTAGGGAGATGGAGATGGGTGGAATACCCTACCGTCCGAAATTGTGCGAACTCTGCTTTTTCAACAACTATAAAACTGTTCAATTCTTCAAAAATATTAAAACTAAAATTGTTTCCTCTTTATTTTATTAAAGTTAATAAAATTCTGAAAGAAATGACACCTTGACAAAGAGAATATGTTATTTTTTCAATTAGATATCTAAGAAAAACCCAATTTTCAATGTTTTTACTATTTTTTTATTTCTCTGGCAAAAATTAATATTTTTAAACGTTCTTAGGCTCATTGAAATCGTATTTTGTTATGCAATTCAAATTATATAAAACAATTCATGTACACATTCTTCCGTGGTGCCGTAATTTTCCCCAAATCTCAAATGTCATAATATTCATTTGACATAAAACCAGTTGACATAACCAATATTTGTCATAATTTTTTTGGTCATAATTTTACTTAAGCATAAATTTTAATTGACATACTAATTAATCAGCATAATTCGCATTTGACAGAATGTTTATTTAGTATAAGTTATATTCGGTATAACTTTCAATTGTCAAAATTTTTATTTGGCATAATATACATTTGTCATAATCTTTATTTGACATAATTTTCATTGATCATAATTTTAATTTGGCATAATTATCATTCATCATAAAATGTATTTGATATAATGTTCATTCGTCATAACTACTTTTTGACATAATATTTATTGGTAATAATTCTTAACTGGTATAACGCTAATTTAACATAATGACTATTGGACATAATGCTCATTTTTCATAATTCTTAATAATCATAACTGTCATTTGTAATAATCACTGTTTGATATAATGTTTATTATTAATAATCAGCAATTGACATAACGCTTATTTAGTATAATGTGTATTTGACATAATGTTCATTTGTCATAATTTGCATTTCACAAAATGCTCATTTGTCATAATTCTTATTAGTCATAACTTTCATTTGTCATAATTTTTATTTGGCATAATTATCATTTAGTATAAAATATATTTGATATAATGTTTATTCGTCACATCGATTGTTTAATATAATTTTCATTTATAATAATTCTTAATTGGCATAAATTCAATTTAACATAATTGTTATTTGATATAATGTTAATTTGTCATAATTTACAATTCTCATAATGCTCATTTGTCATAATTCTTATTAGTCATAACTGTTATTTGTCATAATTACTGATTGACATAATGCTAACTTTTTATAATAAGCACTTGACATAATGTTTATTTCGCATAATTTAAGTTTGACATAATGTTCATTAGACATAATTTTAATTTGACATAATGTTCATTGTTCATAATTTTTATTTGTCATAATTATCATGCAGTATAAAATGTACTTGATATAATGTTCATTTGTCATAACTATTTTATGACATAATGTTTATTTGTAATAATTTTTAATTGGTATAACACTAAATTAGTATAATGTGTATTTGACATACTGTTCATTTGTCAAATGAAAATTATGACAAATGAACAGTATGTCAAATACACATTATACTAATTTAGTGTTATACCAATTAAAAATTATTACAAATAAACATTATGTCATAAAATAGTTATGACAAATGAACATTATATCAAGTACATTTTATACTGCATGATAATTATGACAAATAAAAATTATGAACAATGAACATTATGTCAAATTAAAATTATGTCTAATGAACATTATGTCAAACTTAAATTATGCAAAATAAACATTATGTCAAGTGCTTATTATAAAAAGTTAACATTATGTCAATCAGTAATTATGACAAATAACAGTTATGACTAATAAGAATTATGACAAATGAGCATTATGAGAATTGTAAATTATGACAAATTAACATTATATCAAATAACAATTATGTTAAATTGAATTTATGCCAATTAAGAATTATTATAAATGAAAATTATATTAAACAATCGATGTGACGAATAAACATTATATCAAATACATTTTATGATGAATGATAATTATGCCAAATTAAAATTATGATCAATGAAAATTATGTCAAATAAAGATTATGACAAATGTATATTATGCCAAATAAAAATTTTGACAATTGAAAGTTATACCGAATATAACTTATACTAAATAAACATTCTGTCAAATGCGAATTATGCTGAATAATTAGTATGTCAATTAAAATTTATGCTAAAGTAAAATTATGACCAAAAAAATTATGACAAATATTGGTTATGTCAACTGGTTTTATGTCAAATGAATATTATGACATTTGAGATTTGGGGAAAATTACGGCACCACATTCTTCCCTAGCGTATGCAAACCGTGAAAGTTGGCTCATAGAATGTCAAAAAATTTAAATTTAATTCTACAATAAAATATAATGTTTAAAAATCAAGTAAATATATCATTCTAAACTTCTCTGATTTATGTAAGTAAATTTAAGATTTATACATTTTACTGATCATTTTTTGTCATATAAATATTAATCACAATTTTTTGACATTCTATGAGCCAACTTTCACGGTTTGCATACGCTAGGGAAGAATGTGTACATGAATTGTTTTATATAATTTGAATTGCATAACAAAATACGATTTCAATGAGCCTAAGAACGTTTAAAAATATTAATTTTTGCTAGATAAATAAAAAAAATAGTAAAAACATTGAAAATTGGGGTTTTCTTAGATATCTAATTGAAAAATTAACATATTCTCTTTGTCAAGGTGTCATTTCTTTCAGAATTTTATTAACTTTAATAAAATAAAGAGGAAAAAATTGTAGTTTTAATATTTTTGAAGATTTGAACAGTTTTATAGTTGTTGAAAAAGCAAAGTTCGTACAATTTCGGACGGTAGTGTAAGTAGGCAGGAGGTGGATACAGCAATAGGGAGATTAAAGAACAAGGCAACAGGAGGAGATGGGATAGAAGGAGAAAGTTTAAAATATGGAGCGGAGGTTGTTAGGGAGGAATTGTGGCAAATAATGAACAAGGTGTGGGAAGGAGAAGGTTCGTCGGAAGAGTGGAAGACTGGATGGGTAGTGCCAATAGTAAAGAAGGGTTGTGGGAGGAAGGTGGAGGATTGTAGAGGTGTAACGCTGATGCCTGTGGGATACAAAGTTTACGCTGAGGTTTTCAGGAAGTGATTGGAGGACAGGGTGGAAGAATTGGGATGTATTCCTCACAACTAGACCGGATTCAGGAAGGGTATGGGTACAGTGGACAACATTTATGTTTTGAATTATCTGGTGACCAGGAATCTTCGAAAGGAAAAAGGGAAGTTGGTATCTTTGTTCGTGGACCTGAAGGCGGCGTTCCCATCGGTTAATAAGGGGGTGTTATAGAGGGTTGTAGAAAAATTGGGGCTTGAGCAGAGTTTAATTGAAAGAGTGAAGGAGTGCTACGAGGAGACAAGAGAAAGGGTGAAAATAGGGGAGGAATTAGAGAAGGATTTTTGGTTAGGGAGGGGTTTGAGGCAGGGGTGCTCGTTGAGCCCTGTTTTATTCAACTTGTTGATGGCCGACTTGGAGGAGAGAGAAGGGGGGAGTTATTTTAGGGAAGGGAAGAGTATATACCCTGGCGTATGCAGATGATGTGGTATTAATGGCTGAGAAGGAGAGTGGTTTGAGATTGTTGATGAGAGAGTTTGAGTAGTATGTGAGAGAAAGAGATTTGTGGGTAAATGTGGAAAAACGAAAGTCATGAGATTTAGAAAGAAAAGAGGGAGGGATAAGGAAGTATGGAGTATGAATGGGAAAAGCGTGGAGGAAGTGAGTGAATTTTGTTATTTAGGATATGTCACGTCCCGAGCTAAGGTAGAGTTTATTTATTATTTATAATAATAAAAGGGAGATAAGTTGCTGATTAATCAGGTTGGTAAAGCCTGATATTTATTTTTAATGTAGGATCGTGTCACTTTGTCAAAACTAAGGGTTTTGTGTCAAGCGATTAATGAAAAATATTCCTTTTTATGATTTGCAATTTATTAATAACAATATATAATTACAATAGTACTTACAATTGATTCGTTGAAACTTAGTAATGTAACAAGCGGCAATCAGGATTACAAATATGTGTTTCTGGATGCGTTGTTATAGAAATCATAAATTGTTACACCTATACAATTTAGATTTTATACGACAGTTAAGAATTATTTAACTCGAACAAAAGATTTATATTGTATAAAATAAAGAGAAACTTGTTTCTCTTGTACAAAACTTTTGTAAAACTCACTAAACTCGCGGGTTTAAATAACGAAGTTTAAACAATTACAAAACTGAAGGGCCGATTCTCAGACACTGTTCGGGCAGAAGCTCGTCCGATTAACTGACATTTTGCAATAGAAAAACTGGGGTTTATATACTACATGATCTTTGTTCATTGGGGTAGAATTGTCACGTATAATTTGCAGACAGCGCAATTATCACGTACAATTTTCATTTAGCGCAAAAGTCACGTACATTATTTATTAATAGAATTATAATAATATCTTAATTAATTTATTAAAATTTTAGTTTATTGATTATTAATTAGTTGATTGCAGTCATTTAGGATGTATAGTGATCGACAATTGGTATTATGAAAAATAATATTAATATCGAGTAATGATCAATAATCTTATGGAATTCTTTAATTTACTATATATATATATATATATAACACATCTGCTTTATGCGAGTCTTCCGCATTCAGAGGTGTTATATTACATCTATCTTTCACTATTAACATCGTGAATGACTCATATGTATGTAATGACCTTTATTTAAAAGAGATAATTTAATTTGTTCATGATCCATCTTTTAAGAATTTTTTGGTACCGGGATGTAACAGGATATTGGTGTAAATTGAATGGGAGGCAGGATTTGAATGTGAGTAAGAGGATTGAAAAAGGGGGAAGAGTGATGAAGCAAGTATGGGGGATTGGGGAAAGAAGATTTAAGAATGATTGGAGAAAGAGAATTTGGTTGTTTGATGTGTTGGTATGGTCGGTTATAAGTTATGGGGTCGAGATATGGGGATGGAGAGAGAGTGAGAAATTGGAAAGATTCCATGAGAGGTTTCTGAGATGGACCATGGGAGTGGATGAGAACTGTCCAGGGTATATTCTGAGGGAGGAATTGGGTAGGGAAAAACTGGTCATAAGGCAAAGAAGAAGAGCAATGGGGTTAGAGGAAAAGCTAAAGCAGGGCAAGGGGAGTAGGGTGGCACAGGCGTGTTGTGCTTTGGTGAAAGATGGAGTAAGGAGAGGAAGGAAGGATTTATCGGGATGGGAGAGAGAGAGAAGAGGGGTATGGAGGAAGGAAGAAGGTGGAGTGAAGTGGAAGGAGATGTAAAGGATGGTTGGAGTAGGAAGGATAAGCAGCAAAGGTGGGAAAGGATAGTTGGATCGCGATACAATAGATGGTACAGGCTGGTGAGAGGGGAAGGGTTACCGGGGTATCTAGAGAAGAAAAAGAAATATAAAGAATGGAATAGGGTGTGCAGGTTCAGAATGGGTGAAGGTATGAAAGAATGTAAGTATTGGATGGATGAGTTTGATAAAAAATGTAGAATATGTAGGTATGAAAGAGAGAGCTGGGCGCATGTGTTGGATAGATGTGTGGGAGGAATGGATGAGGGAAAAGTAGTGGGGGAAAGAGTATGCTGGATTTTAGAAGAGAATGGACAGGGTGAAAAGTGGATGAAAGGTTTAGAGAGTATGAGAAAAGAAAGAATGGGGGGTTGTTAATTAAGGGGTGGGCGTTTTGTTTATGTATTGTTTGGGAGACGAAGCCAAAAAGGGCAATTGAAACTGGAAACGGAAGCCCTGGCACATTAGCGGATATAGATTTTATAGATTTAAGTTAGATTAAGTTTTGCGATTAGGTTAAGGATTTATATATTTAGGTTAAGTTGTTGTATGTATTTGGGAGTCTCGAACCCTGCGTATGCAGAGAGAGTAAATAAATATATATATATATATATATATATATATATATATAATAAACAAAGTACAAAATATCTTTTATCAAAAATTAATAATTTCCCAAACTGAAAAAAATGTTAAGTTGAAAAAACAAACGTAACAAAAATTTTTTTTTAAATACTCTCATATTTGTAATGCTCTTAATTATAACTTGTATTTGTTTTTTCTGTTATTTGTTTAGAATAAATAAAAATTAAGTGTGAATATAGATAACTGATTGTAAATTTTCCGAGGATTTTGAATTTGGGCTTAGTTTTTGTCTATATAACTGTGCATGCCCACAAAAAAGCAAATACTGTAAGGAAACTTTGAAAAAATTTGAATTAGCTCACTGTTTTGCATAAAAATGGTTAAAAACTCAAAATATGCAAATTTTAGGTATAACCATTTTAAAGTATAGCTTTTCAGCTGTCTTTCCTGAAAATTAGAGCCAAATCGTAATAGTTGTTTTTGAGTTATGAATTTTAAAAAAACAATTTTTTTAATCTACTGCGCATGTGTTTAGAGATAGCTCAAAAATTCCAACGGCATTGGATTCTTTGGAAAATTTCCCATCAACTAGTACCTGTCCAATTTTTTTTTTGACCAAAATTAACATTTTTTCGAGCAGAAATGGATTTTTCAATCTTCATTTTGAAAGATGTCACTTTTCACGAAATTAACGATTGTGAGTGTTCTTTATGAGATAGGGGCTTGAAACTTTGGCTAGTTGAGTATTTTTAGAGGTAGAATACGCCTAAAAAATTTGAGCCAAATCGATAACTTGTCACCGACAACTGTTCGTTTTACCCGTGGAATCCCTCTAAATATAAAAAATTAATAAAAATATTGATATTCATTATATAATTTATCAGTTACTCACACAGTTGAATCTTGCTGTTGAATATCATTCAACATAATTGTCGAAGAAAAATCAGTTTTTGTTTTCAAATTCTCCATAATATGAAGTTGTTTCGATACACTAATGAAAGGAACTGAAGTTCTGGAAAGCGTCACCACTGATGCTTTCCTTATAATTTTTATTGTTTTATTATGAGAAATTCATGCATCCCATAAAATTATATTTTTAAAAAATATATTTTATTAATTATTTGTAATTAGAGAATAGTTATTTCTAAGTCTAAAGAATGTTTTTAAAAATCAAAAAGTTTAAATTTTTTTAAAGAAAAAAGTTACTATTAATTTAATAAATATTAATAAATATCCCCATTGAAAATCGCTATACAAGATCTTGTACAAGAAGATATTCATGTTCAAAAGTTGAACTTGTACAAGTTCTTGTGTGGAAAATCTACATTTTCTTATACCAACATTTGAAAGAAGTTCTTGTCTCAAAACTTGTACCAGATCTTACACAAGAAAATTAGCAAATAAAAAATATTTCGTTCTAATACTGTACAAAAATGTTACTATGTATATAATTTAGCAACAGTAAATAATAACCTTAGTTTTAATTTTAAGTAATACATATTCTTAAGTGTTTCATTCGAGTATCATCACAAAAAATAAAAGTTTCGTGGATTTGCCCATATGTAATCTACATAAAAATGACTAAGATAACAAAATGCTTGTGCTATGGTCAGCTTCGTGACGGACCATGGTCTGATTGATTGAAACGATGTGCCGGCAAGAATACATTTGAATTAAATAAAATAAATTTTTTTTGAAGTTTAAAAATTATTTTTCTATTAAAATATTTATATCAAATTTTTCTCCTTTTTTGTTAAAACTTTGACGGATTTTATTTTGACAGAAAAAAATTACAAGTAAATGATTCCTAATAATTTTTTTTCTTCAGAAAAAGACCTTTCAAATAAGACGAAAAACATTTAAAACCATTTATTATTTTTTGAATAATTCAAATTTTATTAAATCATTGAAAAATACACTTTTTAAAAAATATTTTATTTAAATATTAACCACATTACCATCCACAAACAAAGTTCTGGCATTGGCTTCATAGATTGGTAAATTGTTGTCCTATATGAAAGTAAAAAAATATCAAAATTTTAACTAATTTTAAAAAAATTATAAAAAGTAGAGAGGATGGAAATATTGTGTATTATGTAACAATGTTATTTTCAAATCTATATAACTTCTATAAAAATGTATGTATTTTAATTTGTCGAGGGTATTCTGTTAGATTTATAATATACTTGCCAATGTTAAAAACATTTTTTAAAAATATTTTTACCATATTTTTTTAAAATTAACATTTATTTTTCAGTTTTAACAACTTATTTCAATTAAAGTTTCATTGTTATTTTCGTTTGAATGCTAACATTTTTTCCAACAAAACTATATACATATAAAAATGGGACAACATTGGGTATGAAAGAAAATGTGAAAAGAAGGAAAAAAAGGTTTTTAAATTTTCTCTTAAACTTAGTATTGTCACATTTTTATATTTAAACAGTTTTTTTGGAAAAATTGTAATCTTTAAAAAAATAGTAAAAAAATGTCAGGTGGGATAAAGGGTTAAATATAGAAAATAAGGTTTACTTTGAAAAAAATAGGGTAAATTTTTTTTATTAAATTGTTGGCATTGCAAACTACATGAAAACTATAATACTTGTATCCCAAAATAAGGAAATAAAGCAAAATGTTAATGGTTTGCTTGAATTATTATCATTATTTTTTTTTAATTTTTTTGTTAAATTTGAAATTTATCTATATTTAATTTCTTTTATGTCCTATAATAATTTTATCATATTATTATAATTGTCATTATCATTGTTTTTGTTGTAACTACACTTAACAAATTTTACTGCACCTGCTCTTATTGAAAATTTTCTATATTCACATAACTTGACTCATATAAAAACTCGTGGTTAATATTAAATATGACGTAAATTGAATATAGAAATTTTTCGTTTAGGGCAAGCGATGCACCAAATTTTTCCCAGGGTACTATTATTGACATTTATATTTTCATTATAATAATTATTTTTGTCATTATTATTGCCATTAACTTGGACATTATCATTGCCATTATCATTGGCATTATCATTGCCATTATCATTGCCATTATCATTGCCATTATCATTGCCATTATCATTGCCATTATCATTGCCATTATCATTGCCATTATCATTGGCATTATCATTGCCATTATCATTGCCATTATCATTGGCATTATCATTGCCATTATCATTGCCATTATCATTGCCATTATCATTGCCATTATCATTGCCATTATCATTGCCATTATCATTGCCATTATCATTGCCATTATCATTGCCATTATCATTGCCATTATCATTGCCATTATCATTGCCATTATCATTGCCATTATCATTGCCATTATCATTGCCATTATCATTGCCATTATCATTGCCATTATCATTGCCATTATCATTGCCATTATCATTGCCATTATCATTGCCATTATCATTGCCATTATCATTGCCATTATCATTGCCATGTTTATTTTTTTGACATAATAATTTACATTCACACAACATGTAATAGTATACTATTATTATATTTAATTAGAAACATTATTATGTACTATTATATAATATCCAAATATTATTCATTATTACTTTGATATTTTAATAATTATATATAATACGTATTTCATTAAAGTATTTCATGATAGACAACATTTCTGATATACAGTTTATTCGTTAATTCATTTTTTTAAGTATTGCTGAATCAACAGCATGAATTTTTAAACGATTTTTAGATTTTACTCGAGAACAACCAACATATATTTGACCATGACCAAATGCTGAAATTGGTAAATATATTACTACTTTATCAAAAGTTTGACCTTGAGATTTATTAATAGTCATTGCATAAGCAAGTCTAATTGGAAATTGTCGTCTTATCATTTTGAAAGGATATGTGTCTTGTGAAGGGGATAAATTAATACGAGGAATAAAAACTATTTCACCTTTAAATTTTCCAGTTATTATTTCTGCTGAAATTACTTTTTTCAATAAAGATTTTACAACTAATCTAGTTCCATTACATAATCTCTGAACAATATTCATATTTCTTAAAAGCATAATTATACATTCTACCTTCAATGTTAATTTATATGGTGGCAAACCATCTGGTGTTTGACTATTTAAAAATTCTATTGGAATGATACTATTAATATCTGTTGGATCATCATCAACATGTCAATCAATACTATAATAAACTACTTCTTCTCCTTATAATTTTGACAAAATACGTTCATTTATGTCTAATACCTCAGAATTGGTTAGTGAAAGAATGCAAGGAGTATAAACTGAAACATCATTTTGATTGATTGAGGATCCATATATTTCATCAATTAAATTACCATTGGATATTAAATCTTGTGGTATTTCGAAGACATTATTTTCTCTTTCGAACTTACTTTGAGCTTTACCATCACCAACATTTAATAACCAATTTGAAAATTCAATTTTATTTTTATCTAATCTAACGTTTGCATGTAAAGTCATTGCTTTAAAGAGATGCCATAACTTGCTATTTTTCACACATGCTTCAACTATATGAGTACGACTACCATGTAGAAAATTGGTAAAATTTGTCTAAAATCTCCTGACAATAAACTAATTTTACCTCCAAACGGTTTACAACATTTTGTAATATCTCTTAACATACATTCTACAATCTACAGCTTGTAACGCATATTTAGGTGCCATCGTTATTTCATCCCAAATAATTATTTTAGCCCCTCTTAAAAGTTGAGCATGTTTTGATGTTCCATTTATATTACATGTTGAATTTTCATTAATTGGTATAGGGAATTTAAAAACAGAATGTGACGTTCGTCCACCTTTTAGAAGATTAGAAGCTATACCAGTCCATGCAACTGATATAACTACTAATTCTTCACTTTCAAGAGTAGTAATAATTGTATTATCCCAGGTGAAAATGATCCTCACGAATGACGTGTGGAATTCGTCCGGAATTCGTCCAAATTTCCTTAAGAATTCGTTTAGAATTCGTTCAGATTTCCTGTCGAATTCTGGAAAACGCCGTGTGGTGATTTGAAACAGAATTCGTCCATAATTTAATCGGAATTCGTGCGACTTTGATAAGAAAAACGAATACAAAAAAATTTTCTCTTAAATTTCCGAATTACTAACAAATTCTTTAAATAATCTTCGTGTGGATTCCTATAAGAAAATGATAAGAAATCCGCAAGGAATTTTGGCTGAAAATTTTTTTTTTTAAATATTCGCCCACTTTTCCGACCGAATAGTGCGCGGTATTCGTACGAATGACTAACAAATTCTTTAAATAATCTTCGTGTGGATTCCTATAAGAAATTGATAGGAAATCCGCAAGGAATTTTGGCTGAAAAATTTTTTTTAAAAAATATTCGCCCCCTTTTCGGACCGAATAGTGCGCGGTATTCGTAAGAATTACTAAGGAATTCTTTAAATAAACTTCGTGTGGATTCCTATAAGAAAATGATAGGAATTCGGAACGGAATTTTGGGTGAAAAATTTTTTAAAAATAATATTCGCCCACTTTTCCGACCGAATAGTGCGCGGTATTCGTACGAATTACTAACAAATCCTTTAAATAATCTTCGTGTGGATTCCTATAAGTAATGGATTTATTTTTTAAATATTCGCCCACTTTTTCGATCGAATAGTGCGCGGTATTCGGTCGGAAAAGTAGGCGAATATATTTTTAAAAAAATTTTTTATCCAAAATTCCGTTCGGAATTCCCATCAATTTCTTATAGGAATCCACACGAAGTTTATTTAAAGAATTCCTTAGTAATTCGCACGAATACTGCATACTATTCGTTCGGAAAAGTGGGCGAATATTTTTTTAAAAATATTTTTCAGCCTAAATTCCGTTCGGAATTCACATCAATTTCTTATAGGAATCCACATGAAGTTTATTTAAAGAATTCCTTAGTAATTCGCACGAATACCGCGCACTATTCGTTCGGAAAAGTGGGCGAATATTTTTTTAAAAATATTTTTCAGCCTCAATTCCGTGCGGAATTCCTATCAATTTCTTATAGGAATCCACACGAAGTTTATTTAAAGAATTTCTTGGTAATTCGCACGAATACCGCGCACTATTCGGTCGGAAAAGTGGACGAATATATTTTTTAAAATATTTATCAGCCAAAATTCCGTTCTGAATTCCTATCAATTTCTTATAGGAATCCACACGAAGTTTATTTAAAGAATTCCTTAGTAATTCGCACGAATACTGCATACTATTCGTTCGGAAAAGTGGGCGAATATTTTTTTAAAAATATTTTTCAGCCTAAATTCCGTTCGGAATTCCTATCATTTTCTTATAGGAATCTACGCGAAGTTTATTTAAAGAATTTCTTGGTAATTCGCACGAATACCGCGCACTATTCGGTCGGAAAAGTGGACGAATATATTTTTCAAAATATTTATCAGCCAAAATTCCGTTCTGAATTCCTATCAAATTCTTATTGGAATCCACATGAACTGTTTTTAAAATATTCGTTAGTAATTCGCACGAATACCATACGAATTTCGGTCGAAAATTTGGTCAAAATTTTTTGTTGTATTCATTTTTCTGAAAAAAGTCGCACGAATTCTTATTAAATTATGGACGAATTCTGTTTCAAATCGCCACACGGCGTTTTCCAGAATTCG
The DNA here is from genome assembly GCF_019393585.1 of Leptopilina boulardi. Taxonomy (NCBI): domain Eukaryota; kingdom Metazoa; phylum Arthropoda; class Insecta; order Hymenoptera; family Figitidae; genus Leptopilina; species Leptopilina boulardi. The sequence goes on from NW_026137978.1 coordinate 392,317, forward strand.
ACAGGAAATCTGGACGAAATCTAAACGAATTCTTTCGGAAATCTGGACGAATTCCGAACGAATTCCTTACGAATCATTTGCACCTGGGATGTAAATAACTTTTACCACTACCTTGACATCACCATCAATAAAGAAATATCTATTATGAACTGCCAACATAACATCATTAAAAACTTTGCGTTGTTCATTATTTAAACTTTCAATAAGAATATCATATTCTTCTTTGATCAATTTTAATGATAACGCTTTATCTTCTACACATACAGAAAAATAACGTTCAATAATTTTTTGATTAATATTTGGCAATTGAAATTTATGTAACGCAAAACCATGAAAATTAAGTACTTTATTAATTAAAGTTAACGATTTTTGAATTGACACTTCCACAGGCATATTATTATCAAAAATCATGTCTTCTTTATATTTATTCCATAAAGAAAGAGCATTTGAGGGCAATCCAAACACACATATATATGCAAATAAGCGACAAAGTTCTTTAGGAAATTTCATGCTTACAGCTTCAGTTAAACAGTTATCTCATTCATTATCGTCTATCATCAAATTTCTTGCACGAGCTGCTTCAATAAAAGTGTTATATGTAATACCTTCATATGTCTTTACGTCTTTAAAAGATTTAGCACCACGTACATAAAGTAGTAACGTTCTTAAAAAATAACGTTCAATATCTTTCGGGCTAACATAATACATACGACAAATTATAGGTTTTCTAAATGGACACCGCACTTTCCAAGTCTCTGATGATTTCAGAATGTTACATCCCGGTAACAATTTTCCATAATTTTCCTTAAAATTATCATTAAAATAAGACATTTCAAATAATTCTATGATAATTTTATTATATTTAAACTATATGTCTTATTTAAATGTATTTATTTATGTATATATTGATAGGATAGAGCGTGGAAACGAAATCGCTTTCAAAAGAGATATGACATTCGTTTTCATCATAAAAGTTCAGAGAGTTGAGAAGCTAATAATAAGGTATATGTAAGCAAAATGTGAAACAACTTCGAGCTTGTTTGTTTATACGCGTGAAGAATGTGAAGATTGTGAAGATCCAAGTGTAATATGATCTTCAAAAGCCCATTGTCAGCATATAAGAGAGAGAATCCAGAAAGAAGGATATTCATTGTCATATATGCGATGTAGATCATTACCATATAAGGAAAGCGATTCTATATATAGATCACCTCCTCCTCAATTATATGACATTTCTCCCACTAATTAGCATAATCAACTAGTATATAAATAAGAGCTTTTTTCATAAAGCTTGTCAGAAGTTCCGGTGCAATCTCTAACATCGTAGAGCGACCCTTCAATTTACTTTCGCTATAATTATTGTATTCTTTCCTGATTGCCAATAGGTGCAAGTTAATTTGACTTTTCACTTAGAACATAGTTCTTTCCTGATAGCCAATAGGTACAAGAGAAGCAAATAAACACTTAGGATCAATAATTTAATAGAAATAACTGTCGTATTTATAACTATAAATACTAAAGAAATCTTACATTATCTCATTTCTAAATTTATCAATTTAGTACACCTTGTTTCTCTTACACCTGCAATAAAATTCATTCCTGTCAAAGGTGCGAGTGACGAGAAATAACAATAAAGAATGTTGTAATTCTTTAAATAGTTATAAAACAATATAAGTCGTTAAAGTTACACAAGTGCAACAAAACGAACTATTTCAAATCAAATTAAAACCAATTTATAACGTCTAAGCTATAATCATCGATTTATCCGACTTCATTGTAAACTTATATCATTATTGTACAATCATTACTATTTAATTATTATTTAATCAAAATGTTATAAAAGGGAATATTTGACTTGTTATTGTAACGCAAGACCCGTAGTTTTGACAAGTGACCACGATCCTACATAAAAATAAATATCAGGCATTACCAACCTGATTAAGCAGCCTTATTACCTTCAAGTAAATAAAATTCATTTTATTTAAAAACGACGCCTAGTTCGAAACGTAACAGCTCATTTGGTGGCAGCGGTGGGATTGTCACTTTTTTGCAAAAACAATTTTATGAAAATTCTCAAAAAATTCGGCAACTTTATTTAGAACAAATTTCAAAATTTTTAAGGGTTCAAATTTATTCAAAATCAATTATATCACCCTTATAAAAACTGTTTAAAACCGACTGTTTAATAAAATCATTCAAAATATTATTGAGTAAGCTATTTTTACGCCGTCCGGCGAACTATAGCTTTGAAAATTGGAGATCTGCGCCGCCCGGTGAAGTTTTCATATGAATAAATTTTGATAATATCATTGTTTGGAATTTTGAGGTCTTAGCAGGGACAATTTTACGCCGTTCGGCGAATTTTGACTTTGTACTCGACGTTTTACGCCGTTCGGCGAATTCTATCTAAGTTCTTGATTTATACAAACAATTAAAAAAAAGTCTCAATCTTTTGATTTATTTGCAATATCAATTTTCTAAAATAACAATGTTATTTTCAGTTAGATTAGAGGAAATAGAGGAAGAACAAACGCAAAAAGGCGATTTGATAAAACCGATAACCTTAACATAACAATTCTTCAAAATCAACAAGATTTTTCTACATTTTTCGATTTACTATTACATCAAACAGAACAGTTAATGTCCGTAAACAATATTTAAAATAGAAGAGTTTATTATCAAAATCTCAATGTATTTTGTTTATTTTATTACATTCCTTGTATGGCTCATTTCATTTAAATTGTCATATTCGTATCCCTTGCCAAAAAAATTTATTTGATAGAACCATAGTTGAAATTAATTTATTTATATAGTAAATTGCAATAATTTTCAATAATTTTTCTACTTACAAGGACATAAAAGTGATTTTTATAATATTGGCAGAACAAAAAGCAGGCAAAATGTCATAAGTGTAATGCTTCCCCGGAGACATTTTCAATGTTCAAATGAATGAAATGTCGAAAATATAGTGTTTAAACCAGATTAAAAAAATGTTTCGTGAAGTATTAATTCTATATTGAAGGAAACCTGCTATTTAAATTACGTTATGAGCAAAAAAATTTGTTTACCATGACATAAGCAGCAGAACACAACAACGAAGTGTGTGAAAAAAACGAAAACGATAAAAGTATAAATCTGCTCGTTTGTCATGGAGGCAGAAAAAGCCGAAACACTTTCGTAATTGAATTTCTGTCAACAGTGTTACACCTTGAAAATGGTAAGTAAATATTTTGAATTTTATATCGGTATGAAATTGAAAGTATTTTTGGATTCTTTTTCGAATGCGACGAACCCCGTCGATATAAGTATAACCGTTTTTATTTAAATTACACCATTACACTGGTGAGAAAAATGTCACCAGTGTAATGGTGGAGGCAAAGAGCCTCGGCAAGCCCCATGCAAAAAATGCCCCTTTTTCGTACCTCGAATTTTGAAACTTTTTTTATGCCAAATGGTTACATATGATGACGCAATAATCCCTGCAAAATTTCAAGATGAGCATGTGCCCCCTTTCCGAAATACAGGGGGTCAAAGGGGGCCATGTCCAAAATTAGAATATGCAATATAATCGAATAATAATGTTAAAAAAAATCAGACCAAATGGTTCCCTTAAGATTTTCGTCTGCTGATTACGAATCTAAAGTCCGTTTTTAAAAATTCAAAATGGCGGATCCAATATGGCGGACTACATTTTTAAAAATCGATCCAATTGACGTGAAAATCGTTACTCGGGGGTTTTTGGGGTCGCTGATTACGAATATGATGTCCGTTTTTAAAAATTCAAAATGGCGGATCCAATATGGCGGACGACATTTTTGAAAATCGATCCAATTGACTTAAAACTTGTTACTCGGGGGTTTTTGGGGCCGCTGATTACGAATATGATGTCCGTTTTCACAAATTCAAAATGTCGGATGTAATATGGCGGACGACATTTTTTCAAATCGATCCAATTGACTTGAAACTTGTTACTCGGGGGTTTTTGGGGTCGCTGATTAGGAATCTAAAGGTGGACAAACATTGAAAAAGCACTAACCATTTTTTATTAGTAAATATATTTTTTTGTGCTTACATAGAAAACAAAAAGTAATCTAGAAACATTTATAACTTTAGCACATCATTTAAAAACATCTTTTTTGAATGTGAGCCTTCATTGGTTGGGATACTACTTCTTATCTTTGTTGATTGGAATATTAAATCTTACTTTAGATGGTTTTGTAATTATTACATCTGGCCTTTGCAAGCTGAATTTACCTTTAAATCTTGCCTTTATTCGTTATATTAGATCGTTATATTCGTAATCAGCGACCCCAAAAACCCCCGAGTAACAAGTTTCAAGTCAATTGGATCGATTTTCAAAAATGTCGTCCGCCAAATTGGATCCGCCATTTTGAATTTTTGATAACGGACATCATATTCGTAATCAGCGACCCCAAAAACCCCCGAGTAACGAATTTCAAGTGATTTAGATTGATTTTTAATTTTTCGTTAGCCATATTGGATCCGCCATTTTGAATTTTTAAAAACGGACATCATATTCGTAATCAGAGACCCCAAAAACCCCCGAATAACAAGTTTTAAGTCAATTGGATCGATTTTCAAAAATGTCGTCCGCCATATTGGATCCGCCATTTTGAATTTTTAAAAACGGTCATCACATTCGTAATCAGAGACCCCAAAAACCCCCGAGTAACGATTTTCACGTCAATTGGATCGATTTTTAAAAATGTAGTCCGCCATATTGGATCCGCCATTTTGAATTTTTAAAAACGGGCTTTAGATTCGTAATCAGCAGACGAAAATCTTAAGGGAACCACTTGGTCTGATTTTTTTAAACATTATTATTCGATTATATTGCATTTTCTAATTTTGGACATGGCCCCCTTTGACCCCTTGTATTTCGGAAAGGGGGCACATGCTCATCTTGAAATTTTGCAGGGATTATTGGGTCATCATATGTAACCATTTGGCATAAAAAAAGTTTCAAAATTCGAGGTACGAAAAAGGGGCACTTTTTGCCGAGGCTCTTTGTATATATGGCTTTAGTAAACGTAATAAATCACAGAGACCTACAAAATAAAACTTTTTTCTTTTTTCTTGATATCAGAATGGTTTCTGATGTATTTATGGGCGCTGAACTCGATCCCGGGTCTTAAAATTGCCTAGCATGTCAGGATTTTGAAAAAGTGGGGGTAAAAATCCCAAAAAACCTGCTTTTATGGGTGTTTAATATGATTTTTCTCTTTAACCTGACGTGTTAAAAAGATTAAAAAAAGTCTTAAATTAAAGCTTAAATCGTGTACTACATGACCCGTACATGCAACCCTCTCCCCTAATTTTTTAAATAAAATGGGGTTATACTCCCCCCAAAAAAATTTTTTTAAAATATTTTTTCGGCGAAATGAATAGATGTTTATTTGTTTTATGTTTATAATGTTTAAGGACATAATGTTACGGACGGATTTCCGTAATATTTAAAATTTTTTTTAACATAAATATTATTTATTAAACATAATACTTATATAATTAACGTTACAAATACTTTGTCAAATATATACCTACATCTATACAACACAAACACACACACATACTAAGTTTCGGACACTATAATATTCCAATATTATTTCTAATTAATTCAATAAATATTTATAATTTCATTTTTTTTATTTAATTTCTAAATCAAAATTATTTCGCAAATGAATTCAGATTATTGAACCTCATATTGCGAAATAATTTGAACTAAATTATCGATCGATTGCACAAGTTGTGGAACATACACCGTATAGAGTTGCCACATTATTTTGGAAAATGAGGAAACATATAAAGTATACCGATAATAAAGGTGGTTGAACCCATCACGCCACGATTAAAATGCAAGTTTTGCTAAAACTTGCATGGAAACAACGAGGTGTTGATTGCAAAATCAACCCTCCCACCACCTAAAATTATATACTAAATGGGTGTGATCGTTGCCACCAAATTATTGTTCAAGGAGTCTTATTTTGTATTTCCCGCAAGGCGGACGTATTTCCCGCGAGAAGGCGGAAGAATTGTTATAAAGTTTTGTGCCCACTAAAGGTGGTAGAATTAGTTATTTACTCCCGTCAGTAAGGGTAGAGCTTGTCAAATTATTCTGAAATTATAAAGTGTTATTCCACAATTTGTGAAGTCGTCTATCATATAAAAAAGTTCGTTGAAAAAGGAAGGTTATTTTACCAAGTATAAAGTGTTATTAATATAAAAAGTGCAGAATCCTTAATTCATAAATTATTATTATTTGTTATCTCCACAATTGTTTATATTTCAACTTAACTGTTTATAAATTCAGAATTGGTAAACCCAATATCCTGAATTTTTAATGAACAGAAATTGAAATATTGAAATAATTGTTCAAAGACAATAGAATAATAAAAGTTTGTTAAAAAGCAAAGATATAAAATAAAGGAAGGTAAAAAGATCGACTTCCTCATACCACGGAGTCGTATGACAACCAAGAGTTTTAAAATCCTCAAAGAGTTAGAAAAGTAATGTGATACTTTTCTATATCATTTTTAATTGTTATTATTTAGGTGAGTGGTTCTGAATTTACATACACTATTTGAAAATTACCAAATCTCATAAACACACACAATCTCATTTACTCTAATTACACTAATTATTTTCTTGTTGCTAAAATCTTTATTTTATTATTGGTTATTTTTATTTATTGTACTTACAATAAATGATATTTTTGTGAGACTTGAATTTAAGATTCAAGTAGCTTAAAGTAGTATCTGTTTTTAATTGTAATCATTTTTATATTAAAGATTTAATCGGGGAATTAAATGTATACACTTTGGGGGTTGTATGAATAAATAGATTTCTTATTTTATGTTAATTCAAGTTTGATTTATTTAATTACCTTTATATGCATTTGTCTCATTTCTTTCTTTGTAATCATTTTCAATAAAATACCGTCTACCCGGGGGTGTTGAATGAATAACACTCTGGGTGACAGTCCCCTACCTTTTTCTAACTTGCTTAGCGAAGAGCAATTACGTTTTCCGAATAAGCGGAATTGTTGAGTAATAAAAATTAGTATTTTTTTTCTAAATATTTATTATTTCTCTTTGAATTATTTATCTTTATTATTTATTTTTGTTAATTAACATCCGTCTTTAACAAAATGGTGGCAGCGGTGGGATTTGTCGCTCATATTTTTGAGAAAATGGTTTGAAAAAGAGAAAAATAAGAGATCAGTAAAGAGTAAAAAAAAATAAATTTTCTTTCTAAAAATGTACATGTTTTAAAAACACAATTATAAATACACTGAGAATTTAAATAAAAAAAAAATGATGATGAAATTGAATTTATATACCATGAACAATTATTGAAGTGAAAAATTTATTTGTTGTGTCTATGTTGTTATGTTTTAATTTTCAGAGAAAATTTTTTTTTTTGGGATTTTTGTCAAGTGCGCGAGTAGAATTTTTGTTTATTTTTGTTTGGTTCGCTAACGTCGAACCGAGACACAGTAACTACCCTTGCATTCGGCAAGCTCTGGTTTCTCTAAAAATTCGGTAAAAATTCCTCGACTTAACCTTGCCGGAAGTGTGTAGCCACTTGGGCAAGTGAGAGGATTAAAGTACGAAAAGTACAAAACGCGAATTTAAATTTTTGTTGTTGAATTAAAAATTCTAAATGTTTAATTTTTCGAAATACGAGCACGAGAGTAAATCCGAAAAAAAGAGTAAAATTCGAGAACATATCTTATCGAGAAGAAATATTAGTCCAGAAAAATTTGATGCGGTAAAAAGACAATTATTCGTGGAAAAAGAAAAAATCAAAGATACGCGTTCAGAAAATAATTATAGTTCATTAGCACAATCGTTGCGAAAATTGAACATGTCGGGTTAATTAATCGACTTATTTAATTGTTGTGAATTCAATGACCTACAGTAGCTAGGTAGTTTACGGGGTTAGTGTGTTCGTCATATTGCAAAACACTAAGAGAACCGAGTCGCGGCCGGAGTGCTGAATCGGCAGAATATATATAGGTGAAAGAATTAAAATAATAATAAAGGAAAAAGATACAGGTTACAATGAGTCTATAAAAGAATTTTAGTTGCGTTAATAGAAGCGAATTATTAAAATTTTATTGAGCGATTAGATTTGAGAATTAGAAGATATGACATATAATTGTTGTATTAATCGAACAGCAGTAGATGTGTGAAGGCGATTTTTTTCTTTCAATTGCGGTAAAGAGTATAAAGAATACGAAATAAGAAACCGTGTCGTGTTACATAGTCATATGAGTATTTAAAGAAAAAAAAATATATTACATTTTTGTGTAATTATGAGGAGTTTTTTTTTGTTGTTTTTTTTTTAAAATAAATTCAACTAGTAAAGTTTTTTTTAATGGCGTTCTTATTGTTCAATGAATTAGTACCGTCCAACGTGCATGAATCGTATAGCAGAGTATTACACAGCGAAGACATAGTTAGTGGATCAGCAGAATTTATTATTACTTCAGAGACAAAAGAAAATTTTATTTCCGCGGAACTTTTATCTACTGAATATTGGCCTGCGGACGTTACTGTTGAAAATTTATTTTGAGAACAATTTAGAGTGTTAGGTGAAATCATCTTAGAGGTAGAAGGTTACGAAACATACTTCGAGGTCATTGAGCCAATTTACCCTACTACAGAGAACATTGAAATAGCAGTGATAGGTTGGAAACAAGCGGGTAGTGTAGGTTGGTTGTCTCACCCGTTAATTAGTGCCTATTACGAAAGCTTCGGAATATCTACGGAATAACTTTTTTTTAGAAGGTAACGAATTTATTTTATTTATTTTTGACCTCTGCGTCTTATTCAAAAAAAAAACATGACGGACCAGGAACGAAGTGGGGATCGACGCTACTCCGGTAATGAGGGCGACAACCATGGACACGCGGATAACCCGTTCGCGGCCAATAGGCGTGAGAATTTAAATGCAACCAGTGTAGCAGAATTGTATAGAGATAGGACAGATCTAGGGTTCCATTCTGTGTTACCTCTTCAGCGACCATTTATCGCAAACGGCGAAGAAGATGCTGGTTTTGCCGCCGCGCGATCTATCGCGGATATTATGAATATACAAACTGCCCTACAACAGATAAGGGTTTTCGATGGAAGGAACATGTCGGTTAAAGATTTTATACAGGATATAGTAATGGCAGCTTTAAATTTCCCACCCGAGTATGAGGGAACGCTAATTGCTTCTGTGCTAGGAAAATTGTCAGGAGCAGCAAGGGACTGCACTGACAATAAACAATTTGCTAGACTCACAGATATAATAGATTTGTTAAGAGAATGATTCGCGCCCGGTCAATCCTTTGAAGCTTATTATGGGGAAATCATGAATTTAAAAATGCATAAGAACGAAAACTTAGCTGACCTTTATGATAGGTTATTGAGACTACTTAGCGGGGCAAGTGCAGACTTACGCGCTACGTTCGACGCTAATACAGAGGCAATAACCATAAATGTGGTAAAGCATACGGCGTTGAAAACATTTGTTGAGGCCTTGCCTGATGAAATTATTAATGCGGTTAATGCACGCGCCCCTAGAAATTTAGAAGAAGCTTATAGATGTGCGAAGGCTGTGCAGGATAGAAAAATGAAACCCATTAACGGGGGTTCATACATCACCAATTACAACAACGAAAATCAGGGGGTCGGGCCCCCGCCTAGGGGAAGGCAAAATGAATCAAGAGATAATCGAGATTACGAAGATAGAAGGGATAGAAATAGGTATCAGGTTACAAATCGGTCTAGAAGGGGAAGGTATCAAGATGTAGGCAACTACCAGCCCATGTACGAGACAAGAAACGATAGAAGTTACGATAGAAACTATGGGAAAAATATTTATGGAGAATCCCAGGGGGACAATACGGGGCGCAGCAATGACTATGACGACACTAGACTTTATAATCCTAAAGCGAATAGCAATAATTGGGGAAATAGGCATCAAAGTCCTAGCAGATATTCGCAGGACAACCGTTATAACACCATCAGAACTATGTAGGGAAAGCTGGGAAAATAGATACTCAACCGATTATGGAAATGGAGAAAGAAACATTTATCAAAATAGTAGAGCAGCTTCAGTAGAAAGAGACAACACTAACCGTCCTTTAAACTGGGAGCTAGCTCGTCGGGGAGACGCAACGACGAGCTCGAACAACTCAATGCGTCCAACAGCGGTACGTTTCCAGGAAAACCCGTCATTTTCAAAATAAGCGAAACGGTCACAGAGTCGCCCGCAGTAAAATTACCGGGAAATTATTTGGTAGGGGGAAAAGCTAGTTTTTTGTAGATTCGGGGGCGGACATAAATATTATAAAAGCAGACGCTTTAAGCCCGGATGCACCGGTCGAAACCTCCGAAGCGTCATACATGACAGGAGTGTCAAAAACAAGGGTTTATACTTTGGGTACGGTTGATATTACTATATTTGACAAGCAATACACTTTTCATGTAGTAAAACCAAATTTTGGGGTCAAAACAGACGGTATTAGAGGAAGGCCATATTTAAGAGAAGAAAGGGCCAATATTAATTTTTTTTATAATTCACTAATAACTGCATCTAGACCGGTACAACCCATTCCATTCATAGATCAGGAATTATATGAAGCTAGACATAGTTTGAGGAAAGAGGTTAAACCAGTACCGCGTCTGTTTAGAATCAAGGCTAGAACTAGGCAAATAATAGACATTCCAGTAACCAATCAGAACCTTAAAGAGGGATATTTACCTAGAATAGAAGCCCCAGCCGGGTTAATGTTAGGCGAAGCTTTGGTAAAACAAAAAAGAGTAAAATGAAAAATTATGGCAATTAATACTACAGAAAAAGAAATCGAAGTAGCAATACTCCCTCAACAGCTTTACCCGTTTGATTATGTAGATGAAGAAGAAATTTTTAGCAATCAACAAGATAACCAACAAGAAATTAAGGAACAGAGGGTTAAGGCAATTCTCGACAAAATGAATTGAGAGGGTTTGAATGAAGAAGAATTGAGTTACGTAAAAAAATGGATAGATTTAGGACAAGATAGGTTTCTAGTACCGGGCGACAAACTGCCAGTCACGCCTTTAGTGAAACATTACATTCCACTGTCAGACGATAAACCAATAAAATGTAGGCAATATAGACAACCTCCTGAATATGAGGAAGCCGGAGCCAAACTTTTAGCAAAAATGTACGGAGATGAGTTGATCGTAAATTCAAATTCAAGTTACAATTCACCCGTCTTAATAGTACCAAAAAAGGCAGACAAAGAGGGAAATAAAAAATATAGATTAGTTATCGATTTTCGCGCGCTAAACGATAAAATGGAGGGGGACAGTTATCCAATGCCCCTGATTAGTACAATCTTGGAGAGGCTAGGGGGCGCTAAATACTTCTCCGTTTTCGATTTAGCTATGGGGTATCATCAAATAGGTACAGCAGAAGAAGACCAACATAAAACAGCGTTTTCATCAGGCAGGGGACACTACCAATACAAAAGAATGCCCATGGGTATTAAAAATGCGGCTCCCACATTTCAAAGACTAATGGATAACGTTTTGACGGGTTTACAGAGACCAGAATTGTTTGTTTACTTAGATGACATTATAGTATTCTCTGCCACGTTAGAAGAACATGATAAAACCATTATCCGCTTATTAGAGAGATTAAGAAATGCTAAATTAGCTCTACAACCGGAAAAATGCGAGTTTCTACGTAAAGAAGTAGCTTATCTAGGGCATCTAGTAGGCGAGGACGGAATAAAGTCTGACCCAAAGAAAATAGAAGCCATAAAAGATTTCCCCGCTTCAAAAAATCAGAAAACGATACGCGAATTTTTAGGTATCACTGGTTACTATCGAAAGTTTATAGCCAACTACGCTAAAATCGCGAAACCTCTATATGAGTTGTTGAAAAAGGATAAAATTTTTAAATGAGACTCAGAAGAAAGGAAAAGTCTAAGGGCGTTAAAAAGGGAGTTGTGTAGAAATCCAATTTTGCAACACCCGGACTTCTCAAAAATTTTTAAAGTTACTACGGACGCATGTGAACATGCTATTAGTGCAGTAATCACACAGGAAAAGGATGGCATGGATTTGCCAATTGCATTTTTTCTAGGACCTTGGTGGGGGCGGAAAAAAATTATGGCCCAACGGAAAAGGAAAATTTAGCTGTAATTTACGCGTTGGAAAACTTTAGGCCCTATTTATATGGAAGGAAATTCATACTAGCGTGCGATCACGAGCCATTAAAAATAATAAACGAAGCGAGGAAACCGACATCACGTATGACAAAATGGTTATTGCGATTACAGGATTACCATTATGATTTCGAATGTAACCCGGGAAAAATAAACCGTTGGTTAAGAGGATTATCGGAAAATCCAAAAGAAGAGAATGCAGATTCACAAGAAGAAGAATCTACAACTAGTGTTTAGGAAGTTAGTGATATAGTGGTTTCTAGCGATAGTTCAAGTGATGAAATAGAAAAAATTCAGAAACCTTTCATGTGCTCCCTATTAGTAGTGCGGCTAATTGTAATAAAAGGCGAGCTAGTGAAGTTTTAAATAATTTGCTAGAGAAAAATAAAGCGGGTCCTTCGACGGGTAAAACAAGAGAAGAACAGACAGAAAAGGGAGCACAAAATTATTTTAGAAATAGGGCTAAATCCGACACAAATGTAGATATTGAGCAAGGCACAGCAACAGAGAATAAACCCAAAAGGGGAAGACCAAAGGGGAAAACCAAAACTAAAGAGGCAATGCCGCCTGTGGATTTTACACCCCTTGCATCAAGGTTAAGGCCGAGAACTAAAACTCAGCCAGTAGTCGTTACGGAAGAAAACCCTAAAACTATTTATGATACACTCGTCTCAGAAAGCAGCGAATCAGATACGGAATCAGAAACTAGAGTAGAGGCAGAAGACGTACCCATTTTGCGAAAAAGCCATAGTATGTTACCGTCTTTAAATGACACGAATGAAGAGGATACTGATGACGAATCAAGCGATAGTGATAACACTGAGAGAGTTATACAGCTTATTAGGAGTGACGAAACCGTGGTATATTTAAGTCCACCCGTAGATACATCAGAAGAAGAAGCCGAAGAAGATAAAACGATGTGCGAAACCGTGAATAACACACAAAGGCCCAACAAAGAAATGGCAGATAGTATTAGAGAATCAATCAAGCGTTTCGATTTATCAATGGCCGGTCATCAATCATATTACTGGGATGATGAATTCGTTGAGGGATAATATAACCGGGATCAAAGTAGAACTAATTTACGAACCGGGGCATAGTGGAATCAAAGGCAACGAAGAAGCCGATAGATTAGCTAAACTAGCTATAGAATAGAAAGACGATTATTGTCTAAACCCAATAGATTAGTAAACTTAACTAAAAAGTAGTGTAAAATTTTGGTTGCAGAATCACAGCCGAAATGAAGGGGATAGCGCTATTTCTAACAGCGATTTTAGTAGCAGTCAGAGGACAAAATTCAGGCATCACTATAATACCAATGAACAAAAGTTCAGGCATTTATTACGAAAGAATATCCACGGTACTAAGAACCACCGGGTTTTGGAGAACGGCCATTGTATTAGACATGGAAGACTTTTTAGACCAACTACCAATTTTCGAAAAACACGTAATAGGAGCTAACGAGCCATGTAGGAAAATATTAGGCAATAATTGTCATCACTTCGCGGACACAGAAGGCTTGAAAAATAGGTTAGAGATAGCTAAATTGCACTGGAAAGAAGTACAAAGGGTTATTAAAGCTCTAAAACATACGGAATCAACAAAACAAGAATTCCTAAGTAACAGAATTAACAAAAGAAGTGCGCCACTAATGGGGATACTAGGAAAACTAATAGGACCCACTATTGGAGTTTTAACCTACGAAGAAGGAGAAAACTATAAAGCGGTTATGTTAGAACTTAATGAAGCTCAAAGAAATCTCTCTCACTTAATGGGTGAGCAAACGCATGTAGTCAGGGCGGAATTACACAAAATGTATGACATAGCTGAAAAACAACGCAATCAATCTCAAGAAGTCAAAGAAATTTTAAGAGCGTTTGAGGATGAGATATTACAGTTTAAAAATGAATTGAATCACGAAATGTATTTGAACAATATTAGAAACACCATGGAAAATTGGAACCGCGAAATAGGGATTTATGAACACGGTCTTAGTGAAACACTCGATTTATTGTATAAAGCGAAAGAAGGGAAATTGTCACCCAAATTGTTAACCGACGAACAACTAGTAGTCATAGCAACAGAGGCAAAAAATATTTAAAGGGGGTAGACTTCCCGGTACCGATAGATGACATAACATTTTCAGACGTGGATAACATCTCACAAACCAACATACATACTAACGAGAAAAATCTAATCATAACTTTGTACATTCCACTGGTGGAGGAAAGAATTTACACACTATATAAGATGCATGAAGTGCCAGTGGTACAAAAATCGGGAGAAAACGGAACCAGAGCGTATATATCGGCATATGCAAAATATCTAGCAATTACAGGGGATGAAAGATATTATTTCTATCTAAATGAGGAGCAACTTAAAGATTACAAGCGGATAAACGATAAACACATATGTTATCACATGCATGGAGTTTATGATATTTTATCTGTACCTGGATGTGAGGCAGAATTCAGAAGAAATCCAAATAATGCAACTCTAAAGATTTGTGACATCAGGTTTACTTAAAATCAACAACCCCTTTAGGATCCACTTATTACAACCGGGAGTTGGCTATATTCGCTTATCCATCCGGAAACAGTATATTTAAATTGCCCACAGAAGGAATCCGAAATTTACACTTTATCAGGTATAGGGATTGTACATGTAGAAAGAGAATGTATTTTCAAATTAGATACCATAGAGTTACCAAGTCTGCAAATCAAAGAGAATCCATATAGATATCTTTATAAACCCAAACTAAAATTAAAACTAGAAAATGTGTCATTGATATTAAAAGATGTAGGGCGAAAGATCATAGCAGTTGAAAACGACAAGTTCTTCTCGTGGAAAAAGTCGGATTCTGACGAAAAATTGAAACTATTAGAAAAAGAATTCGAAGAACAAAGTCAACGTATCCTGAACCAAAAACTCAATGACACATATTCCCCAATGATGATAGGAATTTGGGGTACGGTCACTACAATAGCAATTTTTCCCACAGTGGTAATTATCACGATTGCCTGTAAAAAAAGGCCCACAACCATAAACAACATTCTAAATGAAAAGAAAGAGGCAAATGAATTGCCCCTAAAAGAATTACCTTCTTTTGGAATTATCATTCCACCCGAAATAGACCAAACAAAAGCTACAACACCAACAAAAAAAGGGGTAACGGCTAGCACCTCGAAAACTATTCAAATATTGAGTTCGGAAGCACCTACGCCATTAGCAAAAAGAAGGACAGTAATGTGCCCCGACGTAAGAATACATTAATTAAAATAATTAATAAAAAAAATATTAAAAAAAAATATTAAATATAAAAAGAAAAAGGGTACGAAAAACATATTTTATTAAGGGTAGTTTTAGACACTTACGGGTAGTATTGGTATGGGGTAATGTAGATTAATCATTATTCCAATGGAATGTTTTTCATTTTATAAATTATTTAATTAGTGGAATAAATGACATTCATAGTAATAATTTAAGAAGAAAAAAATAAAGAACAGAGAACAAAAGAATAAATATAATTTTTTTTTGGTTGTTAGTTTAAAAAAAAAAATAAAAAAAGGGGAATTTGAATAAATAAAAAAAAAAAAAAAGATATAGAATAAAGAAAGGTAAAATAATCGCCATTAAAAGGCGTTAAGAACTATAAAAGAATTTACATAAAGTCACGCATGCAATAGACATAAGAGTAACAAAAAGGCAATGGAGAAAACAGAGAACACAGTAGGTTGCGAGTAACGTGTGTGAGAGAGAGAGAACGGGGAGCTGCAACGCGAAGTTTCTTTCTCTCTCGCACAATGTCAAGGGACGCGCGGGGAGCTTACACTCAACGCGTTTAGCGCGGACTCCCACCAGTATTATAGAAATAATACATTGTATTCAATGCATTTTTTTAAGGATAATAACCCAATTACTATAATGTTAAATGATTATTATTATTATTACTAACAAAATTTTTTTTTCTTCTCTCTTAATTTCAATGATTTTTTCTTTTTTCTCTCTCTCTGTTGTTACAAAATAGAAATAGTATACTCCGAGTAAAGTTTATTTTTTTTTAAAAAAAAGGGGTAACAAATAAGTTGAGTCATTTAAAAAAAAATATATATATTATATTAGTAGAGACACAACAAAATCAACATCGGTAATAATTTATTAAATATAACAATACGAAAAGAAATTTTTCTTAAACAAATTTTAAATTATTAAATTCTAAGTATGGCAACATTGTAAATAGCAGCGGGAAATTTGACACGCGAGAAACGCCGGCTTATTAAAAAAAAGGGGGTAGAGACTTAGTATAAAAAAAAGGAGAAGACAAACATTTCAGTTATTTTGTTTAAAATTTTTTTTTATTAAAATCAACAATGGGAAAAAGGGGTATTTCATTATATTTTTTATATATATATATATAGAAAATTCAATATAGTTCAATAATTTTCATTAATTAATTCTATATTTAATTTAAAAAAAAAATACGCAAGAACATCTATTGGTTAAAATTTTTTTGTTAAATTTAAAGTATAACAATGAAATAAAATCAGCATTCATGCCAAATGACCGGCATACGTAGAGCCCATCTCTAAAAACAAAAAAAAAACATTTTTTTTAAACAAAATTTTATTTAATTTAAAACAAAAAAATAGGAAAAGAATAAAGAAAAAGGGGTACTTACAGTCTCCCACTTACTGTCCACCAAAACGATTTCTTCCCATGCTTCTCTATATATCTGACAAAAAATCAATTCCAAGGCCGGATTGGTGGGACGTGGACCATAAGTCCTCGGAAAAGCTGGTAAGCTGGAATAGGGACTGTAAACAGAAAGAAAATATATTTAAGTTTAGAATTAAAATTTTAAATTTTTTTTTATATCTACTAACTTATGCAAAATTTCAAACAAATTAATTTATAATACTCACTAATTGGAAATATTAACGCCTAAACAACCCTGAATCTCCTCGATCTCTAAGTTATCAGGAACAACACAAGATGTTGGGTGTTGAAAAGACGCAGGAGCCTAGTAGCCGTGGTATTGATATTTTTTTTCAGTCCAACTCCAACGATACTCCTGGTGCCAAGTAACCTCTTCCACATCGCTTCTAACCGATCTCCTCATATCCACCAGATGCAAAGGCCATTTAGAAAATGAGGGGACTCTAACCACAGCATCCACCCACTCAGGAATCAAAATTTGAACTCTATAAACAAGTAGGGGGTCCTTTATGTTTATTTCATAAACATTATGCTTCCTCATAGTGAAGCAAAAAATTCGCTTCCTCGTGAAGGAAGCAATGAATTTGTCCAATTCAATTGATTCATTTAAAAACTTTCGAATTAAAAATGTTTTAAATTAATTAAATTTTTTGAAAAATAAAGAAAATTTTAATTAATTTTGAGTGTAACATAAACTTTATATATTAATTCTCAAATTTTAAATCAAATCTATACTTTATATATACCAACCAATTTGTTTCAATGCAGGGAATAAAATTATTTCATATATAAACATGAATTTAAATAAACACATCATTTTTTAGCTAAAATGAGAATTTTTAATTTTTTAACTTTCTTTAATTCTTTAAATTTCAATCAAATCTATACTTTATATATATCAATCGATTCATCTTGACATAAAGAAGACGATTATAATATATATTACCTTAAATTTTTCGATTTAAAAATTTTTTCAATTAAAAAAAATTTTTTGGAAAAAAGACGATAAAATTTTTTTTTTTGGGTATTTTTAAAAATCCTCTCGTCATTTTTGAGAGATTAATGTGTTAAATAAGCCTACCAAATTTTATCCAAATCCATTAAAACCTGTTAAAGATATCGTGTTCACAAAAACGATCCACACACACATACACACACACATACATCCGGACAATTGATCAGGATCTCATGTAACATGTTTCTATATAGAGGAAAATTTGTTTTCACCATTTTTAAAAAGTTTATAAACGAAAGGACTACATAGCTTCCTCCACGAGGAAGCAAAAATTAAATAAATAAAAGCAAATTTAAATAAACATAAATTTTTTTTTGGGTTATTATCGAAAAGGGAAGTAAATAAACAGAATACATACCCCCGACAACCACCAATCACTTTATCCAACTGTATTTTCTCCAACTCAAATCGCTTCCGCACTAGAAAACTCACCGCGTCCGTCACCCCACTCCTAACCAACTCAAGGGCCATCATATAGGAATCAAAAGAAAGGGAATTGGAGGACAGGGGCTGTTCAAAAATTACGTAACGCCGCAAGGGGGAGGGGGGGGGGTCAGCAAGAATACTACGCTGCGTTACGTTGGGGGAGGGGGGGGGTCAAAAAGATTTTTACGTAACGTTTCTGTTTTTGATGTCATGTGCAGTTTCATGAAGTGATTAATACAAATTTGATTTTCGCGCCACTATTATAGTAAGTATATAGTGCCATCAGTTCCGGTGGCGCAGTTGTCTTCTTTTTCTGCTTCTTTATCTACTACAAATTTAATTCGTGGTTAAACTTTCAGTGATTCCCAGGAAAATTTTGTTCGAAAAATTACGTTTTTCCAAATGTTTCAGTCATGAGTTAAACTAATATTGATTTTTCGGTTTTTAAGTATTGTTTAAGTTATTTAATATGTCATCTAAGCAAGGTGATTTGTATAACAAGTTTTTTGTCGCATATAAGCAACTTCATCATGAATTATCAGCACAAGAAGCACAACGTCAAACAAACGAAAAATGGAAAGAAGCTAAAGCGAAATTTTCGAAGTTCGAAGAGCTTGAATCTCACATAAATGAACTTCTTGATCAATACAGAACAAAAATGACAAAGTTAAAAGCTACAAGAACACTCCAGTTCTTTACGAAAAAGGTGGTATTTAAATTATTAATCATTTTAACATGTGACGCGTTTTGAAGAAAGCTTGAAAGAAAGCCTTACAAAAAATATAGAGTAAAAATAGAAACAGATCATCAATTTTCGAACAAACCATTGATGTTTATGACTTTATTAAATTATCAAAATATATAGATAAAACATTTTATTTCAGATTAAGTTAAAACTATAATAAACATAACCTATATTTTAATAAAAATAAAGCGCTTTTTTCAAAGCGCGTTAAATTTTGTACGGAAAATTTGAAATATATGTAAATTTTCTTGCTAGGTTCCTAATGAGATTCAAAATCCTGCTGCATCTACGTCTTCTACACCAGTAAATATGCCATCACTAACTTTCAATGAATCAAATGTAAATAATTCATCGATAACAAATATTACAACTGAAGCTGCAAATGAAATCGTCAATTCAGATCACGACAAAGGTAACTATTAAAATAATAAATATTTTATAAATATTGAAAAAAGTTTTTTAAATAACTTTTTACGATTATCTATTTTTATAATAATAATAAATAACAAAGGAAAATCATAATAAAAAATAACAAATAAATAATTTATGAAAATAATAAATTAATATATTACGATATTTGTAAATTCAAGTTTTTAATTTATGATTCTGAAAAAAAGTAATAATTGATTTACATATCTATAAACTATTTTAGATGTTGAATCGGATACTTCAGTTCAAGAAAGTACAGTTGAACGTGTTTATTCAACACCCGCTCAAGATTCAATTACAAGTCAAATTTCCGTAATCGAAAGTCAACTCAACGCTGCTTTAATGGCGAGAGACGCAGGGTTCATTGAAGACTCAACTGAAAAAACTATCATCAGCTTAAAAAAAAAATTATCGGAGAAAAAAAAATCACTTTCATCAATTAAAAAAAATGCAAGTCGACAAAAAAAATATAGAAAGAATTTTAAATCGAAAGTTAAACGCTTATGCGACGAAAATCCGACAACAGCTAAAGAATTGAAAATTCGCAATAAAAATGAATCAGGCAGATCACGGATAGAAGAAGATCAGCCTGAATTTCTTCGAGTTATAGCTGAAATTGCTACATTTGGCGCATCAGCCGATCCCCGCCGAAGAACAGTAGATGTGAGAAGTTGTAAGACTCTCAGGAGTATGTACGAAAATCTATTAGAAATGGGGTTTACATGCTGCCAAACAACAGCATATTACAGATTGGTGCCAAGAAATCGAACTTCAATTGAGGGTAAGCGACATGTCGTTACTGTTCCCGTTAAATTGTGTCGAGCTCAAACTGATCTCCACAAGGAACACCCTGATCAACAGTTTTGCGTCGCCTCCATCAGGTCGCTTGAAACTTTGGCATCGATGCTTGGTCCAGAGGAAATATTATTTATTTCTCAAGACGACAAAGCGCGGGTCCCTATAGGGATTACAGCTGCGAACAAACAAGCGCCATTTTTAATGAATATGGAATATCGCATTCGACTCCCCGATCATGATTGGGTTGTTGCTGGTCAACATAAATTAATCCCCTCTGTGTACGCTATTATTAATGTATCGAAAGACTTGATAGGCCAGCCGGAATCTGTTACTTATTCGGGTCCTACATACGTGGCCATCAGAAGTGGAAAGCACTCTTCCTTCACAGCCACTTCACATGCTGAAGATTTCGATAAAATTCTACAGATCGACACTTTTTCTCAGTTTACGAAAACATCTGACGGATTTATAAAGCCTGTAGTAATTATTACATCTGACGGAGGCCCTGACGAGAATCCTCGTTATCGAAAAGTAATCGATTCAGCAATCAAACATTTTAAGAATTACGATCTTGATGCGGTATTTATTGCGACCAATGCACCTGGAAGGAGCGCGTTCAACAGAGTTGAAAGAAGAATGGCTCCTTTGAGTAGGGAATTATCTAGAGTTATTATACCACACGATCACTTCGGTTCGCATTTGGATTCACGTTGTCAAACTATTGATGAAACCTTGGAAAAACGAAATTTTGAATATGCGGGAAATGTGCTGGCTGAAATATTCCGAAAGAAAAAGAAAAAGAAGCAGAAGATGAATTAGAGGAAGAGGAGGAGGAAGCAGATGTATCATCGTAGCCTAGTCAATTATGGTACTCAATTCACGTCCGAGAAAGCCAGTATTTCCTTCAAGTAATTAATAATTATATAAATGTAGTTTACTATTGCTTCTATTTTATCAATCTTTCATTTAAACAAATTATTTTCAGATTTCGAAATGCAATGACCAATCCTGTTGCCTTCCTTTTCGGAGCTCACTGCGCTTAAGGGGTAACACCACTCTAGAATTTTCAAAAAAACGATTTATTTTTTTTTTTGTTAAAATGTACTTTAGCATTGTAGAAACAATAGGCAGGTGATCCTATGACGAAAAAAAATTTATTAACCCTTTGAGTGTCACTAATGCACCATATAGGCACTGAACAACGCCTTTGAAAAAATCCATATTTTCAAAAAAAAAAAAAAAATTTCAAAATCTGACTACAGATTTGTAATCAGTGACCCCAAAAACTATAGAATTCGTCATGAAAAGCTTTAAATTTGTTGTACTCCGGAAATTATGAATTTTAGAACATTGTAAAGGTCTGCTGGCCCATTGTGTGTTCGTTCTACTTTAAACGCGTTTTTCTCGAAACCACTTTTTTCAAACTGGGAGGACGGATTACTCGAACACCGTTGCATGGATTGATCTGAAATTTTAACAGTAACTACACAATAACCTTCTTTATGGAACTACGTAGCCGTTTTTTGATTTAATGTAAACTTTTTTTTTTATAAACAATTTACTGCTTGTTTTTTGGCAAAAAATCGATTTTTTTTTTCAAAGTGCTACCATTTGTACAAATTTTGATTTAAAAAAAAACCCCTACGTAGTTCCATAGTCAATAGGGTAGAGATTCAGAAAATTCTTGGATTTTTGTTCTAGGTCTTACACCTTTCTAGAAAATCGTCCTCCCGTGTAGGTGTTTTAAAAATTCAAGATTTTTGAGCCGGACTCTATCGCCGCCATTTTATATTAAAATAATAATATTAAATTTATTTTTTATACTTGAATATGTGTTAAATAAACCTATCTGAAGAAAAATCCTATTCCTTTTATCCTACTGCAAATATAAATCGTCAAAGTTAGGCTATTTTTCTTACCGCTAGAGTGGTGTTACCCCTTAACTCTTACTGCAGGATTTTTTCCACCACCTTATCCTATTGTTCATCAGCCCAGAGTAACAATACCTGCGCCAAAAGATGGTCTTAAATTGAAGCCAGCTTCACTTTTAACTCGCCTAAGCATTAACCTCAAGCCTGTTTGTGAGGAATTTCGAAAAATTCCTTACGACTTTTATTGTCCATCGCTACAAGATGTGCTTCAAGATCGTGTTTGCAGCGATTGCGGATTATATTTTGCTTCAAAGAAAAGCTTAGAAGAACACAAGAAAATTATGCATAAAAAAGTAAGTCTTCGTCGCTCTAAAATCGCACCTTTAACTATTGTGACAAGAAGACGCAAAGAAATTTTATGCATTATTAAGAGGAATTCTTCAAGAGGAATCTCTGCAGAGTGGCGAGATGAAAGTGACGTGGAACTGCCTTGCAATTTTATCAAAGATTCTTCCACCACCGAATCCGTACGGGTAATCGAAAACATTCCTGAATGGTTAACGTCACCTTGGATGGAAAATGACTTTTAAATAAGTTTTTACTTTTATCTACATGCCAAAAATCGAGGCCAAATTTTAAATTAAGTTACGAAAGTTAAATATGATAAATAAATATATTATAAATTATGAAAACAAATATTTTAAATTTCCTTCTCAAACCAAAATACTAGATAAAGAAAAAACTACGTAACGTTTGAGGGAGGGGGGGGGTTTGCGAAAAGTTACGATCCGTTACGTGGGGGGAGGGGGGGTCAAAATTGCTCGAAAAAAGCGTTACGTAATTTTTGAAAGGCCCCACATAATATTTGAATAATTACACAGAGAAATTTCAAACAAAATAACAGATGAAATAAAATTTTGAATTAAAGCTGAGAACTTGAGAAAGACTACAGAAAGACTGGTCACGCAAGGCAAAACGAACACTTAAAGGAAACACTTTCTGCAAATTAGCAAAAAGTAAAAGAGCGTTCAGCAATTTTAGCATAAAATTTGATACGAAATTGAACACAGTATCATGAACTAAATAAATTTAAGTTAAATTAATTGCAATACATTCTATACTTTTATTTTAAAAACAGTAAGTAGTTAAAAAGAAAATTCATTTTGTTCAGCTGTACAATGAAATTACCATATTTCAAAACAATTTTTAAAAAATCAACATTTAAATTACTCTGAAACTAAGAAAAAATAAATTTTATTTTTAATATATAAGTATTATTTAGGATATTTAAGTAAAATTATCATAAACAATTCTAAAAATTTTGTTTCAAAATCATATTATTTTTTTTTCATTCATTCCTTTTTAAATATCAAATCTTCAAAAATAAATTTATTTACAACAAAATTTCAGAATAATTAGTGAAAATTCTGTTTTATATTTAAAGGTAGTATATCAATAGATATTTTTGGTCAATTATCCAACAATAAAATTTGATCACATATTATAATTCCAATAATTAAAAATGAATAAAATTTTTTTTTATTGTTAAACTAATTAACTTCTTTATAAAGGGCTGTCAAGGGACGACAGCAAGAAAAAGAGAGGGTTAGGGGTTGGAGAACATTTTTTTTTTAAATACTTTATCTCCAACATTTTTTTTTGTATTATTATTTTATATATACATACATATAGCCAATAAAATATTTTTTTTTCTCTATAATTTGAAACAAAACAGCTATCAATTGTTTTCATTTTTTTTTCGGGCATTCATCAACAAAAATATATGTATGGACACGTATAGAAATATACAACACATTTTTTTAGGTAAAAGAAACTAAGTGTCAATATTTCAATTTTCTTTTTAATTATTTTAAAATACATCCATACACTTGAATTTATGTGTTATTTTTTTTTAACTTGAGCAAAATTAGTAAACTATTAAAATTGATAATTATATAATAATTCTAAATTAACCAAACTTAAAAAAATATCAGCTTCTAATTTTTTTTATTTTTATATACCAATTTATAACGTAATCAAAACAATGAAATTTAATAAATTGCTGGTTTTTATTTTATTCTTTTATTTCTCAATTTTTTTTTAAGAAAAATATCAGTTTTTATTTTATTATTTCTTTCTCCATGCACAACATTTTTTTTAAGGACGAGAACTTATTTGACCTATCCCTAAAAATCTTCCTAAAACAAAAAAAAAGAGGAAACGACTATTTATCATTATAAAAGGAAAATCAGTTCTCGTTAGAATTTTTGTTTTCAGCTATGCTACATCCTACAACATTTTTGCGATCTTGGACAATTTGTAAACATTTAAAAAATGTAAAACCACTAAAGGACTCTTTGTAAAAAAAAATTATAAATAGATGACATCACACCTACACAGGCTGCCAAGGGACGTCAGCCAGAACAAAGGGGGGTTTTTTGTTACGGACGGATTTCCGTAATATTTTAAATTTTTTTAACATAAATATTATTTCTTAAAAATAATACTTATATAATTAACGTTACAAATACTTTGTCAAATATATACCTACATCTATACAACACAAACACACACACATACTAAGTTTCGGACACTAGAATATTCCAATATTATTTCTAATTAATTCAATAAATATTTATAATTTCATTTTTTTTATTTAATTTCTAAATCAAAATTATTTCGCAAATGAATTCAGATTATTGAACCTCATATTGCGAAATAATTTGAACTAAATTATCGATCGATTGCACAAGTTGTGGAACATACACCGTATAGAGTTGCCACATTATTTTGGAAAATGAGGAAACATATATACATAGTATACCGATAATACAGGTGGTTAAACCGATCACGCCACGATTAAAATGCAAGTTTTGCTAAAACGAGGTGTTGATTGCAAAATCAACCCTCCGACCACCTAAAATTAAATACTAAATGGGTGTGATCGTTGCCACCAAATTATTGTTCAAGGAGTCTTATTTTGTATTTCCCGCAAGGCGGACGTATTTCCCGCGAGAAGGCGGAAGAATTGTTATAAAGTTTTGTGCCCACTAAAGGTGGTAGAATTAGTTATTTACTCCCCTCAGTAAGGGTAGAGCTTGTCAAATTATTCTGAAATTATAAAGTGTTATTCCACAATTTGTGAAGTCGTCTATCATATAAAAAAGTTCGTTGAAAAAGGAAGATTATTTTACCAAGTATAAAGTGTTATCAATATAAAAAGTGCAGAATCCTTAATTCATAAATTATTATTGTTTGTTATCTCCACAATTGTTTATATTTCAACTTAACTGTTTATAAATTCAGAATTGGTGAACCCAATATCCTGAATTTTTAATGAACAGAAATTGAAATATTGAAATAATTGTTCAAGGACAATAGAATAATACAAGTTTGTTAAAAAGCAAATATATAAAATAAAGGAAGGTAAAAAGATCGACTTCCTCATACCACGGAGTCGTATGACAACCAAGAGTTTTAAAATCCTCAAAGAGTTAGAAAAGTAATGTTCTGGATTTACATACACTATTTGAAAATTACTAAATCTCATAAACACACGTCATTTACTCTAATTACACTAATTATTTTCTTGTTGCTAAAATTTTTATTTTATTATTGGTTATTTTCATTTATTGTACTTACAATAAATGATATTTTTGTGAGACTTGAATTTAAGATTCAAGTAGCTTAAAGTAGTATCTGTTTTTAATTGTAATCATTTTTATATTAAAGATTTAATCGGGGAATTAATTAATTAAAATTAACTTTGGGGGTTGTATGAATAAATAGATTTCTTATTTTATGTTAATTCAAGTTTGATTTATTTAATTACCTTTACATGCATTTGTCTCATTTCTTTCTTTGTAATCATTTTCAATAAAATACCGTCTACCCGGGGGTGTTGAATGAATAACACTCTGGGTGACAGTCCACTACCTTTTTCTAACTTGCTTTGCGAAGAGCAATTACGTTTTCCGAATAAGCGGAATTGTTGAGTAATAAAAATTAGTATTTTTTTTCTAAATATTTATTATTTCTCTTTGAATTATTTATCTGTATTATTTATTTTTGTTAATTAACATCCGTCTTTAACACATAAATTTTGCATTTTGCCTTTATAATTTTTAACCCCTTCGCAGTCTAGTTAAAAATCACTAATAGGCCTAATAAGGTTCTAAACAGAGCTTCCTAAAAAATTTGATTTTATTGTATTTAAGATTTTTGGGTTCATCTCTCATCAAATTCGAATTCAGCGACCCCGAAAACCCCCGAGAAACAAATTTCGACCTAATCGCATCAGTCTCGAAATTATCCGCCATATTGGGTCGCCATATAGGATCCACCATTTTAAATTTTGAAAATCTGACGTCATATTTGTAATTAGCAACCCAAAAAACCTCTAAGTAACGAGTTTCAAGCGAATCGAATAAACTTCTAAATTTTCATGGTCGCTATTTTGGATCGGTCATTTTGAATATTTTGAATCTGACTTCAAATTCGAATTCAGTGACCCCAAAAACTTCAGTATATTTATCACCAGTTAAATCGATTTATATTTAGTATTATTATTTTATCAAAAATTCGCAGAAAACTTTTTTTATAAGATATGACGATTTCTGCTAAAAAAAACCGTCTGCTATAAGAAATATATGACTTTAATTTTGAGGCCACTATTTATTTTGTTAATTTAACATGTTAAACTGTATAAAAAAATTAGTTTGAACCTTAAAATAAAAAATTTTCCAACTCAACTTTTCTGGATGCTGAATATGACAATTTAAATGAAATGAGCCGTATACGTAATGTTTTTCGCCATAGTTTGGTTCACAATTTATCATTAAAAATTCGATTAGTAACCACAAATGAACAATTGCTTCTCAATTCTTGAATACAATCAACATAATTATCCTTACGTTGAACTAATCTTAGGTTATTTCATATCACATAAAGGTAATTTTCTTATTGATCACACATTAACAATAAATTTGGTAAAAGAATCATCAATATGATCGTTTGTATTGTAACGAACCAAACATTATTTTTATATTCGTCTACTTAGTTTTTATTATTATCGAGTTTCCTCCGATTTCATTCTCCCTTATTATTAAAATATATTATATTATCATATTCAATAATATTCAAACCAACGCGGGCTACCAACTAGGTGGCGCGCACGATCGTCGTCCAGCTGACGACGGACCGCATGGTCTGCGGCAGATAGATTGATGCAAGCGTCGATATACGATACATGTTTTTCTCGCGACATATATACGAAATATATTGTAACCGCGACATATCTTTTCTTGTTAAGAATTATTATTGCGAATAATAAACCAAAGTTTGTGTTATTCTACTGCTTGGATATATACTTAATTTGTGTCTCTGACCTTTTTCACTTCGCAATTCAATCAATAGCGGATCGATAACCAAGGATTGCTGCGTTCAACACCGGTAAGTTCACTCTTATTCTGGCTGTTCTCATCTGGTCTCGAATGGCGAATCACATAGTCGCTTTGGATTGCATTTCATCGAGGAAGAGTCAATTTCCATTGTTATAAGATCGCATTCTAATGTGCTACCCCTTCCGAGTCCTACCCACGTCACTTAAATTATTAAAATTTTAAAATCTCGCGAAAGGGTCGCTACATTTATGGCGCCCAACGTGTGTTAATTGTCGGATTAACATTTTTATTTTCAAGCCAAAATGTGCATCGCTACATTTATGGCGCTCAACATATGTTAAAAAAAAAAAAAAAAATTCTTTTTTTTCTCATATAAAATTATTTTCCCTTTTTCTTTTACGCGACTATTCTTGCTGGAAAATTCCACAGGTTTCCAAAATGGCGTCACCACGTGGCCTTTTCAGGCAAAGAATCTCGCATTTATTTTAGTGTTTTTTCGCGATAAAAATTAAAAATTAAATCTATAATCTTCTAATAAAGATTAAATAATTTTTTTTTTTTTCTCGCAATAAACACAGAATAAAGGAATCGATCTTACAGCAAGCTCTCTCTCAAAATATATAAACGATCCTGCTATTCTAATAATATAATCGCACGCTCGCATCTCTCTCAAATTTACGCTTTTAAAAAAAAAAAAAAAAAATGCTTTGTAAATTATAAAAGAAAAATATATATATGTATATAAATATATATACACTGTACTTGCCTTTATCGCATTAAATATAAAATTAATTCTTTTGCGCATGAATTTTTGCTTCTGCTTCGCCAAAAAAAAAATAAGTATATATATAATTTTGTTTTCCTTGCTTCTGCTACGCTAAAATAATTTTTTCTATTATTATATAAAAATTGCGAATAACTAATTACTATGTTAAATTACATCAACCATGAGTGACAAAATTTTATTACGTAAAAATTAATAATAGTGGCCACATTCCCTTTTGCCACAATCGAACGGGTGATCTACAGGCTCAATCGCGTTAATCAAAACACAGCTGTGTTTATTTTCACAACTCGACTCTGTCTCTTGGTCACTTATCAATTTCAAACGAAATTATACTGCCTACAAAATTTTGCTCTTTAAATTAATATTTGAATTTTAAAAAAAAAAAAAATTTTTTTTTATCAAAATTAATTTACTAAATTTTAACAAATTGAAAATTTTTTTTTCCCCTTATTTAAAATCACATTAAAATTTTTTTTTTCTCTCTAAAAATTTTTTTTTTCCTCTAAAAAAAAAAAAAAAAAATGACACGAAAAGACGGTCATCACAACCCACACAGCAAAATGACCACGAGATCACAGACAGGGACGTTCGAATCCCAAAGCAGGATACCCCGAACACCACCATCTGGTTCTCAATCACAGGAGACCCGAGAACAAAACCCAGCGGTTCCCAACCCCGAGACAAGTGAGGAAATCAGCGACGAAGCGCAAAGCCTTCCCAACCTAACACAAAGCGTTAACCCCGAAACGCAAAGCGCTCGCGATACAACGCAAAGCAGTACAAGCACACAACAAAACGCTTGGACTGAACCCCTCAACTCTCTCAGAACAGGAACAATCAAAAAAATCCAAACTTACACACAAGACTGTGAAAAGCCCACAAGTAGAGATACACCAATCACTCATTCGCAATTTAAACAATTTTTAAATCATTTTGAAACAATTAATACTAATCAATCAGAACAAAATAATGAATTTAAAAACGAAATTAAAAGCATGCTCGAACGTCATCTAAAAAATTCTAACACGCAAATACAAGACCTATACGCGAAAAATTGTCGCGAAATCAATGCAATTAGAAGTGAAACTTCTCAAGCTATTGAAAAATTCCGCACAGAGACAACCACCGCGATAGAGAATTTGTCACAAAAAGTTTTTGAATTACAATTAAAACAAATTCAATCTCCCTGGCGTGACTCACGATGGGAATCCATAGACAATCAATTCGATGCCAATGGATTAAACATATCACAACTAACCGCGCTGCCCCCCACCACTACTACTATTACTACTACGGTGACCACCGCGAATACAACAGCAGGCGCAGTGCCGAGTAGGGGAACATCAACTACATATACTTTCCCCCCACTCAATTTTGGAACCCCCTCCATAAGAGCAACTCGCCCTCCACGCACATTACAATTTAACGATGTACTTAACCAAAAAAGTCAAACATCGACATTGTATAATGCCCCACCCACACAATCGCAACAAGCAGCGCCACCTAACCCCATCGCGCCTCCACCGCCATCACCCAGAAACTTTTTACCAAATTTGCATAAAATAATAAAATCATGGGAATTAAAATTTCCAGGTAAATTAGATGCAGATGAATTTATCGATGAATTCGAACGCAAATTAATAGCATCCGCGATCGATCCGGACGACGTATTACAAACGTTATCCCAGGTCTTTTCGGACAAAGCGTACACATGGTTCGCGACATTCCGAACTACCTGGCAAACGTGGGCTGAATTCGCAGCCAAATTTCGAAGAACATTTGGCGACGCGAATGACGATCAACAGATCACAAATAAAATTCAGCGCGCGGTACAACTTGAAAACGAAACCGGAATCGAGTTCGTCATACGGATAAGCGCGCTTTTTAATAAATTACA
Source organism: Leptopilina boulardi (assembly GCF_019393585.1). Classification (NCBI taxonomy): domain Eukaryota; kingdom Metazoa; phylum Arthropoda; class Insecta; order Hymenoptera; family Figitidae; genus Leptopilina; species Leptopilina boulardi. The sequence continues at coordinate 422,629 of NW_026137978.1, forward strand.
GCAAAAAGTTCCGGAAAAGAATCAACTTGATAAAATCTATTCGGCTCTTCATTCCGAATTAATTTTACAGTTTGACCGCGATAGTTTTTTAACTTTCGATGATTTAATTGCACGAATCAGGAAATATGAAGAAAAAATTGCAACAATGCAATTAACGAATAAATTACGAGAAATAGATTCAAAAAAATCTCGTAACGCGCGCGGAAAAAATCAGTTAAACGCAATAGATACACAACCACCTCCTACTGACCAAACTCCACAAACAACCGCGCTTACAGAAAATAAACCGGAAACAAAAGCGAAACAAAATAAAAATAATAAAAAGGAAAACAAGGCAGAACCAGAAACAAATTTAAATAAAATAGAAATTTACAAAAAGCAATTAAATAAATTAGAACAAAAATTATACGGCGATAAAACTAAAACCGAAACTTCAAAAAGCGATAACGAAAAGGTGAAAAAACAAAATCACCCATCCCCACCAACTACCCGTAAGTCGCGCCACCGCTCTACTTCAGGATCTTCACGCTCATCTCGCTCCGCTTCATCGCAGAAAGGGGGGGAGAGACGTAGATCGCCTGCGCGCAAAGGTCGGGATCGCGACGAGAAATCATACAAAAATGACAGTCGCGGTAATAGTTATCGAGGCGGAAAAAGAAATAATAACCGAGGTCGTGGTAACGGCTGGAATGGTTATGGTCGTGGTTACAACCATAATTATGATTATTATCAAAATTATCAAAATGGCCTACCATTCCCACCAAACTACCCACCGAATTACCAAGAAAATGCACAAGCGACGCATCCCCTCCCAGGTCCGCAAGCGCCCTCGCATCCTTTCATGCCACCATGGTTTGGTAATTACAATCGCGATTTTCCTCCTTTCGGTCAAAATCCGCCAAAAAACGACAAGGATGCCAGGAGAGAATAAATCTCCCTGGCGAAAAATTAGTAAATAAATGCGATAAATACGGACAATCAATTACGAAAAATACTAATAATATCGTAAATTCAAGTAACCGTGATAAAGTGCATTCTAACGTAACCCCGAACGTCAGCCACGCCACCCGCGAATCAACGTGTATCTCTCAAAATGCATTAACGCTTACTCAAGCATATGCCGGTAGAGATTACACTAGTGATTCAGAGAGTGAGTATGACGACGCGATTTATTCGGAATCTGAGACGGCGTACACCGACTACAGCGACGAGCTCCCCACTACCGAACAACAATGTACGGTAGGACCGAGCATATCCTCGCTGGCGTCACTGCCAACAGCTAGCTCGACTACTTGCTTTTCAGCGACAGTTGACAATGCCAAGTGCAGAGTACACAAAGGGCCCGCATTGCCCTATCCCTCTCAAACGCGTAGCACTATAACAACTATTGTTAAAATAGGCGGTAAAGAGAATATAGGCCTCTTAGACACAGGTAGCGATCGCACCTTCATGTCAGGAGAATTATACGATAAATTAAAAGATTTCGCGAACGGTGAACCTATTTCAGACGAGATAACGCGCGCCGGCGTACAACTCGCTCAACGCGATCACGTAGCCTCGCCCCGTTTCTCAGTAAAATTCAAAGTACAAATTAATGATTGTATTGGCGAATTGTGGTTTACAGTCCTGGACGGACTTACAACACCAATAATTCTCGGTATGGATTTTATAACCGCGTGGAAAGTCATTATAGACGCCACACAAGGTAACTGGTCCATCGAAGGGTCAAAAATACAACGCTCATTAGGTTCCACTATAAACTCGCGCAGTTCTCTAAATTCAGTGCAATTAATCGAATTAACAAATGAGCAACGTAAAACACTCGACGAATTTATTGAGAAGAAATTATCAAATTTCGCCGCGTATACCGGTATTACTAACTTAACGACACACGTCATCGAATTAGTTGACGAAACACCGATTAAGTTAAAACCTTACCGACGTAGCGCCGAGGCGAATAAAATTATTAATGAACAAATTGATAAATATTTAGAAAAGAAATTTATAATAAAAAGTAATGGTCGTTACGCAAGTCCGGTCGTTTTGACATATCGCAAAGACGGTAGACCAAGAGTCTGTATAGATTACCGCAAATTAAATAAAAATACAAAGAAATCGGCATATCCGTTACCGCGAATGGATACAATTTTGGACGCATTATCTGAGGCCAACGTCATTAGTACAATAGACCTCACTGATGCTTTCCATCACATTCCGATAGATCCAAAGTCGCGCGAGTACACCGCTTTTGTGGTACCCGGTCGTGGACAATTCGAATGGGTTCGAATGCCGTTCGGTCTTACAAACGCACCGGCCACCTTCCAAGCATTAACCGATCGTCTAAAAGAACGATTCGTAAAGTACATTCGCGATAACAATCTACCAGAAAGATTCACCGATCAGGTTCACGCGTACTTAGATGATTGGATAATTATCTCGCGTACATTTGAGGAGCACCTCCTATTATTGGACATAGTGTTCAATATTCTACAGGAAGCAGGACTCTCGATTAATAAAGACAAGTCTTATTTTGCAAAGTCCTCTGTCGAGTACCTAGGATTTATCTTAGATAAAGACGGCCTCAAACCGAACCCTAAGCGAATCGAACCAATACTTGATCGTCCGATCCCCAAAAATCGAAAAGAATTACGACAATTCAACGGCTCAGTGAATTGGTACCATCGCCACTTACGCAACATCGCGCGAGTGCAAGGGCCGCTTAACAAATTAGCTAGCCCTAAGGTACCTTGGGACTGGACCGTAGAACATGAAAAATCGTTCAAAGATGTCAAAGAATCGTTAAAGAATGCCTTGACTCTTGTCGCGCCGCGACCCGGTTTACCATTCGTTTTGTACACAGATGCCAGTGATACAGGCATTGGTGCAATTTTGACGCAAAAAGATGGTGAACGCGAATATCTTATTACGTGTCTGAGCAGACCTTTAAGGGGTGCGGAATTAAATTATACCACCACCGAAAAGGAATGCTTAGCCGTAATTTTCGCGATTAAGAAACTTCGCTGCTATCTCGAAGCCACAGAGTTTACGGTTATAACCGATCACTCTAGTTTAATTTGGCTGCAAGGGATCAAAGATCCGCGAGGTAGACTTGCGCGATGGGCTCTCGAGCTTTCTGCAAATCAAGTCAAAATTGAACACCGCAAAGGTACAATGAACGAGGCCCCGGACACTCTCTCTCGCCTATACGAAAGTATCTCAGAAGACACGCCCCCTGCGCGGCTGAATGTCATTCGTGACCAATCGTGGTACGATGAGATGGTAGCACACGTGCGAAAAACCCCCACGCGCTACGAACGATACAGGCTTGACGCGAGTGATATGTTATTCTATTACAAACCTAATCAAATTAAAGAAAGCATTGGCGACAATAACGCCTGGAAAAAGGTATTAAAAGAAGGTGAAATTATCCCTATAATAAAACAATTTCATGATACACCGCAATCGGCACACCAGGGAATCAATAAAACATATCACGCGATTCTTAACCTTTATTATTGGCCCGGTATGCGTGAAGACATTAAGCGTTATATCAGCGAGTGCGAGATATGTCTTAAATGCAAACCGAAGAATTCTCCACCGCAAGGCTTAATGTACCCTCGCAAAATTAAGGAACCATGGGAAATAGTATCGCTCGACATTATGGGTCCTCTTCCACGATCTAAATCGGGTAAACGTTATATCTTAGTTTGCGAAGACATGTATACTAGATACATAGATTGTTTCCCATTATCGGCAGCGGACGGACCAAAAATAGTAAGGTCATTAAACACCCTTATCAATAGATGGGGAGTCCCTAGAATCTTTCTAACCGACAATGGAACAGAGTTCATAAATCGCAATATCACGAATTTCATAAATAAAATCGGATCTGAACAGCGAACTACCCCAGTGTATCACCCACAATCCAATCCGGTAGAACGCGTAAATCGCAACTTGAAAACTATGATTGCTAGTCTTTTAGGCGAGGATCATCGCGAATGGGATTTCCTTCTAGAAGAAATACAATTCGCTTATAATAACACAACACACTCTTCCCTCGGCGTTACACCCGCGTATATCAATCATGCCCGTGAATTGAGACGCACTGGCAAACAATTGACTGATGTAGACGATGACGATATAACTTCAGTCAATAGCGCTAATGATTGGCTCGAACGCGTGAAACGTATAGATGCGCTTCGATCAAAAGTTGAGGCAGAAATGTGCAAAGCCGCCAAGAGACAGAGTAAGAATTTTAACAAAAATCGCAAAAATAATACTAATTTTGAGCTTGGAGATCACGTGTTCTTTCCAAATAATATTCTCTCCAACGCTGCACGAAATTTTAGTTCCAAATTGGCACCGCGATATAGAGGGCCAGCCATTATTCAAAAAAAATTGTCACCTATGGTAGTTGTTATCGGCGATATGCATGGCAAAGCTTTTGGTAAATATCATGTAAACGATTTGAAACTTGCCAAAAAAGGCCTTAGGTCGCGAACTACGTTGTTTTCTTTTACAGATCCATCACAGCCATGAACACCAGCAACAGCACCGACGCGACAATTTCTACCAACATCTCGGAAATCCCTATGGTACGTCTGATACCCTCTGACGACGAACAAAATGCATGCGCCAGCCCTGAGTTTGCTGAAGAACCATCAGGTTTAATCGCGATCAACAAGATAGACTTGGAAAGTCTGCTCAATATGCGACGTGTCTTGGCGAATCAAGTCTTTAACGCGAATACAGTCATCGCGACGCTACGCCAAGAACTCCAACAGGTCAAGGCATCACCCGTATCAACCACTGCAGAAGAAATCACCGCCAACTACAAACTCCTCGCAGAAGTAGTCAAAGAACGGCAAGAACTCTCTTCGCAAGTTGCCAATCTACAAAAAGAGGCCGATCAATATAAGAAGAAGGCTTCACAACTACAGAAGGACGTTGACTCATATGAAAAAGATTATAATGATCTTGAGGCAGATTATTATTACATGAAGAACCTTCACAAACGAACTCGCGATCTCTTCAAACATAAGATATCCGAGGTATTTAAAATGCAGAGTGAACTACGAGAAATTCGCATTCGTCCACGAGCTCCAGAAGGTTGCCTCAACTGCAACGAGACAGGACATGGGTTTAGAATCTGCAAAAAGCCCTACAACCAGCGGTTTTGCCAGAAGTGTTCCTGCCCAGACTTCAGCACTTCCGAATGCCCATGGCCTCATGTTCCTGAGGAGAAATTTGATGTCCCCGAAAACGCGAGATGCAAAGGATGCTGGAGACCGAAAAATCTTCCCCATACCAGTTGCGTTGAATGCCGCAAGAGACTCATCGCGAATGGCATCCTTCAGAGAAACGCCTCGATGCAGGAGTTGGAAAACCAACTCAAAGAAGCTAAACTATCCACCGCTTTAGTTCCAAAGGATGTATCCAAAGGCGCTGTCCGGAAGGGATCCCGAAATGCATCAATCACACTTGCAAGCCGGGAAACACTTCCACAACGCGTTCCTCTGGAATCCGCGATCGCTCTACCGGAAGCGTCAATTTCTGCTCACTCAGGGTTGCCAAGAATTGTATCAAACATGTTGTCACCTTGTGAATCAGATGAAGATAATTTAGCATTATGGCAAACTCTCTCCGAAGTCATAAAGCTCAACATTGAGAAACAAGAGGACAAAGAAGAATAAAAAGTCTCTTTTCTTATTTTCGCGATAACCAAAAATAACAGCTTTCTTTTTATAAAATACTCAGTAATTTAGTATCAAAAAATTTAGCATTAATTTGTATTTTCTCAATTACGTCTAGTTTCTTTTAATTTAAGAAAATAAGCGATTAATAATATACATAAGAGAGAGAAAGCGACTGTGATACATTCGCCATTTATAAAGATTTACATTATATATTTCTCGAGTTCATATTTATAGACCCGAAATAAGGGTGAACTTATTTGCAATTATTTAAAGTTAATTTTTATACTTTTACTTTGATAATTATTTCAGTTTTTTCATTTAAGTTATGACCAGATTAGACGCGACTATGATGACCAAATAGTGATCATATTTCGCCAGAACAGGGTGAACGCAAATGAATCCGGAGGTAACTGCGAAATAGGAGAGGGGAGTGTAACGAACCAAACATTATTTTTATATTCGTCTACTTAGTTTTTATTATTATCGAGTTTCCTCCGATTTCATTCTCCCTTATTATTAAAATATATTATATTATAATATTCAATAATATTCAAACCAACGCGGGCTACCAACTAGGTGGCGCGCACGATCGTCGTCCAGCTGACGACGGACCGCATGGTCTGCGGCAGATAGATTGATGCAAGCGTCGATATACGATACATGTTTTTCTCGCGACATATATACGAAATATATTGTAACCGCGACATATCTTTTCTTGTTAAGAATTATTATTGCGAATAATAAACCAAAGTTTGTGTTATTCTACTGCTTGGATATATACTTAATTTGTGTCTCTGACCTTTTTCACTTCGCAATTCAATCAATAGCGGATCGATAACCAAGGATTGCTGCGTTCAACACCGGTAAGTTCACTCTTATTCTGGCTGTTCTCATCTGGTCTCGAATGGCGAATCACATAGTCGCTTTGGATTGCATTTCATCGAGGAAGAGTCAATTTCCATTGTTATAAGATCGCATTCTAATGTGCTACCCCTTCCGAGTCCTACCCACGTCACTTAAATTATTAAAATTTTAAAATCTCGCGAAAGGGTCGCTACAGTATCTATCGATAAAAACGTCATAATAATCGCATGATAAGGTTCATTTGCTCAAGTGGTTGTGCAATAATAGAATTTAGTAATTTCTGCCTAAGATTTAAAGCTATCAATTATCAAAGTGAAACCGAGATTATTGGAATTCTTGGTGCGCCATTCCTCGATCAAGTTTACGAAACAAATTATTTTAATAGAGTAGCAGTCTTTTATGAAAGAGCAATTTAGAGTCTTGAAATCTCTATCCAAGGCCAAATCAGACGCCGTATTATCACTTTTATCCGAAACTTCTCTTTCCGAAGAATTCCAGTACTAAATAGAATTCTTAATGAATAGATACAACAACGAAATTTCATTTAATTTAGTAATTTACCCAAATATCCACATATCTTCCCAAAATTTAAATGAAAATAGAGGACTCTTTATAGTTAATCCTTGTTTAGATATTAACCTGCTTAACGAGAATAAATTGGCCCCAGGTACGGCAATTAACAGATCCGAATCATTATTATTGACTCCAGGACCAACACTCACCTCAGGAACAGTATCAATAATAATTGTGCATAAACCTATCACATTTCACACCTACATTAACAATCAACAACCCGAATTAACAGGTGTTCTTAGATTATCTTTTCTTCACACAGATTCTAGTGAATTTCGGTTATAACTTTACATAAAACTATACATAATATACAATATCAATCAATATAATTTTTGACATTGATCATAACAAAATTCAAATTTCATAGAATCATTCTTTTTAATACAACTAATCGATAGGACAAAAATTAAAATGTTAGATTCCCAAAATTTATGAGAATTTTAAGTTTAAATAAAACCCCCTTGAGAAAAGATATCAGGCGAATATACTACCATAAGAGGTTGCAGTTGCAAACAGGCGCAAAAGTTTGATTTTATACATTCGCATTACTGTCTAGCGCCAAGTGCGTTGGTCCGTAAGTAGTACAAGACGAGCTGTGTCAGACAGACAGTTTTAGAATTCCAAACTATTAATAGTCAGAGTAATTCTAATATTGCTGGAATTTTAGGGTTACCATTTTCAATTGATATAATTAACGAAATATTTTAATCTTTCCTTCCGTTTTCAGTAAACTCATAATCATGGCTACAGATACGCCACAAACAAGTAACTTATCCGGTAAAATTGATAGGACTTTGAACAATGTCATGATTACATCAATGGCTGAGTGTTACTCTTGATGGCAGGAGCTAAGGCTGCTCTTCAAGATAAATATGGAGTCGAAAGATCAAATACCATGATGGAACCCTTAGTTGAATGTGCATTAAAAGCATTTACCCGAGGTCTACCAGATGGTAGAAGCTAGAAATCCTACAACCATTGAAGAAGCATTAAAATTTGCTTTGGAATTTGAAGTTCGACATCAGTATCATAAAGCGGAGTATAGTGCGTATCATTATTCACGAAATTCTCAATCAAGTGATTTTGGTTCTAGAGAACGAAGCCCTAGTCCTAGAGTACAATTGAAGCAATGAGACATCAAGGTCAATCACCTATTCCTTTTGGTATATTAAAAAATCCATATCAACCATCTACCATTCATCAACAATCATACTTTTAACATCCAAATCATTATCCTCAAAATGTATATGTTCCTTATAATTCTTACCCTTATTTTCCTCATTCTTCATCACCACAAATGCACAATGATAAACCATACGAAGGGAATAGAACGCCCCCTCGTGCACAATCTTCTAAACCTTCTGAAAAGGATCATTTGAACTCCAACATCCCTCGACGAACATACGCGACGACGAGTGTAGAACAAAAGGAGCGTCCTACAAGCGTGAGAATTTTGAGAAAAATGGAAGTCTTGCACGCCAAAAATAATCGAGAATCCCCAGTAATCACCATTAATTCCCCTAGAAAAACAACACGTAATAGAAATCATAAATGAGTTTCCAGCAAGTTTTCATCTACCTGGTGAACAGTTAACACCAACACATTTAGTACAACACAGACCACACACTATTGATGAAATACCAATACACACTAAACAATATAGATTTTCACCATCGCAGAAAGAAGGAATTGATAATGTAATCGATAAAATGATAACAGAAGGTGCTATAGGACCTTCGAACTATCCATATAACTCACCATTGCTAATAATACCGATGAAAATAGATGGAACTGGAAAGAAAAAATGGCGGATAGTAATAGACTTCAGAGCTTTAAATGAGAAGACTGTGGGCGACTTTTATTCGCTACCCAGCATTATTTCAATAGTCAAAAATTTGGGCAATGCCCAATACTTTTCAGTTTTTGATTTAGCTAGCGGATTTAATCAAATTGAGTTAGATCCAAAAGATAGGTCGAAAACGGCATTTTCCACAACGCATGGACATTATGAATATATCAGAATGCCCATGGGACTAAAGAACTCACCAGCAACATTCCCGAGATTAATGGACTAAGTATTACTAGGCCTACAAGGTGTAGAACTATTTGTTTACTTAGATGATATTGTGATTTTTGCTAAAGACTTGGAAGAACATGGTAAAAAGATTCGAAGATTATTACAAAGATTAAAGGATGCAAATTTATCTTTTCAACCGGAAGAATGTGAGTTTTCATTCAAAGAAGTTGTTTATTTAGGACACATAATTAGTAATGAAGGAGTAAAACCTAATCCAAAAACAATTGAAGCTGTAGCAAATTTTCCAACGCCAAAAACACCAAGAAATGTGAAACAAATTTTAGGATTAGCAAGATATTACAGGAGATTCAAAAAAGACTTTTCAGGAAAGGCAAAACCTCTTTCTAATTTATAAAAAAAGGATGTAAAATTCGAATGGAACAAAGAACAAGATAACAGCTTTAAAGAATTAAGAGCAACATTGTGTAAGACACCCATTTTACAATAGCCTGATTACGATAAGCCTTTCACATTGACAACAGACGCTTCAGATTTCGCTATAGGATCTGTATTAAGTCAAGAAAAAGATTTGATTTACCTATTGCTTATCTTTCTCGAGTATTAACTGCGCCTGAAATAAATTACTCAACAACAGAAAAGGAATGTCTAGCAGTTCTATACGCTGTGCATTATTTTAGACCGTATATATATGGAAAGAAATTCACTTTGGTCAGCGATCATGAACCCTTAAGATGGATAGACACTATTAAAGACCCAGGACAAAGATTAATAAGGTGGAGATTAAAATTGCGAGACTATTTATACGAATTTAAAAATAAATCAGGTAAATTAAATACTAACGCAGATGCGTTATCTAGAAATGTTTACAGAAAAGAAGAGAAACCACTCGAAACCGAAGATACACAATTCAAAATATTAATGAACAAACAAACAAAAAATCCAAAACCAAAAACAAAACCACCTCCAACATCTGTTGCTACAGGAAGTAAAAGTGAAAAGGAATTAAAAACATTTAAGCCAAAATCAATATTAAAGCCTCCAAAAACTTTAGATCTAAGCACAATTGCTACAAGAGTATCAACAAGAAGGGCAACACAAACCAGAACAAAAATAATAGAAAAACCAACGGAAAGTAAGAATTCCGAGGACGTGGATATTGAAAACATTAATCCTCCTATTCAAGAGGCTAGTAGAAGTACAATAGTTTAAAACTTCTACCAGCTGCATTAAAACTTCCCCCTGGACTAAAAAGTGCACCTCCAGAATTACCTAATAAAAATGATTTGATTCCACAGCAAGAAACGGAGCACATAACTAACATAGACCCACCAATAAATATAACTGAAGAAAGTGCTGAAGAAGAAGAAAGAGATGCATTACAATTATCTAAAACCAAAATTGCAGAAAAGTTAGAACAATTGATATTACGATTTAATGATTCTTTAGCACAGCATAAAGATTGGTTATCAAATACCTCTTTATCACCCAGAAATTAGAGAGCTAATTTCGATGGAGATGATGATGAAGCTATACACAAAGCAGTTAATAAATATATTAGAGGAGATCATGCTGAATTTTCAGAAAAGTTAGATTTCTATTGGGATTATGCTAAAGGCGAATTCATATGGCAGGATAATAAACAAGAAGTACCCCAAAATTCTGACTCAGAAAAGGACGACATGAATCAAGAAGAATTAGAAATTTATGACTCAGAATATGAAGATTTAACTAATAATGAAGACATAATAGAAGAGATGTATTTTCAAACGCCACTGAAACGAAGAAAAAGACAGTTTAAAAAAAGAAAAGTAACTTTCAAACCATATTTACAGGAAATAAACACACCCATGCAATTCAACAACCCTACGGCAGTATCTACACCTAATTATAATTCAAATAAAGAAACAGACTCTGAGGAAGAAATGACAGAAGTAGAAGAAAAGGAAGATGCAAAGTAAACATTTAATAAATCAAAAATTAATACATCATTATCAAGTATTCCTCCAGAAATACCTATAAATTATTCCAAAATAAAAGCAAGAAATTCTAATATAACGAGCAACAGAGAAAACCTAACATATAATCGAAGTAATTATATTCATTTCTTGTCAGCAGATTGCGAATTCATTTCACCTATAAGTAGACTTTTAATAGATATAGGAGTAATAGATCCCGAAGAAATGAAATCCAAAAATCCTATTAAACGACAAATATTCGTAACGCCACGAGAAAAATATAAAATTTACACCTTAATAATAAAAGAAAATCATTTTGATCCTTTAATAAGACAAGATATCATCTTAGGAATGCGTAATTTAAAAAGTCTTCTTTACCACAAAAAACCAGAAGAAATAAGAATATCCAGGCAAGGAGACTTTACCAATGAATTACCTAGAGGAGAGTTAATGCAAATAATCGATTCTATTTTTGAAAATAGTAACATTAAAATTACTGTTTGTCATGGACAAGTGTTAGTACCTAAAGAAGAAATTAGAAACGATATTAACAGCGAATACCACAAAAGCAAAATAGCAGGACATAAAGGCAGTACAGAAACTTTTAGAAGAATAAGAGAAGAAATTAGAAACGATATTATCAGCGAATACCACAAAAGCAAAATAGCAGGACATAAAGGCATTACAAAAACTTATAGAAGAATAAGAGAAAATAGAAATTTTTTATTTTTTTTTATTGGTCACGAATGAAAGATGAAATAACGGAATTTGTAAGAAAATGTTTAACATGCCAATCTCAAAAACTTGTACGTATTAAAACTCGAGAACCAATGCTTATTACTGATACTCCTTTAGACGTTTTTGATAAAGTTTCTCTTGACACTGTCGGTAAATTACCAACAACCCCAGATGGAAATTGTCATAACCTAACTATGCAAGATCATTTATCTAAATACTGCCTAGCTGGTGCAATACCTGATATTTCTGCAACCACTATCGCTCATACTGTTGCAAAAGAATTATTTTCAGTATATGGAGCACCAAAAGTAATACTAACTGACAAAGGTACCTCATTTATAGGAAAGTTAATGTCTAAATTATCAAAATTATTTGAAGTACAACAAGTCACAACATCAGGTTACAGGCCTCAAACAAACGGATCTTTAGAACGAAGTCACTCTGTTTTAGCAGATTATATAAAACAGTATGCTAAAGATTATGATGATTGGCATAGATTGCTTTCTTTCGCTATGTTTGCATATAATACTTCAGTACACGAAGCTACTAATTTCACTCCATATGAGTTAGTTTTTGGTAAAATAGCCCGTACTCCTTGTTCATTTCCTGAACAAGAAAAACTAGAAACATATGGCTCATACTTATCAGAATTAATAACCAGATTAAATGAAATTCAAATCTTAGCAGCAAATTATTTAATAAATTCAAAATTAAAATCAAAAGAAAATTATGATAAATTAATGAAACCATTTTTAGGAAAAGTAGGAGATAAAGCTTATGTAATAAAAGAAGGAATGAAAAGGAAATTTTATCCTTGTTATCATGGCCCATACAGAATTGTGTCTATTTTGGATAAAAATAATGTAATATTAGTAAATGACGAAGGACAAAGGTTTCAAAAACATGTAGATAAATTAAAAATTGCTTACGAATAGGTTAATAACATAATTTTCCTGTTTTAGATGACTGAATCAATCCTATTCACTGCACCTCTACAAGGAGAATTAATTGGAGCTTTCATTTTTCCAAAAGGGGATATTTCATCAATTGCTTACCCTAAGGGAATTCTTGAGGTACTAACTGCTGAATATAATCTTAATAAATCCATTTACATTATAGAACCGGGCACAGACCCTACATATAAAAAACCCTGGCAAGTTTGGTGTACTGTGACAGACTCTAAAAATAATAATTTATTTATTTATTTAATAATAAACGGGAGTGGCCCTTTTGAACAAAGTACTCTTACAATCTAAGTAGTTAACTTCATAACTCTTAATACATAGGTTCAACCTATCCTATAACTAAAAACTAGGTAAGCCGTTCACAATATTGTATTAAGTACAATTCTTTTTAGAGCTAACTTAAATCTGATCGCATTACTATCAAACAAGTACAATTTATCTGATATCATATTTGCTTCTCTACTTATCCTATCAATTAAAGAATTATTACCATAGTTAGTTCTATGAAAAGATGCAGAAAATAATGTGTAATGCCTTGTAATTTTCCTAGGCACTGAGAGATTTACTATTAGCAAAAGTGAAGGACAATAGGTAGCTCCATTCATTAACTTATAGAGAAATGTCATATCATTATACAAGAATCTAGAGGTCAGCAAAGGAACTCCCATGACAGTACGTAATTCGTTGTAATCATGAGCGCGTTTGTCAAAAGGTATGTTAAGGAGTCGAGCTACAAACCTCAAGAATTTGTTCTGCACTCGCTCAATTCTAATTATATTAACGACATAAATAGGTGACCAAATAATACTAGCGTATTCAAGAATTGATCTTCATACCTTCATAACATTAGGGGTCGGATGTTGTAAAGTCAGAGACTCAGAGCATATAGCAGCTAGAAAGATTCTAGAACATTTAAATAAGATTTACTATTTCAGCGAAGAAGAAAAACCAAAAATGGTTAGCAATTCGACATATGTAATGTTAAGACAAGAACCAACGATAATAAATTTAAAATTATATAAGTGGGAAAATTGCTGCGAACTTTGTTATTCAAGGGGACACTTAAAAGAGCAATGTCACGGCGTGATACGAAACAAACGTTTTCTAAATAATACACAAAATTCAGACGAAAACAACTATGACGAAATTGACGAATTTTGAGAATTGCCATCCCTTACAAAAAAGCATTAAATAATATTTAATAATATGACAATTAGACAATAATTACTTGGATTATTGTATATGTAATCACTCCATAATAGTCATATTATTTAATTATCCTTATTGCATAACAATCTTATGTCTAATTACACTATCAATATTAAACATGTTTGCTATCATAATATTTTATTAATTACTCATTAATATTTTAATAATTATACCATTAAATAACTATATAATCAAAATAACATTAATATATATTCATTATATAAAAAATTGATTTATTATTTATATAAAATAAATTATAATAAAGTATAAATAATATTTATAATCATAGAATTAATAAAATATTTTGAAAATAAATAATTAATTGTACATAAAATAAAATAAATAATCAAAAAAAAATAATTAAAAGAAAGACGAAGGAAAAATAAAGAAGGGGATTTGGCGATCGCCTTCTTCCTTCCTCTTTATTTTAAAATTTAATTTAAAAAAGAAAATAACTAAAATAAAAAATTATTCCACAGATGGAGATTCCATACCTAGGAATAATAAATGACGCCACAACGTACATATCTATAGCATTCAAGCTATTAATATTCATTATATTAATAATAGTACTGAAAAACCTATACTTTTGCTATAAAATTATAGCAATGAGAAGAAGAAGGAGAGAAAACCAAACAAACGTATAAAAAGGACCAATAAATTTCAAACAATTTTGGCCTCAATACACATTGAGGACAATGTGAAATCTAAGGAGGGAAGACAGTTATCAAAATCAGAGAAATTTTGAAAAATTTAATCCAATAATTGACAAAAAAACAAGAACAATGTAAAGCATCCTTTATAGATGTAAAACAACACAGCAGCGGCAACGTAAAACAGCCTTAAAGCTTACGCATCGATCACATACATCGACCGGAGAGTAAAGCCATTCTCCAAGTGCGCTTGTTGCACAGCGATGGCCGCCTGCTGGAAGCATGCAAACCTTTAACACCACTGCACTGTAAAAAGTATTAAAGAAATTTTTTCTGTTTGAAAGAGGGAAGGATTATTTTCCACTTTTAATGTGTCCCTTTAACATAAACAAGTGATTGTACCATATTAAAAATGTCCATATACCTTGGTTTCGTAAAAGAAAAATTCCTATCGTCTGGATACTTGATATATTCAACATGGTAAGGTCACGTTTCGGTAATGGAATTTTCCGATCTGCTGTAATTTCGCCATCATTAATCATTTTACCTCATTGAATGTGGGAACGATTATTACCCTCTTTAAATTAAACAAATTAACCGTCAAAGAAAGGAAATTTGCCGCGGATTTGAAAATCCCAATATTAAAAATATCAAAATTACAATATTTAGTATTTTTTCATTTTTGCATATGTATTTTCCCCACATTAAAAGTAGTATTATTACTAGAGATTTTAAGGGGTAACACCACTCTAGAATTTTCAAAAAAACAATTTTTTTTGTTAAAATGTACTTTAGGATTGTAGAAACAATAGGCAGTTGATCCTATGGCGAAAAACTTTTTTTTAACCCTTTGAGTGTCACTAATGCATTATATAGGCGTCATGACTGAACACTGAACAACGCTATGTTGGATCCGCCATTTTGAATTTTCACAATCTGACTACAGATTTGTAATCAGTGACCCCAAAAACTATACAATTCGTCATGAAAAGCTTTAAATTTGTTGTACTTCGGAAATTATGAATTTTAGAACATTGTAAAGGTCTGCTGGCCCATTGTGTGTTCGTTCTACTTTAAACGCGTTTTTCTCGAAACCACTTTTTTCAAACTGGGAGGACGGATTACTCGATCACCGTTACATGGATTGATCTGAAATTTTAACAGTAACTACACAATAACCTTCTTTATGGAACTACGTAGCCATTTTTTGATTTAATGTAAACTTTTTTTTATAAACAATTTACTGCTTGTTTTTTGGCAAAAAATCGATTTTTTTTCAAAGTGCTACCATTTGTACAAATTTTGATTTAAAAAAAACCCCTACATAGTTCCATAGTCAATAGGGTAGAGATTCAGAAAATTCTTGGATTTTTGTTCTAGGTCTTACATCTTCCTAGAAAATCGTCCTCCCGTGTAGGTGTTTTAAAAATTCAAGATTTTTAAGCCGGACTCTATCGCCGCCATTTTATATTAAAATAATAATATTAAATTTATTTTTTATACTTGAATATGTGTTAAATAAATCTATCTGAAGAAAAATCCTATTCCTTTTATCCTACTGCAAATATAAATCGTCAAAGTTATGCTATTTTTCTTACCGCTAGAGTGGTGTTACCTTTTAAAAGGAAAATTGCCGTAGCTGGAAAAATTTTTTTTCGACCTTTTACAGTGTGCCAATACCTACAGCTTCTATTCACATACGCCTATATATCACTTATCATTGAATAGCGTCAAAATAATTTGAATTTAAATTTCACACTGCTATTAAATGATGAAGAATAAATCATATATATTTTACCTATAATAAAATAATAAAAGCTAAATCATTAATAATTAATAAACTAAATGTTAAAGACGGAAGTTAATTAACAAAAGAAAACAAAATAGATAATTTGACGAGAAAATAATAAAGTTAGAAATAATACTAATTTTTATTATTAACAATTCCGCTTATTTCGAAAGCGTAAATTGCTCTTCGCTAACTAAGTTAGATTAAGGTAGTGGACTGTCACTTAGAATATTATTTATTCAATAAACCCGGGTAGACAGTATTTTAGTGAAAATGATCAAAAAGCGAGATATAATATAGACATCAAAAAGGTGATTGAGTAAATAGAAACGTAATTATCACAACCCGAAAAATGAGAAAAATGAAAAAACAGGTATAAATTTCAGAAGAAATTTTTTTTTCAGGCTTTCATAGTAACATATGTTTAAAAATATTGTAAACTTTGTAAAAAAAATTAATATTAAAAATTCAACCCGAGGGTGCAGAAAAATAACTAAAACTACCCCTAAAACCAAAACCTTTAAAAATTAATAAATACGCTTGAAAATTGTTACTTGGGGGTTTTCGGGGTCGCTGATTACGAATCCGATGTCCGTTTTCAAAAATTCAAAATGGCGGATCCAAAATGGCGACCGATAATTATAAAAATTTACTAGACTCGCGTGAAAATTGTTACTTGGGGGTTTTCGGGGTCGCTGATTACGAATCCGATGTCCGTTTTCAAAAATTCAAAATGGCGGAACCAAAATGGCGACCGATAATTATAAAAATTTACTACATTCGCGTGAAACTTATCACTCGGGGGTTCTCGGGGTCGCTGATTACGAATCCGATGTCCGTCTTTAAGAATTCAAAATGGCGGATCCAATATGGCGATCGATAAATATAAAAACTCACTAGATACATGTGAAACTTGTCACTTGGGGGGTTTTGCAAGGTCGCTGATTAGGAATCCGATATCAGATTTAGAAAATTGAAAATGGCGGATCCAATATGGCGGACGAAATGATTAACTTTCATTAGATTCATCTGAAACTTATTACTCAGGGGTTTTTGAGGTCGATAATTACGAATATGATGTCAGTTTTTAAAATTGCAAAATAATGCTGGTGTCATTATTGCCTATTAATTTTGTAGCTTTTAGTGCCTGTTGTTAGGAGTTTAGTATGAAAATGAAAATTACAGACCCAGGCTCAATCGGTGAGGTAGTGGGAGAACGCTACACAGAGGAAACGAAACGACGCGCTGATTGGCTTATAACAGCAGTTCCACATGGGAGCTTCTTTGCTACTGTCGTATCCCCCCTTTCATTTACCCAATCCACTCCCCTCTACGCCATCGTGGAGGGGAGTGCATTGAGTATGTACTCAATGCATTACTCAATATGATAATAATCAGTGAAAATTATTTTTTTGATTGTTGAAAACTGAATTCAGTATCAGGGGTGGATTTCAAGGGTAGGGGGTGAGTTTATTATTATTATCCATATCTGTGAAACATTGAAATACTTTTTTATAATTCAGAAGCACTTAGAATCCATATAATTTTTTTCATTTATTCACAAAAACATTTATCATTAAGGGGTGGTTATTTGACTTTAGGGTTGTTTTTCAGGGGTTGTTTATATTCAGTATTAATACTTAGTTATCATAGAAAAATTTTTGTTTTCATATTTTCGAAAATCAGTAAAAATTATTTTTTTGATTGTTCCAAACTGAGAATAGTTATGAATTAGGGGTAGGCTTCAAGGGTAGGGGGTGAGTTTAATATTATTATCTATGTCTGTGTAATTTTCAAATAATTGTTTATAATTTAGAAGCAATTAGAATCTATAGATTTTTTTAATCATTTACAAAACCTTTCACCGTCAAGGGATGATTATTTGACTTTAAAGGTGTTTTAAGAGGTTATTGATCGTTTTCAATTTTTAAGCAACCAGGCAATTTTTATAAATAATTAAAAAGTAGATAAGAGCTGAAAAATATTAAATTCATCAATTTGGTTAAATATCAGTTTTTTAGGGTAGTAATGTACCGTGGGGGTGGTTTTAAGGGGTGAGACATGTTAAAAAAAAATTTTTCTCATACTGAATACTTTAGTAATTAAATCTAATATACATTATAAGTCTAAAGTAACGACAAAAAACTCGGCCATTAAAGGGTTATAATAAAAATGATTACAATTAAAACGGCTATTACGTTAAGCTACTTGAATTAGCAGTTCAAGTCTCACAAAAAAATCATTTATTGCAAGCACAATAAAGAGATCAATAATAAAAGAAAGATTTTAACAACAAGAAAATAATTCGTGTATTTGAAGTAAGTGTGATAGTGTTTGTTTTATGAAATTCTGTAATTTTCAGATAGTGTATATAAATCCAGAGAAACTCACCTAAATAATAATAATTAAAATGATACAGAAAAGTATCAAATTACTTTTTTAACTCTTAGGAGTTTAAAAACTCTTGTCTGTCATACGACTCTGAGGTATGCGGAAGTCGTTCTTTTTACCTTCCTTTAATTTATATCTTTTCTGATGACAAACTTGTATTATTTATTGTCTTTGAACAATTATTTCAATATTTCAAATTCTGTTTATTAAAAATTCAGAATGTTGGGTTCACCAAACCTGAATTTTCAAACAGTTAAGTTGAGATATAAACAATTGTGTTGATAATAAATACTTTCAAAAAAAAGAAAAGATTCTGAACTTTTTACATTGATAAAACAATCTTCCTTTTTCAATGAACTTTTTATATGATAGTTGACATCACAAATTGTGGAATATACACTTTATAGTTTTAGATAACTTGACAATTTCAGCCCTTACTGCGGGGAACAAACAGTAAACTCAACCACTCTCAGTGGGAGTAAAACTTAATAATCATCCGCCTTTTTGCAGGAAACACATCCATTTTAAGTAGTGGGAGGGTTGATTTTGCAATCAACACCTCGTTGTTTCCATGCAAGTTTTAACAAAACTTGCATTTTAATCGTGGCGTGATCGGTTCAACCACCTGAATTACCTTCATGATTTATATGTTTCCTAATTTTTCAAATTAATGTGGCAACTTCTATACATTGTAAGTCCAACAATTAGCGAAATCGATTGACAATTTAGTTCAAATTATTGCGCAATATGAAGTTCAATAACCTGAAACCATTTGCGAAATAACGATTGATTTCGGAATTAAAATAAACGAAAATAAAATGATAAATAGTTATTAAATTAATTTGAAATATTGTTTGAATATTTAGTATTAGAAACTTAATATTTGTGTGTTTGTGTTGTGTATGTTGTTGGTGTATAATTGACAACATATTTGCAATATTAATTAAACAAATATTATTTGTAATAAGTAATATTTAACAAAAAAAAATTAAAAATTTACGGATATCCGTCCGTAACACTAAACATATATCATGCTTTATTATATTAACAGTTGCCATTAATTAATTAATAAATAAATAAGTAAACAATGCAATTATATATAGTATTATTATTATTATGTATGTGATAAATATGTATATACATGCATGCGATCTTATAAATATAACTAATAAATAATAAGAAATATTGTTAGTTTTATTATTTATTGATGATGAAATAATAATAAATATTATTTTATAAATAATAACAATTCGATGTTAATTCTTTTATTTTTAACTATCAAAATAAAAGAATTAACAACGAATTGTTATTAAAATATTCAACATCAATGAGAGATAGAATTAATAATAACAAATAAGCTATTTTAAGTTATTATATATATAACATTAACACCGTGTATGGCTGCCATAGCTTACTCACGGAACCTACCTCTGTGCGCTTTCTAGTTCCCTAATGCTAAATATGAATGTTTCGTGCTGGATTTATCGACTTAATCGATAGATCGATGGATCCAACACCTAACAACCCAAGCAGCACGGTATATCCCCTGAATATTTCTTGAATACTACCGTGGAATATTCCCATGATTTTCCAGGAAAATCAAAATGTCCGCATCATGGGAATATTCCACAGTGACATTCAGGGTATATTCCAGTGACATTGAGGGTAATATTAAAAAAATATTTCAGTGATATTAAGGGAATATTCCACGGTTATATTGAACTTTTTTTAAGTGTTGAAATAATAGAAATATGTTATAAATTGTTATTTGAATAAGCAGGAAGATTAAAAACACATTTAAAAACAAATCAATGTAACCGTGGAATATTCCCTCAATATCACTAGAATATTTCGCCAATATCACCTGAATATCCCCTTAATGTCACTGGAATATTCCATAAATGTCACTGGAATATACCCTGAATGTCACTATGGAATATTCCCATGATGCGGACATTTTGATTTTCCTAGAAGATCATGAGAATATTCCACTGTGTGTTACGAACGAGAAAAATTAATTATTTAATTTTTATAATTTTAAACAATTACTTAAAATTTTCTATTCGCCGGAGGAACCAAGTTGCCATTAAAAGTCAAAATGAACATTTAACTTAATAATGTTTATTTTTATGTGGGTTCGATTAATTAATACGCCGATAGAAGACGAAACTGCCAATTTAATCTCTAGATCGTAAATAATGTTTCTTAGCTTTGAAATGAAAATCCACACTATTTTTGACAGCACAAATAAAAGGTCTATTGATTGAATAGAACAATTGGAATTTTAGTTTTAAAAATTTATTAAAAATCAAAGTAAAAAATGCAAAAGTTACACATTATATGCTTTCTTTTGTAAAGAGTAATGTTTTTGGAACGATACAAGTTTTCTTACTTACGGCTAGATTTCTCTTACACACTACCGTCGAGAGAGCTGTTGAGAAGGGAGAATTCTCGCGATCTCGTCCCACAATCAACGGGAAAAACGAAAGAAAGGTGTTATGCATATTTCCGCGTCTCGAAACGCGGTACCGGTACCCTATCAGACACAAGCGGCGCAGGTACAATCCGGACGGACTGGCCGGTTTTAAGAACAAAAAATTATTTAATAAATTATGAAATAATTTATTAAATAATTTCTCACTGTACTGATCAACCGATTGGGACTCAGCTGGTTCAAGGTTCGATTTAATTTTACGTCCGCCCAAAGAAAATAGAATTTAAATTGGAGCCAGCTCGCAGACGGGCCTTATTCTTAAAATTAAAATTGGCTCAACGAAAATCTATCGTGATTCAACAATTTTAATTTTAGAAATTTAAGCACTGCTGTTAATTTACCTGGCTCAACGAAAATCTATCGTGATTCAGCAGGTATATTATTGAGCTTTCTCCATGGTTTAAACTCTAAGTTCACTTATTAGAGAAATAATGCAAAAATCAGTAACACGTACTAAGTGATTGACTGAAGACGAATAGGCAATGAGGCCCTATGAGCTTCTGCTTATAAAGAGCATCACGAGATGCACTTAGTGGGATTAGTGAATCAGGGGTAGAAGGATTCTAGGGGTTTCAGGGGTATCGATAAGAAAGCTTAGATCACCGTCCATCGATATTCTCAGAACCCATGATTCTTGTTATTCTTTTCTCTGTTGACACTATTGGAACTGCACATCTCCATATGTGTAAGTGTATATGTGTGTTTTTAATAAAGTATAACTTGCAACCTTTGTTGAATTCCAGAGCGGTCATAGTTCTGCACAGATTATCATTTTCATATTAAAAATGAAATTATTTTCCCCTTTTTATATGCATATACATTTTACACACGTACATTCACGTTAGTATAAATGCATATATGCACGATATACATGTCTCAAAATTTTTTTTTTGTTTATTTTTAATTATGTGCATTTGTTCTTTTACAAAAATTGACCCTCTTAAAATAAAATCTTAATTGTTGCGAATTTATATGTGCTTGGAAAATGTGGCATGTTCCAATTTAAGCTATCAACAATTATTGTATTTTTATTTCCTTTTTTTTGAGTTTGAAGGTATTATAAGGAAAAGAATAAGGGAAGAAAAGCAGTGTATGCATCGCGCGATACTCCTCAAGCGCCTCACACATATGCGTTACGCAGGCTATGGGGAGTCCGTGTCTGTGTGTACCGCATCCACGCTGCGAGACTCGTTGCACCTGAACGCGTGAGAAAGAGAGAGAAAGATAGATAGAATTGACGTATGCGATTCTTCTCCCTGCTTATAAAATAATACATTTTCGTAAATATAATAATTGCAATATAATAATCACATTATTGGTGGTTACTATATATGCGTAGAAATGTGCAACCAAACAATGTATACACATATCTATGCATATCACTTTGGCATACTATGAACACACGTACACACGATAAAAATAATGCACACGCATACGTGCATATACAATGCATATTCTTTGAAATAATATTTGATAATGATGATTCTAATAAGTAGAAAAATAGTATTGGTAATATATCCAATTGTTTATAATAATAATTATGATTAATTATTAATATTAATTTTAGTAAATGTAATTAACAATGATAATAATACGATTTATCATTATTAAAAAAAATCATGAATTAACAATAATTTGCATATTATTAATTAATTACTGCAAATTATTAATAAAAATGAGTAAAGTATAATTGTTTTATTTATAATAATATTTTAGTATCTTTATATAAGGTAAGTACACTATATTATATTTTTCATGCATATATTTATAATATTCAAGCTTGAATATTGGTGTTAGATGCGTAATGTAATTTATAATATAGCATAATATAATATAGTATAAATAATAATATAAAATAATATAACATAAGGTAGAATAAAATAATATATTATAATATAACAGTTTAACAAAGTTATATTATAATATCATAGCCATAGATACATTCTTTAAAAGCAACGAGAATATAAGTCTATATGTGTGTGTGGAGTATCACTCAACGCGCGCGATTATCGGGGATTCAAATTACGTGCCTATATACATTGTGGCATCGACTTTGAATTTTCATTCTTAAATAATTTTCAATTATTCTTGAAAATTATTTATTGTCAAGTTATTTATTTTTAATTTATAATTTCGTTACGATAGTTCGTAACAATCCACCGCGGATGGTGGACTTATGGTCTCGACCTAAGCATTCCTTATACTTTGTATATCGACATATAATCTAAATATTGTGTCTACTTGGTGACTCTTCTAAGCACTGCTACAGTATAGGACCCAGTGTCAATGTCTTTGTGCTGATACAAATCAGTTCATTTCGTGAAGTGATCAAGTGCACTTGTGAATTTTTAAAACTTTTTATATTATTTTATTTTGGACAATTTTAGTGGATTTTGTAGGAAAAAATTTTTTTTTATTTATTTATTTTTTTATTATAAACAGTTAGTAAAAAAAAGCGACTAGTGAAAAATTTTGGAAAACTATTTTTATTCTATACAAATAGTGTGAAAAGTGCAATAAGGACAATGGCTGGAAATATGGAAGACAGCATGGAAGGGATAATTGGTGACTTCAATCTCTCCCCCTCCCCCTTTTTATACCAACTGTTTACAACAATTAGAAAAAGTATTTCTATATTTTAATATACCAATTCACATACACTCTTTTACATTTATACATACAGGTAACAATAATTATTTAATTATTGCCTTTTTTCCATTTTATTTTATTAAACATTTTGTTTATAAAAAACTTATTCTTAATTTCTTTATATGTATATATGCATTCATGTGTTTATTTATATATGTGATACATTTTTTTTTAAGAAAATTTATTTATTAAACAATTTTAAACCATTATTATTATAAAATCTGTAAATTTTAATTGTTAATAATTTGTTAATAGAACCATAATAATTATTTATTTGAATTTCATTGTAAATATAAAGTTAAAATGTTTAGTAATTATTCAATTATTCTTAACTTTATGAATAATATTTTATAATAAGTTTTCCGTTCAGAAGAGTGATTTAGAATTTGAAAATCATTTATCTAACTTATGTCTGGATTCTTACATTCAAGGCGCTATTAGGCATAGGTGCTACACATTTAGAGGGGTGCGCGTACAGCCAGCTCGGCGCCGTAACTCACGCCTTGTACACAGTATACATATATATATATACATATATATATATATATGTTGATAAGTTATTTCACTTAAAATGGAGGGGGCTGACCCTCTGACTCTAAGTAGACCCAACGGCAATCGGTGGTAGATTCACCGTTTTCAATTGTTCTAAATTTAAGCATTACTCCTACTACTCTTTCTTCCACGTCAAAAGGATTTGGAATCCATTCTAAGACCGAAGGCATTGGAATCCATTCTAAAAGAAAAAGAAGGAGAAAAGGATTTGTAATCTTTTTGTTTTTTTTTGTCATTAAATAAAAATACAAAAATTGCTTACCCATAGACGATTCCTCACTTTCTTCCGAGGATACTGAAGTCGTAGACTCCATCTCTTCATCACTCTCAAATTGAATAAGAGAATGTAAAGGTCCTGCTAAATGTGAAAAAAAACAAAGGTATTAAAAAAAAAAATAGAAACTAACGTAAAAATCAAATAAACTATTCTACTAAAATATTTACCAACGTCCTCAAAGCTACTATTCTCTGCTCCAGTTAGGCTAACATTTTCTACATCTAATGGGAATAATAAAAAAAAAAAAAAAGAGAGAAAAAGAAACAGATTAATTATAAAAGAATATATTTTTCAAATAAATTTCTTAAGTAAACTATATAAAAATTGTGTATCCAACATGTGTGCTTGTGTATGTTTGTGTGCAAATTAATTTTTGTGTTGTGTTTAAAACTATTACTATCTTAATATCGAACAAATATAAAAACATATAAAGCGATTTATCCTAATACGTATGTATGCATACATGTCTGCGTAAAAAAAATAGGATACAAATTATGTCAAAAAAAAATATAAAATAAAAAAATAATAATAAAACAATATATATATGAGAGATTCTTTTTCAATCGCCCCAGCCCAAAAAGTCAATGTTCTGGGATTCGCTTCATACTTTGGTAAATTGTTGTCCTACATGATAGTAATAAATCCCTAAAATATAAACTCATTAAAAAATTATTTGTAGAAAGTAGAGGGGGTTGAAGTTTTGACGTTAAGGGTAACATTGTCATTTTCAAATCCGTATAACTATGACAAAAGTTAATGGATTTTAATTTATCTATAATGAATTTTATTGCATTTTTCACGTACTTTTCAAAAATGTATACAAAATTTAAAAAAAAAAATTTTTAACCCCTTTTTTTTCAAAATCAACCCTTATTTGTCGATTTTCACCCCTTCGGGTATTTTTTTTTTTTTTTTTTTTATTTTCATTGGAAAGCTGAGGTTTTTTCCGATGAGCTATGTAAATATGAAAATGGGACAACAATAATTTTGTGAGTAACAGAATATTAAAGTAGGCGGTGCCGATAAGGGGTGTACCTGGAGATCATCTTTGAGGATTTAGATAGGCACCGCCTAATTTAATATTATGTTTCTCACAAAATTATTGTTGTCCCATTTTCATATTTACATAGCTCATGGGAAAAAACCTCAGCTTTCCAATGAAAATAAAAAAAAAACAAAAAAAAATTCCCGAAGGGGTGAAAATCGAAAAATAAGGGTTGATTTTGAAAAAAAAGGGGTCAAAATTTTTTTTTTTTAAATTTTGTATACATTTTTGAAAAGTACGTGAAAAATGCAATAAAATTCATTATAGATAAATTAAAATCCATTAACTTTTGTCATAGTTATACGGATTTGAAAATGACAATGTTACCCTTAACGTCAAAACTTCAACCCCCTCTACTTTCTACAAATATTTTTTTAATGAGTTTATATTTTAGGGATTTATTACTATCATATAGGAGAACAATTTACCAAAGTATGAAGCTAATCCCAGAACATTGACTTTTTGGGCTGGGGCGATTGAAAAAGAATCTCTCATATATATATATATATAAGAAAAAGGGATATCGAAGCTCTACTCATCAACTCCGTACACCACACGAAACTCGGTTCTACGAATTCCATATTCCGTGACGCGTAACTTCAGCGTTACGCACACCAATTCGTCCTCAGGATTACTAGACTCCCCATACCAGTCTGAAAAGGGAAAAGGATATGTGTAATCGATAAATTTTAAATATGCAAATCTACAGAAACATAAACAATTTTACTAACACGGAGGAGGTCAATCAGACTCTTCCTGATAGACCCATCGGTTGTCCACCATAGTCCCATCTTCCCCCCTTACTCTTAGTTTTAGAAGCACTCCTAAAACTGTCTCAGTGTAAGAATGTGCAGGTTGCATATAGTGGCGTCCCGATGGCACCCAATCTAACAAAAATAAAATATTAAAAACAGCAAATAAAAAATAATAATACATAAATAATGATATATGTATCACTCACCATCATCCTCTGACAATCCAACTTCTGGAGACAAAATTACTGGGGCACAAGCACCTGCTTCTTCGCCCTCACCTGCAAAGTAAATAGAATATAATTTGCAAGTTTTGATACGTGTGTATTGTATTAATGACAACTTACCTTCCGAAAGTTGCATTAAATTTTGTGACTCCAGGTCACTAAAGCCTGGATACATCACATTCGCCCTAGATACCCCTGTTGCATCACGATCATCACCTGTACAATAAATTCAATGAATGCAAGTGCAAAAATGTTCATATATTATATATATATATATTAATGATAACTTACCATTTGAAGAATCTGAGTTCTGTGACGGTAAGTCACTAAAACCCGGAAAAGCCTCCTGTGCTTCATCTGCAAAATAAAAGTAACTATAAATATAAGTACACAAAAAAATATTTATGTACAGATTCAATATCTAAATAATAATCACCTTCCACAACTTCTTCAGTAATTAGTGACACTACGTCACTCACATTATTCAGTGTCGGAATAAATTCCGACACCACGCGTTCTTCAGGATCAACTATTAAAATAGGCATAGTATTAGGTATGCATACTTACAAAATTTTTATTTTTATATATTAAATGTAAACAATAACCTACTTGTAATATTTAAATTTTCAATATTAGGGAGGCCAGACTCCCAAGGCAAACTCACACCTGCCGCCTCCTCCACTGGTAATCCGAAATAAGATAAATAAATAAAAAACAAAAAAAATTTTTCATTTACACATATAAATTTCTATTTAATACACGTAAATGAATTATACTTACAAGTGGAGGGCAAGATGTTCTCATGACCGCTATTGCAGGTTGCATCATTACATTCAGCTACCGCTGCGTCCTCTTCATAATGCTCATTATCAGTATCGGACCCATCTTCACCCTCATATTCATTGACCCTATACCAATGCCATCCGTCTAAAAAAAAGCGGGAGGAAAGATATATTGTTACATATGTATGCTTTTTAGTTTTTTTTTTTGCATTACTTACCCTCCTCGATTGTGAAACGGTATCTAATACCGGTATGCGGGCATACATAAGAAACAATCCCTTTTTCAGCTCTTGCTGTAAAAACTAACAAACCCTATAGGTTACAGGCAGTTTATGTCTTATTAAGCATGTATCTGCGGAGGAATTTATTTGATTCAAATACTTTAAATTGTTTGAGAAATATTTGATTGGCTCAGGTACTTTTTATTTGGGTCGGGAAGATGTGTGATTCGGGAAGATTCAAGTGACGTGAATTATTTGAATCGCATTTAATTGAACCAAATAAATCGTATTTGGTTCAATTCGGTAATTAATTGAATTGAATAAATGAATTTGTTAAATACAGGTAATGAGTTGCTTGAAGCTATTCATTAATTTGTTTCACTCAAGTGTTCCGATTGTTTGGTACAAATAAGGAGTGTTTGACACAATAAATTTATGTAATGAATTCAGGTAAACTAAATTATTTAATACTAATACACTATTTTATCAAGACAAATAAAAGGGTGTTTCAATCGATTAGGTGTTTATTTGAAGCGAAAATAATGATTTACTTGAGCCAATTGATTTGCTTATTTCACTCAGGTGTTTCGTTTTTTTTACAAATGAAGAGTACTTAATACAATAATTTTATTAATTCTAATTAATTAAATTATTTAATTTAAATAATGCGTTATTTAAATGATACACTATTTTATTAAAGGAAAATAAAATATTTTGATTAATTAAATATTTAAGTGTAATGAGAATAATCAGTTATTTGATACTATTCATTTATTTATATATATTATTTAAAAATTTTCTAAGTCCAAAAATCAAATATTTTCTTTTATCTAAAAAAAAAAAAAAAAAGAAATGCAGTATTGAGTGAAACGATTTTCATAATTGATTCAAGTGATTATTTGTTGGCCTTGAATATTCCATTTGTTTGATTTGAATACTTTGCATTTGATTCAAATAACTGTTTGTTTGATACGATGAAATGAGATACTTGGGTTGAGTAGGTGTGTATTTGGTTCAAATACATATTTATTGGATAAAAGACAAGTAAATGATGTGTTTGAATCGGGTATTTTGTCTTTTTGTTTGATCCAGTTACATTTTTCCCAGTGTAGTTATTTGATAAATTACTTTTAAAATTCATAATAATCATCTAATATTCAATGAATTCAATTTCTATTTTATTGTTAAATAAACAATTTTTGTAAAAAAGAAAAGAAACAACGATCATAACAAAAATTTCTTGAAATTGTTAATAGAGAAAGATTTATTAAAATCAAATTAATTTTATAAAATAAAACTAATTATTATGAAGATAATATAATAATTAAAATTGTTTTTTTAAGGACTTATTAAATGTTTTAATTATTTTTGCCAATTTTTAAATTTTTAAAATCTGTATTGAATATTAAAAATTTGTTAAATAAACAATTTTTTTTAAAGTTAACAAAATTCCTACAATTGTTATTAAATCAAGGAATTTTAAATAATTCGTGATTTTTGGTAAATTTTAATAAAATTAACTAATTGTTATAAAAAAAAAATTGGTTAAATAAATAAAAATTATAAAAAATTAAAAATTTTATAATAATAATAATCTAATTATTATTAAAAATTTAAATAATTATCAAAATTTTTATTAAAGTACCAAATTTTATTGATAAATTTTTTAAAATTGTTAATTTTATATATATATATATATAAAATCATTGCTAAAAATACATAACATTAAATTAAAATTTATTAAATAAAAATATAAGAGGAATTCATTCATAAAACACAGTATATACACTGTGCATTTAAATCCTATATTATGGTCACTGTGTTCAGACCCTAAGCATGTATACTCAGTGTATATATATATATATACATAACTAAATAGTAAATGGCTTATATGGTTTATTATATAATTTTCATTTATTTCATATAAGATTGGAGTGGGGCACCTTGTAACCCGGAGGATCAACTAATAGGATGCCTCATAAAGATACTTATCACAGGGGATGAGTTCAACCGCTTCGAGTTTCGATGGGTGTACGGAGAAGAGGATTAATTTTTAAGATATATATATATATATATATATATATTTTTTTATAGTAATTATCATTATTATTGTTATCCTTTTTTTAAACACATATATACCTCATACATATAGATTAGAATAGTTTATATTTTTATATTTGTTAAAATTAAGAAGTTTTAAATAAGTTTTAATTACTACACACAAACATTTATTCACACATATTCATATTATTATTGTTTTTTTTGTGTTTTTTTTAAGAATATTTTAATTACTTATTCGACTCCATTCCCAGTAAAATTTTCCTGTTTTTGATTCTTTTAACTGAAAATTTAAACTTAGGGTATGACTGTAGCAGCAATTAGAGTGAGTATAAAAATCATACATGTATATATATATACAAAAAAAAATTTTGTCTTTTATTTGTTTTAACCATAGTTATTTTTGTAGAATTTCATCGCATGTAGTCAACATTTCAAAATATCGTTGCACTGATCACAATTTTTACCACTCACGTCGTTAGAACTGAGAGGCCATTTTCTTTATTGAACTACACTTGGCACATGGAGATTCTTTTATTCATGGAGAGAACTGGGACTCATAAATATTATGTTGAATGGGGAAAGCTTGAATTTGTTATAGAGTTCACACGGTGGGTAGGAAGCGACGATAGGTTGAACAAAAGTGTCAAGAAAAACTGAAAGTGGGGTTGTATTTATGGATGATTGTAGGTGAAAAATCCGTTTAGAATGAAATCCTAGCTGCTCCTATTTCAAAGTTATCCACATTTTAATTTTTTTAATAGGATCAATTTTTGAAAAATAGAAAAGGCGCGAACATTTCTTTGTGTTTGTGTGTGTACGTGTAGACATATGTTCACATACGATTTCCACACTTGTAGCCAAATATAGCATCCTTTGTAATTTCCCAATTATAAAATAATAAATATTAAGTGTTGAAAGTCACTAGTAGACGTGGCAAATAACACAGCCCCACAAAAAAAAGTGTCGTGCGCGGCAGACCAGACTAGTCATTTCACATGTATTTTGACGCGCTGAACACGAATCCGAAGTCCGTTTTGCTCCATCACGTCAGGATTTTTTTCTAACCTCCAAAAACCTGTCGGATTTTGAGAGGTAGGCTATTTTTTTAAAAAATTGATGGATTTACTTCAAAATTGGTATCTAGGGGTTTTTTGGGTCGCTGATGACGAATTTGAAGTTAGATTTTCAAAATTCAAAATGGCGGCTCCAATATGGCGGACGAATTTTGTAAAAATTGATGGATTTACTTCAAACTTGGTATCTAGGGGTTTTTTGGGTCGCTGATTACGAATCTAAAGTTAGATTTTCAAAATTTAAAATGGCGGCTCCAATATGGCGGACGATATCGACCCTTCAAAGGGTCGAATTCCGCCCTTACACACGAAACTAGGAGCAATTAAACAGTTTGTCAAAGCCTTAGATAAAAAAGGAAACTGTTTCAAATACCTGGAACAAAAGTTTCCAGAAATCTCTGATGCGAAACTAAAAGAAGGGGTTTTCGACGGACCTTGTATTCGCAAATTGTTAAAAGATGAGCAATTTATCACCAAGATGAATAAAAAGGAGAAAGCCGCATGGCTTAGTTTCAAAGCAGTTGTCGAAAATTTTCTGAGTAATCACAAGAGTGAAAATTGGGAGCAAATAGTTAGTGATATGATTAAAAACTTTGGTAAGTTAGGATGCTTAATGAGCATAAAGTTGCATTACTTAGACTCGCATCGGGATCAATTCCCTGAAAATTTGAGAGATTACAGTGAAGAACAAGGAGAACGATTCCATCAAGATCTGAAAGATTTTGAGCTTCGTTATCAAGGAAGAAGGGATGTAAATATGATGGCCAACTACTGTTGGATGCTGAAAAGGGATATTGTACATGGAGGCACCAATTTGAAAAGAAAACCATTACACAGATCCTTTGAGGACAAAAGAGTGCGCTACCATAAAAAGACGTAAATACCTTACTTATGTATATAAGAATTTCCATTTCTAGTTTTGAAAATCTAACTTCAGATTCGTAATCAGCGACCCAAAAAACCCCTAGATACCAAGTTTGAAGTAAATCCATCAATTTTTACAAAATTCGTCCGCCATATTGGAGCCGCCATTTTAAATTTTGAAAATCTAACTTCAAATTCGTCATCAGCGACTCAAAAAACCCCTAGATACCAATTTTGAAGTAAATCCATCAATTTTTTAAAAAAATAGCCTACCTCTCAAAATCCGACAGGTTTTTGGAGGTTAGAAAAAAATCCTGACGTGATGGAGCAAAACGGACTTCGGATTCGTGTTCAGCGCGTCAAAATACATGTGAAATGACTAGTCTGGTCTGCCGCGCACGACACTTTTTTTTTGTGGGGCTGTGTTATTTGCCACGTCTACTAGTGACTTTCAACACTTAATATTTATTATTTTATAATTGGGAAATTACAAAGGATGCTATATTTGGCTACAAGTGTGGAAATCGTATGTGAACATATGTCTACACGTACACACACAAACACAAAGAAATGTTCGCGCCTTTTCTATTTTTCAAAAATTGATCCTATTAAAAAAATTAAAATGTGGATAACTTTGAAATAGGAGCAGCTAGGATTTCATTCTAAACGGATTTTTCACCTACAATCATCCATAAATACAACCCCACTTTCAGTTTTTCTTGACACTTTTGTTCAACCTATCGTCGCTTCCTGCCCACCGTGTTCAGCATTGTGTTTAAATAATTTTGGGACAATTTGTAGAAAAACAAACAAAAACTCGCTGCACTGTTGATGAAATGTTGACAAGATGAAGATTATATGCACTGGTTGGTATAATAAAAATTTACATAATCCAATATTATATTGCTTTTTCTTATTATTTTATTTTTGTAGGATTTCTTTTTGAAAAATTGGCTTCTTTTTCCTTTTTGATAATGGTTTGTATAGTTTTATAATATTGTTTTTGATTTTAATTACAGTTTCATGAGAGTAATTATAAATTTTCTTTCACCCTAGCGGATGGGTCCAACGCGTTTTAAACGGAATAGCGTTGAAACACCGTTGGGAACACAACGGTCACTAAAAATGTTATTTAAACAATAAAATATGATAAAGTATTTATTGGTATTTGTAGAAAAAGTGTTCATGAGTAATTTAAGACCTTATTTGTATCAATTTAATACGAAATAAGTGAAATAAAAGATAAAATATGGAGCACTGTTATAGTAGGGTATTTTGTCAAATTTTTATATAATACAATGAAAAATGTTTTAGATATGATTTTTTAATAATAGAAAAACAGTGAAAAAGTATTAATTTATTATTTTAAAGCATTTAAAAGGGTAATAAATAGTGAAAATTAATGTGTTTATTGTGGAGTTTTTGTGTGTATTACACAACGTTTATCGACAGCAAGTTACAGGTTACATTGGTGAACGCTAGATGGCAGCACAGTAAACAATTAATAAACCTTTGACAAGAAAAATATTTAACCCACTGAACGTCGATGATGGATCTAGACACAAATAAAAGAAAATGCTAATGATTTATTAAATATTCATAAAAAATGTTACTAGGGGGTTTTCGGGGTCGCTAATTACAAATTTCATATCAGATTTCCAAAATACAAAATACGAAATAAAATATAACGAATAAAAAATTTTTTTTAATTTTTTCGGGGTCGCTGATTACGAATCTGATACTAGATTTTTAAAATTCAAAATGGCGGATCCAATATGGCGGATCAAAACAATTAAACATTAATGGAATTCTCTCAATGCTCGTTACTTGGGGGTTTTCGGGGTCGCTGATTACGAATCTGATACTAGATTTTTAAAATTCAAAATGGCGGATCCAATATGGCGGATCAAAACAATTAAACATTAATGGAATTCTCTCAATGCTCGTTACTTGGGGGTTTTCGGGGTCGCTGATTACGAATCTGATACTAGATTTTAAAAATTGAAAATGGCGGATGAAGAGAGTTAAATACTAATCGAATTCTCTGAAAGCTCATTACTCGGGGTGTTTTTTTGCGTTCGCTGATAACTAATCTGATATTACATTTTCAAAATACAAAATGGCGGATCAAGAAAATTGTATTAATTTTTTTATGTGTAGCAAATTAAATGAAAGCTTTAAGGTTGTTTTGAGTATTTAGGCGTTTTTGTTTATTTTTATTTTGTTATGATGACTAAACATTTAAAATACATGTTATTAATAAAAAGTGAACGAAAGGTTATTGAATAAACAACAAAACTTTAATTTAAACTATTTTATTTAGTAAAACATTATTTACCACAATCATATGTATAAAATATCAGTACAAATAACTATAAATATTGATTAATTTTTCATTTTCTTGCTTATTATAAATACATTTAAATTTTAAAAATTCTTAGAAAA
This sequence comes from Leptopilina boulardi, assembly GCF_019393585.1. Classification (NCBI taxonomy): domain Eukaryota; kingdom Metazoa; phylum Arthropoda; class Insecta; order Hymenoptera; family Figitidae; genus Leptopilina; species Leptopilina boulardi. The sequence continues at coordinate 456,942 of NW_026137978.1, forward strand.
TTTTGTTCAAAAAAGTAATTTTTATATTACAGGTGTAAACATGGCCCTTTAGGGCACCTGACTTTTGGTTGTAAAACTGATCATTATAATATTACAGCAAAATTACAGTAATATTAAAAATATTTCAAAAACCACTTAAATATATTTATCATAAAAAACTTTGAAATTTTTATGTATTTCAAATACTGTAATCTCTATTGAAAATCACTGCACAAGATCTTGTATAAGAAAATGTACATGTTCTTGTACATATTTTTGTGCAAGTTCATTTATGTCTTCGTTTAGTAAAAGTTAAACAATTTAAAGGCTGCGCAGTAGTTTTTAGTATTTTATACAGCTACGCAATAATTTTTAGCATGCAACTTTGCTGAACATTTATAAAAATTTTAAGTTCAAACAACGGAATTGTTACATGCAATGTTTGGTAAAGATTGAATAAATATTAAAATGTCCGCCATGATTAAATGTTTTGAACAACAGTTGAATGAACATTTAAATTAAATGTTTAGATCTAAGTTTAATTGAATATTTAAAATAAAAGCTTGTTAAATGTTTAGCGAAAATATTTGTGAAAATCAAATAATGATTCCTGATATTTTTTATGGAAAACGATTAATATTTAAATAAACATTAAGCACCATATTTGAGAGGTCAAGAAATGTATTGCGCAGCCGCAGGTGCTTTACTTCAGTACTGCGTATCGTGTTAAGTTATTTTTTTACCGAATATTTAACGAACATGATATTTAAATGTGCAGTCAACTTTCACGCCCAACATTTAAGAAACATTTAATTTACATGTTTAGTCAACTTTCGCTTTAAACATTTAATCATGGCGGATATTTTAATATTTATTCAACCTTTACTAAATATTGCAACTAAATATTCGGTAGTTTGCACTTAGATGTTTAATAAATATTTAGTAAAGTTTCGAAGCTGTGTAGGCCACAACATGTACATCATCATCATCATCATCATCATCATCATCATCATCATCATCATCATCATCATCATCATCATCATCATCATCATCATCATCATCATCATCATCATCATCATCATCATCATCATCATCTACATCTGTATCATAATCTATACTATTATTGTGATCATCTTCAAAATGTGCATCATAATTAATATTTTCTCGTACTTCTCCCCCTTCATTTTCAATTTCGTTTCTTGAAGCCATAGGAGTGTGTCTGCAATTTAAAATAGTAGGTTATTGATGAATAAAATAGGTATTAAAGTGGAATTAAAATAATTTATATTTTTATACAAGAAACTATACTTTGTTCTTGTACAGGTTCATGTATGTCTTCCTTTAGTAAAAATTAAAAACTTTAAATGCTTCGCAGTAGTTTTCTTAGGACTTTACAGCTGCGTAATAATTTTTAGCATGCATAAGTAAGTAGTTTTAATGTTTTTAAATTATTAAAATCTCAAATTTTATTAAAGAAAATTTTTTTTAATAAACTTGTATAAGAACAAGAACGGTTTCATATGCAAGTACTTGTACATGAATCTGCACAAGAATATGTACAAGAACACGTCTATTTTCTTGTATACAAATATTAAATATATTTTCTTGTACAAGATCTTGTACATGATCTGATACAAGAACTTGTTCCAAATTCTGGTGCCGAAATTGTTCAGTTGCTGAACATGTACATTTTCGTGTATAAGATCTTGTACAGGGATTTTCAATAGGGGAATGAGGTTAAGGTAAGTTGTAAATGTCAGTCATTTAAGCTTGCAGTGTCAGATTGTAGTCAGTTTACAATTAAGTTTACTATAACCTTACTGTAAGCTTATAGTAAGTTTACATTATTTCCATTAAATGTTAATAAATAAATTAAGGGGGAGTGACACCTTTTAGGTCTCCTTTGAACCTGTTTGTCATGGGTTTTTTAAGACACAGGGATAAAGGAAAAAATATTTTGTTTCGAGGACTTTATTTGTTAACTTGTTAAGTTTATGAAAATAAATGTGTATTTAAAAAAAGTTTTGATTTGTTGCCTATAGAGACTGCTAAAGTTTGTCTCGTTTCTCTGCATGGCAAATAGGTGGGCAAGATTCTGGTTAGACCGTTTAATCTAGGACAAAAATTTAAAGTTTTTCTGAATTTGTAATAGATTTAGCTTTAGAGTACGTAGGATATTTTAAAAATATTAATTCATATGGATTTGACAGATATTTAAAGTAAAAATTTGATTTTTAGGTCGAAATTTTTGCAAAAAATCTATTTCAAAAAAACAAACCGAAAAAAAATCCGCTACGTACTCTAAAGCATTAGCAAATGACAATAAAAAAAATTTTATCTCAACTCAATTCGATCAAAACTTTCCAAGCTAGACTACGAACCGTTTTGAAAAATATCATTTCGAGGAAAACGCGTTTAAAGTTTTGACATATGAAAACTTATAACAAAATAAACTCAACGTTAATATGCGATGCTTGTATTCGCCTACTGTATTAATATTTGCTTCATATTCCGCCTTTCGAGCGGCTGTGAGCGTAAAAGAATGCAATTGTTACTACGGTAAAAGAGAAAATAGCCGGTAGCGCTAACAAACACTCGAAGCGCTATTGGACACCTTCTACAGATTTCGATTTTTTTCACATAAAATAACTTCGAAATCGGTTTTGATAATATAATTTCTATTCTACACATCATACAGTATTAATTAAGCAAACAAAAAACATCAATTTTTTTCTGGTCAAAAGTGTCACTCCCGTTTAAAGAATTATTCATGCGCAGGTGTTTATTATAACTTCTACGGCTGCGCAGTACATTTTGATCAACTATTCCAGTTAAGGCTGTACATCCTACTTCACAATATATATTATCTGGTGTGAAAAATAAATTAAATATTGATAAATAATATTTATTAATATTAATTAACAGTAGTGGAAGCTTACAGAAAATTTACATGAGGCTTACGGTAATCTTACATAGAAGCTTACATTAAGACTTCACGAAAGCTTACAGTAAGTTTACGGGAAGCTTAACTGTAAGTTGACGAATGGGGGACATTTGCAATTCACTTTAACCTCACCTTCAGTTTACGCTGTAAGCTTACGAATCTGTGGTTTAAACTGAAGGGAAGCTTACACTAAGATATTGTGTTGTTTGGGTCCATATTTAATTATATTAAAAAAACTTTACTAATTAAAACTTTCATTTGGAATTAGTCCAGTGAAGTTAACATTTTTAGATGTTTTAACTTAGGTCTTCATTTTTTTGGTAACCCTTCATTTTGTGGTTAAAATAAAGTACCTCAATTGTGTACTTCGAATTTCTTCGGGAACCTCATTTTTTTTTTGTAAAATAGGTGCAGAAAATCATTTTTTTACAAATTTTAACATAACATTTTTTTCCCATTACATTTGGCAATTTTTTCAGCTTTAACTTTCCTGTTGGACATTTTTTCAAAAAAATCATTTTTTGAAAAGCTAGATAGAAAATACTGAAAAATACCGGATTTTTGTTAAAATTACGAAAAAAATTGGTTTTTGATAAAGGTATATCTCGGACAATTTTTGAGCTACAGGGTAAATTTTTATTCAAATTACTCAGAATTTTATACACTTTCTTTTCTCTCTGAACTATTTTTATGCTAAAATGTAATGGGAAAAGAAATGTAATGTGAAATTTGCAAACTGATTTTTTGCACCTATTTTACAAAAAAAAATGAGGTTCCCGAAGGAGTTTAAAGTACACAATTCAGGTACTTTATTTTGACCCCAAAATGAAGGGTTGAACCAAAAACACTGAGGTCCTATGTTAAAACATTACATGCCTTGTTTTTTGTCTAATTTGACTGGACTAAATAGAAAAGTATTAAATTTTTCAAAAGCCTTCCTACTTTGAGATTATTAAAAAAAGAGGAAATTTTCCGAATTAAATAGAATTAAAATATTTTCAATTTTATAGAATATAAGACATTTTTTATTCTCTTTAATTCCAGGATTGTTACCGGGTTTTTATTAAAACATTTTTCTGTAAAACATTCAAGAATAATTGAAAAATAAGTCGCTTTATGGTACACTGCTTCTTTAAACTTCCGTCCCGTGCGGCTTCAGAAAACTTCATTTCAATTGATTTTATTTAGAAATTTTAAGATTTTTTTATTGAACACACGAACCCAAAAGTTCCGCTAAATGTATTCATATCTAAATTTTGTATATTTTCTTTGATCGAACTTGGTAATACATGAAATAATTGCAGGCCTAACCTTATAACTAACACAGTGATATTCAGCATTATACTTAAGACATTCCAAGGATATCCTTAATATCCTAGAGTTATAAAGGAATAATTTAACTAATTAAATAATATATAATTTGCAAGTTTGCCAGTTCACCTCAAGTGGTGGGACATTGTTTAAAATAGCGTATTCAAATTGAAATAATCAGGGCCGGATTTAGACCTACGGTGGCCCTAAGCACTAGACAGGAGTTACCGAAAAGGGGGTCTTAAGCACTAATTGAGATTAGCTTCCATGAATTTTTTCAAATTTTTTTAGCAAGCCGTTTTCGAGTTATGAAATTCTGAAAATTGGAGAATTTGTGTTTGTTCAACAATATTTGCAAAACATGGATTAAAAGCTCACATTTATTGCTTTTTAAATATCATTTAAAATAGTTTCATAAATCTGTTTGAAATAGTTCTTTTTTTGTCTTTTTCCATAGCAACAATCAAATAATAATTAATAATCTTTACTGTCACAGAGGTTAAAATTGTTAATTTTTTGTGTTCAGTAAAATAATAGCGAGTATTAATATTAAGAAATTAAAGAATCAGTTATTATTTTTTAAAAAGCAAAATAAGGTATGTTTATATAATTTTTGTATTGTAATGTCACTATTATTATTTTTAAATATGAAAAGGTCTTTTAGGTCTTTTAACGAGGAATAACTTTTATCTGAGACATATCTAGGGTATTTTTTGAGAAAAATGATGTTTATCTTTTAAAAAATATTAAAAAAATTTTTTCTCTTGTGCCAGAATCGGGCACAAGTTAAATTCTTGTGGGCAATATTCCTCCCTATGAACACAATTCCCAAAAAAATTTTGAGCAAAAAAAAGGTGGGGTTTTTGAGTAATTTCAAATTAAAGTTTTTTAGTAAAATGGCCGCCATTTTGTTATTTTTAAATATTTTTTAAATTTTCCAATGGATTTCGAAAGAAAAATAAAAGTCCTTTCAGATACAAAAGGAAAAAGTGAATTATCTTAATTACTCAAAAAGTTACAACACTTTTAAGATTTTTTCTCTTCATTTTAAAAAAACGAAGTTCTCGACTTATATGTATATTTGAACTCCTTATAACTTAAAAATAAAATTTTTTCAGCAAAATAAAAAAATACGTGTCGTCTAAAATTCATTGAAGAACAACATTTTGAAGGTGAAAATTATTTTCAGCTCCGACCAAGTCAAGCCTGTCTGATTTGAAATGAATTCGGTCTGGGTATTTTTTAAAATCTTTTGGTCAGTTTTCAGATATTAATATGATAAATAAGCCTACTAAATTTTATCTAAATCCATTAAAACCTGTTAAAGATATCGTGTTCAAAAAAACGATCCACACACACATACATACATCCGGACAATTGATCAGGATCTCATATAACATGTTTCTGTATATAGGAAAATTTGTTTTCACCATTTTTAAAAATTTTATAAACGAAAGGACTACAAAGCTTCCTCCACGAGGAAGCAACATCAATTAAAAATTTTTTTTTTCAAAATGTATGTTTTTAAACGTACTTTTCAAAAATAAAATCTAAAATTTTTTTAAAACTATATTACTTTTAAAGTAATAGTTTTAAAGATAAAAGTCGTTTTTCTCATTTGACGTGCTGATCGAATTTTTTCAAATTTTTTTCAAAAAAACTACTTCTTTTTACGAAACTTTTAAGCATAGTTCGATAATGGGCAATCGTTTTTTACAATATTTTCGGAATTTTTCAAAAAATTTTGAGTTTTGAATTTTTTAAAAATATTTTTGGTTTTGTATACTACGTACTTTTATGTATTTTGATGCGCTGATTACGAAAATCATAGTGAAAATATCCGAAATTTTGATTTTTATGGTGAAAACCATAAAAAAGTTTGAAAACTTATGGTTTCCTTCGTTTACTGGGTAAAATATGCAAAATTGAAAAAATGTATTTTAATAAGATCTATAACTTTTGTGTGAAATTTTTTTTTAATTTTGCATATTTTACCCAATAAACGAAAAAAACAATAAATTTTTGAACTTTTTTATAGTTTTTACGATAAAAATCAAAATTTCGGGTATTGTCACTATAATTTTCGATTGTTTGCCCATTATCGAGCACAGTAAAAAAAAAATTGGGAGTAAGCGAAAACTTAAGTTGAATTCGGTTAGGCGAAAAAACCGAATTGGAACGTTACGGTGAATTTATTCTTTTCTTACTGTGAATTCTTTTCCCTTGAACATTTGAATTGACGTTTGTTTATTCGAGTTTACACTATAAATGAATAGAATAAATGTTTCGAAGTGTAAAAAAGCCGATTCGGAATGTGAAACATATAACTTTTTAAAAAGAAATAAAAGTGAAATGTGACAGATTTACCGACAATTTTATCAAGTGAGTAGTGTTTATATGATAAATTTACTATATGAGTACTACTCACGTGGTAAAATTGTCGGTAAATCTGTCACATTTCACTTTTATTTCTGTTTAAAAAGTTATATGTTTCTTATTCCAAATCGGCTTTTTTACACTTCGAAACATTTATTCTATTCATTTATAATGCAAACTCGAATAAACAAACGTCAATTCAAATGTTCAAGAGAAAAGAATTCATGGCAAGAAAAAAATAATTCACCGTAACATTCCAATTCGGTTTTTTCGCCTAACCGAATTCAACTTAAGTTACCACCAATTCTATTCGTTTACTCTCAATTCTTTTTTTTACTGGAAGGCAAAATAATTTGAAAAAAATCGATCAGTACGTCAAATGAGAGAAGAATGACTTTTTATCATTAGAACTCAAAAATTTTATAGTAATATCGTTTAAAAAAAATTTCGATTTTTGGTGAAAAGTACGTTTAAAACACAAATTTAAAAAAAAAATTTTAAATGATTCATTTTTAAGGAATTTATGAGCATTCAAAAATTAAAAGTCATGAAATTTCTCCAATTTTCAAAATTCCATAACTCGAAAACAGCTTGATAAAAAAATTTAAAAAATTCATTGAGATGCAATTGCAGACTATGGACTTTCAGTTTGGCGTGGAATACATCATATGTATTTTAATTTCTTTAGAATAATAATTTGTTTATAGACATTTATTAATTTTTATTACAAAACATTTATTTGAAAACAAAATTATGGGGCCACCGGCAAGCCGGGAGCATATTTCCAGTGAATTTTTCACTAATTTTAAATCAGTGACACAATTTTAATTGCTTCAGATTAAGAGAGTACAGTTTTTGCGCTTATCGGCAATAAATACAAATACTTTTAAAAATATAAAAATTCTGACAAGAGCGAGTTGCACTCGCACTAATTCGAGGGTTCCGTACACCGACAATAATAACCTCTTTTTTAAATAGAAATAAATTATAAATAACGTTAAGGGGGGCTATCAAATCCAAACGGTCTCGACATATTTCTTTGTAGAAGTTAAGGGGGGGGACACAAAGCTGGGACGGACGCAAAAGTCTTTTTATAAGGGTTTTTATTTTTTAATTTAATTATTTATTGTTATTGTATGCATGATAAATAACTTAATGCACATATTTCAAAGAGTATTAAAATAACTAATAAAAACATAAATATATTTTATATATATAATAATAATACATTACAATTACATCAAAAATTTTGGAGGAAAGTATTGGAAAGAAATTAATAAACATATTTTTTAATAAAAAATCATCGTTTTCTACCTATTGGAATAATTTAAAGATTTTTTCATTTAATGTTTTTTTACCACCGACATAGTACTGATTCGGTGTGAATGACAGTGTACTGCCAGTACTGGTTTTAATATTTTTTTACCTCCGATATAGTACTGATTCGGTGTATTAGTCAGTACACTGCCAGTACTGAAAGTCAATACCGACGGTCAGTATTGGATCAGTACTATACCGGTGTTTAATTACGGCGAGCTACGGAAATTTCTACTTGGGTTATAACACACTGACCCATTAAAACATTTGTCATTGATGAATTTAGAAATTGATGATAAAATGTTTCCACCAGATATTTTCCAAGAAAATTTTTCGTGTACAATTTCGCGTGTACACCAAGTTTTAATTAAATTCATTAATAATCGCAAAAGATACGATGATTTATATCTTAAAACTTAATGAAATTTGCGAATAAAAATTTCTCATTCAAAAGGAAAAAAATGAGCCTCTTTATTTCCTACAAGGCAGTGCTTTTCAACAATAAAAATTTTGAATTTTCTTATCCTGTTTGTAGGTTTGACTAGCTTGAGAGCGTGTAATTGAGCGTACTGTAAGTTATTCGCTCCAGGCTTTTTGGTCGCTTCCACATTAAGTTTTAGATGAACGATAAAGCGCCGATTGTGCAGCGATTGAGCATCGATGCTCGATTACAAGCGCAGTACTGCTAACTATACTGAAAAAAATGTTTAAATTTTTTCCAGTTTCAGTTTTGTTTACAGTCTGACATATAACCTCCAAATATTTTTTGTGATTTTTAATCTTGCAAGATTAATCAGATTAATAAAATGTGAACCGCAAAAAAGATTTGGAGGGTATTTGTCAAATTGTAAAGAAAACCAAAACTGGAAAAAATTTAAACATTTTATTTCAGTAGTTGACAGTAAAGCGTTTTTAATTGAGCGTCGATGTTCAATCGCTGCACAATCGATGCTTTATCGTTTATTTATATAATTTATTGTGGAAGCGACCTTATACTACCCGGCTGAAAAAACTTGTACAAGAACATGTACATTTTCTTGTACAAGTATATTTTCTTGTTCAGGATCTTGTACAAGTTCTGGTACAAGAACATGTCTCAATTCCGGATGCTGAACTTGTTCAAGAACATTACTCGAACATGTACAAGAACTTGTACATTTTCTTGTACAAGTTTTTTCAGCCGGATAGGTATGTAAGTCCGCTTTAATAGTAGCCAACTGTAAGTGTGATTGTGAGCGAGAAACAACAGAGCAACATAATAAGAGTGTCTTCGTCGCATTCACGGGCAGGTTACTAGTTAAGCGGACTTAATATGTTATATATTTCTTTTCTTTAAATTTATGAAGTTTTTTAATCCATTTTTGGTCTGTGGTGATTTTAGACATGATTTTTTCAAATTTTTTAACTAGAAATATTTGTTACTTTTAAACTATCCCTAGTGAAAAAAAACACGTATAATTATACGTATTATTATACGTATAATAAGACATACGAATTTGAAACAAGAATTATACGTATAATTATACGTGTCTATAATTTTTAATATTTAGGAATATAATTATAAATATGGAATATATTTTTGTTTATAATACCTAAATATTATAAAATATTGACAAGTATAATTATACGTGTAAATATACGTATAATTATACGTATAATAATACGTTTTGTTATACGTATAATAATACGTTTTGTTATACGTAAATTTATACGTATAATTATACTTGTCAATATTTTATAATATTTAGGTATATATTAATAAACAAAAATATATTCCATATTTATATATTCCTAAATATTAAAAATTATAGACACGTATAATTATACGTATAATTCTTGTTTCAAATTCGTGTGTCTTATTATACGTATTATTATACGTATAATTATACGTGTTTTTTTTCAATAGGGACTGCAAATATGTTTTTTTAGGTTTCAAAACGCACCAATATTGCCTTATTTACAAACATTTCACTAAATTAAATATAATGAAGTAATTAATGATTCAACAATTAAAAAATTTGAAAAGCGTTAATTTTCTAAAATTTTTTAATTTATTTTTTTATCCTTACGAGACCTTGTCCTTTTTCACCAAGACAGGTACAAGTTCAGCTGTTGAACATGTACATTTTCTTATACAAGCAGATCTTGTACAGGGTTTTCCAATAGGGAAGACCAAGGCCAGAAATCTTCTTCTTTTTATAGATTTTTTTTTTAAATTGTTTTTTTTTAAAATGATCCAAAATTTTCAAAAAATTTTTTAGTTTTCTCTTCGTCATAAAAAATGTATTTGTGTATTTTAACCATAAAAATTTTATTTTTTAAGTTTGGTTGATATTTGAGGCCAGTAGGCTGCACGACTGAAAACTAAAGATCAAACTTCAAACACCTGTGACGCTTCTATTTCGCTGGGTTAGTGGAAAAAAAGGACACGTCGCGTTTGAGTTGAAGAAAAGGACACGTCGAATTTTATATTTTTTTAAGAAAATTTAAGTTGGTAACACTTTTTTGAGGTTGACATTTAAATATTTATTTATTTATCACTTAACTGAAATAAATTATATTGGTTAGAATGGTAAAAAATTAAATTATAATATTGAAAATTTAACCTTGTAATTCTATCTTAATTAATATTTTTGTTTAATACAATTTTCAGTTTTCGCTAAGTTACAAAAATTAACATTATAATTATCCTTATTAAAAGATGAAAGATGTATATGCAGCAAAAAATTTATAACTTCAAAAATTTTTCGGGTCGTTTATGTGTAAATTGATAAAAAATATTTTGATTGTAGGAAATAAAACTTAAATATAAAAGACAAATAATTACATCATAACATGAAATAACAATTTTTATTATTATTTAATAATAATTTACACATAAACGACCCGAAAAATTTTTGAAGTTATAAATTTTTTGCTGCATATACATCTTTCATCTTTTAATAAGGATAATTATAATTTTAATTTTTGTAACTAAGCGAAAACTGAAAATTGAGGGCCTCCATGCAATAAGGGGACGAACGTGATTTTCGTTGTCTCCTTGCGCAGCCGGCCTCGCGCCGTCCGCGGGGACTTCTACTGGCGCGCTCGTCCCCTTATTGCATGGAGGCCCTCAATTGTATTAAACAAAAATATTAATTAAGATAGAATTACAAGGTTAAATTTTCAATATTATAATTTAATTTTTAACCATTCTAACCAATACAATTTATTACAGTTAAGTGATAAATAAATAAATATTTAAATGTCAACCTCAAAAAAAGTGTTACCAACTTAAATTTTCTTAAAAAAATATAAAATTCGACGTGTCCTTTTCTTCAACTCAAACGCGACGTGTCCTCTTTTTCAACGAAAATCCGACGTGTCCTTTTTTTCCACTAACCCAGCGATTTTATAATATTTTTAATTAAAAAGACAAAACTACTTTTGGGCGATAGTGGGTTTACGTCTAATTTTGCGTTTAAGTCCATATTCGTGTTCACGTTTACGGAAGCCTATGTAAAAACAGTTTAACGACTGAAGCGCCTCATCCTACAGAAAACGAAAACAACGCTAAACGGTCATTACAGGTGATTAACGTCTTTGTCTTTAGTGTTGTGCGGAACGTGTTTTGTGTTTTACAAAGGTAAGTTTCTAAAAAACTAAAGTAATTTCAATGTTTGAGAAAAATGCAATTGAATATATACATATACTCAAAAGTAAGGATGATAAGCGAAACTTTTTGAATTTGTTACGTTATTTTCTTTCTTATATTTCCTTAACCTAGAACTACTCTCACTTCTCCTTCTAGAGAGAAAAGTTTCGTTTCTCAAACTCACTTGCGCGTGTGTTATGATTTTCACTATTGCCTCATAGTACACTCAATTCTTCTTTCGCTTTACTTCTTAGACCAACAAGAAGCCTAGTATATTCCTTCTTTCTACCTCTCTACTTTTTAACAATCTTATTCTCTCGCATGGAGGTGGTAGCTTTTTCATAGTCTCGTGTTGGCAACGAATATTTCGTAATAAAAATTAACACACATTTTTATCCGTTTATAATTAATGTTTCATAAATAAGTATTTAAAACAATAGAATTTATTACTACCATTTAATGAAATTAATTTATTAATTATTGTTTCATAATATTAACATTTTTTATATGAAAAGATTGATATTTATTACCATTGCTGTAATTTTGGATAAAAAAGGATTTTATTTTTAAAAAAGATGAAAATTATTCACATCAGTTTTTTTATAATATGTATGTGCAATTTAATAATTTGAAAAATTTTATGATTAAATTGTTTTCATATATTTGTAGTTCAATTTAATTTTTTGAGAATATACGACATTAATTAAACAGCAATTTTAATTTTTAAATAACAGAAATTTTTATTTTAAATAATTATTAGTTTAATTACCTAAGTTCAACTAATGAGTGCATTATGAAGCAAATATCTTTCGAAAAATGGAAAAAATTATTTAATTAGACTCTAATACAAACTAACTTTTTTATATGTCAACTGTAGAATAACGATAGTTGTGAAAAATTGCTGAAGAAGTCTTTATGGTTTTTTACAGAATTGTTGTATGCTGACAATACTAATAATAATATTCTTAGGCAATTATTAAATTTTTATCTTTTTCCTTTGTATATTATTATACACTTAGGTTGACAAATTACAAAATTATTATAAATTGAATTTTTCTGAATTCCTTCAAAAAACTTTAGTAAGTTGTTATTTTTTTTTGTTTGGTCATTTTTTAATAATAGTTACAACCAATTTAACTTAATCTCTTTATTTATATCCCCCGCCAATTCTAGAACTAAATTTTTGAAAAGACGCTAAATAATTAAAATTATTATCTAATTGGAATTAATTGACGACTTTTTAATAATTAATAACGACAATTTTGTTTGCAAGTATTTGTAAATCTTTTAATGTAATAGAAAATTTATATTACTATTAATTAAGTTAATTATTTATCAGCATAAAATAGTTATAGTGAGAAAAAATTATAATTTCAAGTCTTTTTAGAATTTAGAAAAATTTTAAACTTCATTTATATTTTAGGTGTGTATATAAAGAAATATTCTGCAAAGTTTGAAGAAAATGGATCAATATTGAATTATTGAAAATGATAAATACATTTACTTTTTTTTTAGAAATTATTGACATTTTTTTCAAGGTTATACGAATTTATTAAAATTTCTTAAAGTTGTATTATTTATGAAAAGTATTAAAATGTAATTTTTACAATTTTTTTGTAAAATATTTCATCCACTTGTAAGTTTGATAAATATGCTTCTACTATGGGAGAAATAATTATTTTTATTTCCCAAAACTTATAATATAAACTACAATTCAAACGTAAAGTTTTTTATTTTTTTTTTGTTAACTATAATATATTATGGGTTTTGAAATTTATAGGGTAAGTGCATCAATTACGGCGCGTTCATAAAAAATAATTGTTATTACTATTATATTTAATGTAACTGTCATAAAATAATTTAAAAAAATTATTTTAATCTTTTTTTGATACAATTACTAATAAAAATGCACATTTAAACAATTAATAATTTAATTATTTGATCTCAAATTCTTCCACGCTGCAATTAAAACTTTTTGCAGATTTCCATTGACTTTAATTACGCTGAGCAAGTATAGTATCTTCAAATGACTTGCTAAGTATCTTCAAAATACACATTGAAACCGATACAAACGCGCCGTAAAAGAAATTTACAGTATTAGTTTTAATTTCTTAAATTTGTTTAAATAATCGATTTTTATAAAGTTAAATTTTTTTTTAATATCTAAATAACATAAGCTTTTCATTTAATAAGTCTTAAATTGACTTTCTACAATAGACATGTCGAATTTTCTATTTCAAAGGTGTTTTGACTCGAATCGCGCCGTAATTAGAGCCTTTACGCTACAAATGAGTAATGTAGTACGTTATTTTCTATTGATTTTATTAAAATTTATTTTTATTTAAAAGGTCATAAATACCTATTACAGATAGGTGTAAGTAGGGAATATAACAATAACTTTTCAATTGTTGATGACATTTTTTCAGATGGAGGACGAACAACCTACTGCTGCACAATCAGTGAGCACTCCCAGCACATCAGGTACATTTCAAATTTATTACTTTATTTTATAAATTTTATTTATTCATTTTATTTTATTTCTAAAATTCACTAATTTTGTTAACTATGTTTCTGGCTCAAAGAGAGATATTATAACTTTTATTATAACCGATTCATTTTTATATTTTTCAGGAACGACTGTTAGAAGAGGTGGGCGGTTGATAAAAGATTATAAAAAATTTTCCCCGGAATTAATTGGGCCAAAAAATAAGAAAAAAGATGTGATAAACATTCAAAAGAAAAATGCTGCACAATTAGATGTGAGTTTTATTTTCATTTGTTATTTTTTATAAACAGTTATGTCCGCAAATTTTTTTAACCAAACTTTTCAATAAAATTAATTCAGCAAGGTTAATCAAATAGCATAACAACCTTGTGTAAAATTAATCTTAATATATCATGACAACAAAATTTTTGATCGCCACGCGTTAGGGAAATCAAGAAATTTCATCAAAAGTACTAGAAATATCAAACATTTTTATAAATGCTAAAAAAATTATGTACTATGAAAAGTTTATTTTTAATTCTTACCTTATGTAAAATTTGAATTTCTTCTTAATATAAAATTTCTAAAAAATTAAATGTATTCCAAGAAAATAATTTCTTTAATTTTTTATAATGAAATAGGTTTTAAGTAAAAATCAATTTATAAAAAGACAACAATTGAAGTTTTTATCCTTGCAAATTTGAATTGTTTAAAATATTATTATTGATTCTTTAAACTTGAACGATATCACATTTAATTAAGGAATACAATAACCTAACATGTGGTCAAATTAATTATTTGATTTAAATTTTAATAATATACAATAAAAGTTTAAAACTTTTTTTAAAATTATTTTTCTTCTAGAAAAAGACTGCAATACAAAAGAAAAATAACGAAGCAGCTGGTGATATGTTTTTTTTTTAAAAAATATGATGAAGCACAGGCCCTACAAACAAGTTCTGCCACGAAAGAAATGCCAACGGTAATGAACAAATTATTTTTCTCTTTTCCATAATAGTCTTAGTTATAACGTAAAAATGCGGTGAATAATTTTTTCGTTACTGTTAAATTTCCCTACATAACAGGCATTATTCCTAAATTGTACAAAAAAAATGAAAACTTAATGGATTGGCTTGTAACTTTGGTAATTTCTTGTCGTATATAAATAATTGCCTTATATATTAAAAATTTTTTAAATAGATTATTTAAGAGGGGAAACTCTTGTACAAAAGTTGTTTACAATTTTTTTTCGTACTTTAAAAATTAGTTTACTATCTGTGACCTGGACAGTAAAAAGGGGGATTACGTGCGAAAAAATCTATCTTTTATTGATTGATGATTCTAATAGAGAAAACTTTTTTCTATCAGAATCACCAATCAATAAAAAATTAATTTTTCCGCACATAAGCATTTGTGATCTAACTTTAAACGCCTGTAACGCCGCTATATTGCAATATTTGTAATTAAAAAAATTGTTATACATAGCTTACATTGTACACTTTGAGTTATTCTTTATTTCAATTCAATAAACTTTTCTACTTTTTTGTAAAAAAATATTGAAAAAACGTGCATTCACACGGGTTTCCCCCCTTAATAAAAAAATATAGAAAGTAATGAGCATTGAACTTTTAATGTTTGATTGATTTTGTCATTTTTAAATCGATATGACTATGACAAAACATAACAAATTTAAAATTGGGGTTTAGTAAATTGTAAAGCATTTATCATGAGGTTCTCCTTTCAATTGCAAATAAAATAATTTGTCATATGTTTTATAATAATTATTATTTTTATAGACGGCGAATTCAATGGAATTTTCTCAGTTTCGTGAAGAAATGACCGAGAAACTTAATGAATTGTCGGAAAGACAAAATACAAATTCTGAAATGTCTCATAAGGAAAATGATAATTTGAAACAAAAAATTGATGAAACCAAAATGGAAATAATTGATGAGCTGAAAGTGTCGATCAGAGAAAATGCTGTACTTCGACAGACTCACGAAGTAATAAATTTAAATAAATTTATATCTTAAGAGGCTGAATAAAAATTGAAAAATATAAATAATTTACTGACCCGTTTTTCTTACATAGATTGTTGAAGGAATTGCAATACGCAAGTATGAGTACATGCGCGCAGAACATTCAACAACAGTTTATTCGCGGGTAAAATGGTTAGCCTACGGTTATTGGGACTACAAAATTCACGAAACTCTATACCTGGAGAAAAAGGATGGACAGTCAGTTGAGGGAATAAATTTCATTAGTCATGATGACTGTAACAATATTTGGAGTAAGTTGCAGTGTTTTTAAATTTTAATTAATGTTAAAATAATATTAATTTATATTTTATAGAGACTCATGAATATTCCCCATTTTAGCGAGGTCGAATTCAGGATTATTAAATTTACATTAAACAGAATATTTTAAAGCAAACCTTAAATTCAAACAAATTTTTATATTATAGAATTATTTTAGTCCAAATTTTACAAAACACATTCTTAATTAACTGAATTTCCATTTAGCACAATTTTAGTCTAAAAGAATTTATATTTAACCAAATTTCCACAAAAAGTAATGTAATATAGAATTAATCTGTAATTGAATTTCTATTTATCCGAATATTAATATCACTTAATTTACATTTGATCGAATTATTATTTTGAAGAACTTTTAAAACGTCAAATTTTCATTTCATCAAATTTACAAATGGCACAACAAAAAATCGACTGAAATATTTAGAAGTGAATTTAAAAGTTGACCAATAGAAAATAGCAAGAAAATTTGTGTTTAATCAATTTCAAAATTCGTTCTTAAATCTTTCTGTCCGTTGCTTTTTCGTCTTATCTCGATTAGGAGTAAATGAAATTTCGACGTTTTTAAATTTATATAAAAAGAAAAGTTTGTTAAATTGAAATTATTTCCAATAAAAATATAGTAAACGAATCTTTTATGCAAAAGTTGGGTTAAATAGAAATTTTGTTAAATAAAAATGCAGTTACATAAAGTTTGTCTTTTATGAAAATTCGGTTAAATATAAGGTTTACTTTATAAAAATCTGTTAAATAGAAATTCTATACATTATAGAATTAGATATTTCTCATTCCGTTATATGAAAAAGTTTGATATTGAGTTTGTCTATTTACCTACATTCTGTGGAGACGTTTTTGCTATTAATCTTTGATCTTGAAGTCAAAAAATTAACTAAAATTTGACTTAAAATTTTAGATTATTTTTGTCCCTTGACTTAATTCCGTAGAGAATTGTTGAAAAAATGTATTTACAACTTTACACTTAATACGTAGAGAATTGTTGAAAAAATGTATTTACAACTTTACACTTAATACTCCCTCACAGCACCGGATATTTAAGGATATTCCTGGGACATTCTATGGATATTCATTTGCTTTCAGCGTTTTAGATATCCCTAGGATATCCTGAAGATTTTCTAAAGATATTCTTAAATATCCAGTGATGTGAGGGCTTTAATAATATACATTAAGGGGGGAACACCAGTTGTAACTTTCGAAAAATCGATTTTTTTTTTTGCATTTTCTTAAAGTATACATATTTAGAAATGTGTCTGTAAATTTTAAACTTGATCCGGTGAAAAATGAATGAGATATACAGAACACTGCAGCGGCGCGTCCCGTGGCTTCAGACAAGGTGGCCAGCCATACCTGACCCTAACGACAGATGGCCTTTTCCTATGATTTAGAAACGGCAACCACTGCGGAAGAGTTATTATATGGTCCAGGAATCGATGACTCTTTGTTAATTGGAAACAAAATTTCTTCTGAACAAAAAAAAGTAAGTTGAAACCTTGAATGCGTTTTTCTCAAAATGACATTTTCCAAGTCGGTGACCACGATTACTCGAATACCATTAAACCAATTTATTTAAAATTTAGTGTGCTTCATTTACACATATAAGTCTAGTTCGTGATCGAAGGATTTTTTTTTTATGCAAAACTTTTTTTTATATAGCTGAAAATCGACCGTATTTTTTTAACGAAAATCATACTTTTGACTTTAACAGGTCGCCATTTTGTCAAATTTTTTTTTTTTAAATCCTTCGATCACGAACTAGATAATCTTATAATAAATGTAAATCAATTTCATTTTTGTATTTCAGACGAAGTATACTTGCAGAATGCTGGTCACCGCAATTCGCCTTTTTTC
The DNA here is from genome assembly GCF_019393585.1 of Leptopilina boulardi. NCBI lineage: Eukaryota > Metazoa > Arthropoda > Insecta > Hymenoptera > Figitidae > Leptopilina > Leptopilina boulardi. Next base: position 475,166 of record NW_026137978.1, read on the forward strand.
TTAAGGCGCCACTTCAATGGCTCATATCCCTAAAAGTTTTTGTTAAAAAAAATTTTTTTTTCTTTTAAATTACAGCTTTTAACATGTACTTTTAACTAATAAATAGTATTCTTTAAAAAGATTCATTGTTCTTTTGGAAAATATTCTTGTAAAAAGCATTATTTCTTGAGTTACAACTGGTGTTCCCCCCTTAAACCTTATTTTAACTTAAATTGATCTGTTCACTTTATTATGTTTAAGAGTAAGTTTTCAAAAATTGATATATCTATATTTTATTATTTCGAGAAATTTAAACAAATGACATTTATCACATTACGACTGAACTTTATTTTAACGAAGAAAAATTGTAATAAATTAATTATGTACATTCTTTTTTGGATTTAAGATGTTTTGAAAATTGAATTTATCGATTTTTGAAAACTTGCTAATAAATTGATATAAATTGGATAATAAATTTTAAACTTAATATGTTGACATTTTGATTGTTAGGACAAACATATATATATATATAATTATAAGTTAGTTATTTGCGATCCTATATTTATACCATATTTAAAAATGAAAATTATTTCAATAATCTTATTAAATTTGCAGAATTGGTGGTTATTTTGCAAAAAATGGACATATTATTTTAATTATTTTAATTTTCATTACTCTAAATAATTATTTATGCTTAAATTTAAAAATTACATTCACTTAACATATACATTCATTGTTACAAAAAAATGTTTTTTAAAAGTATAATTTTTGGATTTCTTAGTTCAATAAATATAGACATGTAATATTTAGTGTAAGAAGAAGTGAAACCTGCCCTGAGATAAAGTTTCCAATTAAAATATTTTGATAAGTTTAAGGTGAAATAGAAAAAATTAAAAAAAATTAGAACCTCTTTCTGACAGAATCGATATTTTTCGGGTGTCTCGATCTCAGTTTAAAAAAATCTTATACGTAAAAATTATTTCATTTTTGTAATAAAAAACTCAAAATCGAAGAAGAAAGCGGCCTTTTAAACTTCCGCGGGTATAATTTAAAAAAGTAGAAAAGTGTAAATAGAAAAAACGTTTTATAGTGTATCTACTTCTTAAAAATAAATTATATTTGTTTTAACTTACATTTAAGACCATGTATTTTGTATGCAGTCCTTCAGTTTGTATCTTCGGACTAAAGGATTTTTAAAGATAGTAAGTTTTCTTTAAGATTTTTTTACAATGTGAGTGACTGTCACGAAACTTGTCACGATGAACCTTTGCTTTAAACATAAATTCTGGGTGAACGAAATCTCTTTAGGGAAGAAAAATTTGTTTGGTTGGTCTTCATACACAGAAGAGGGTAAATCTGGGCGGGTACTAAAATTTTTCGGTCCAATCTCATATTCCCACCGTATAGATTTTTTTTTTCATTTATTTTTAAATTATTTATTTCTTTATCTAAAAAAGTAAAAATTAAACTTAAAAAATATATTTTTAAAGACATTTTAATTAATTTAATGTTATGTTATTGTTGTGATTTCACATGTAAATATTCTCCGCAGGTTTTCTCTCAAAATATTTGATGGATTGAGCTAAAATTTTGTAAAAATCCAAAAAATAGAATTAAACAAGTTGTAAATTCAGATGTTCATTACATGAACATTTTGCTTCCTTTTTACGATCAACAAAAAAATTTGCTTCCTCGTGGAGAAAGCATTAACATTGAAATAAACATACAAAAATAATATAATAATATTAACATTAGAGTACCTATACATTTGAGTAAAATTTAAAGAATTAATGAAAGTTAAAAAATCAAAAATTCATATTTTAACCGAAATTTCTAAATATTAATGAAAAATAATATATAATTTATAATTATTTACAATTATATCGATTCGTTTTAATGCAAGGAACACAATTATTTTATATTTAAACTTGAATTTAAATAAATATAAAATTTTTCAGCTAAAATGTGTATTTTCTATTTTTTAACTTTCATTAATTTATTAAATTTACTTCAAATGTAAATTTTATATATATACCAATCGATTCGTTTTCATGTAAGGAATACAATTATTTCATCTATAAACTTAAATTTAAATAATCACAAAATTTTATAGCCAAAATGTGAATTTTTGATTTTTTAACTTCCATTAATACTTTAAATTTAAATTAAAACTATACTAATTATATATACTGATCGATTTGTCTTGACGTAAGGAATACGATTTTATTATATATAATCTTAAATTTTTCTATTAAAAAATTTTTTCGATTAAAAAAAAATTTTTGGAAAAAAGACGATAAAATTTTTTTTTTGGGTTTTTTTTTAAAATCCTTTGGTTAGATTTGAGATATTAATATGATAAATGAGCCTACCGAATTTTATCTAAATCCATTAAAACCTGTTAAAGTTATCTTCTAAACAAAAAAGGGATCCATACACACACAATACACACACATATATACATCCTCACAATTGATCAGGATCTCATATAACATGTTTCTATATAGAGAAAAATTTGTTTCCGACACTTTGAAAATTTTTACAAACGAAAGGACTAAAAAGCTTCCTACACGAGGAAGCAAAATTGCTGTTATCTGCCAAGTATTAATATGTTTTAAAAAAAATTATTTTAAAGTTATTCCATATTTGAGAAAAATATAATATGGCTGCAAGACAGTTGTGGTCATTTCTCCTAATTTTACTATCTACATAAATACATTTACACGTTCACAATTTTTATTGTTGTATGTACATAATTTCTTTATTACATGAAAGATTACCTATATACTTTTATCAAAAAATCCGAGTAATTTTTTTATTGATAGTTTGAGGGGCTCAAATAATGTGCACATTAACTGATGAATGCACACGTTATATTTTTGTCGTTATATATTTTTTAAAAACGAAAATATGGTATTTATAAAAACATTCCTTCATTAAATTGTTCAATGTTAAATAAATTAAAAATTATCATTTTTTAAAAATAGTAATGTGGCTATTTATATTAATAAAAAAATTACCAGTGTTATTAAAGATTTATTAAATGCATAATACTTTTCTTTTCAAAAATTTTTCAATTAACATTTGTATAATTTGAGAAATTTTTTTGGCTACTCGTGGTAATAAAATAGTAACATTTTAATTATTCAATTAAGTCAGTAGTAGGTAATCTATTTAAATGTTTTTAAAGAAAACAGAGAGTTGCAAAGATATTACAAAAAATGATATGCGGTTCATATGTTTACCTAGGTTTGAAAACTTTGTACCCGTTTTTTTTTTTATTTTTAAATAGTACTATTTTTTAAATAAAATTTTTTTGTTTCTATATTGAAACGTTGAAAGCTTTACATTTAATGCTGTAAAATATTCGTTTATATGCGCATCGAATGTTGCTTTCATTAGATGATACATTTTTCCAGAAAAAAAATTTATATATTTTATAATTTATTAATGGAGAAGGTACTCTTACTCTTCAAAAGATTAGAAGTATTTAGTTACAAGTATTTACAATTTTTTAAAGAAATACCCTTATTCTCAGAAGAGCGGATGTCAAGTTTCTTTAAATTGTTAACATGTGTTTACTATAAAAGACTTGCATGCATCAGAAAATAGTATTTGAGAAGTCTGGAAAATATAATTTTGGTAGAAATAAGGCACGTTGCACACTATCCGATTTGTGTCGGACGACAAAAAGTCGGACGATTTTTTGTCGGACGAACGAGCTTTACACACTGTCCGATTTTTGTCGTACGACATTTGATCATCCTACGAAAACTTCAGGTATCCGAAGGAATTCTTTAAGGTATGATTTCAGTCGCACGTTAGCCAGAGTACTGTGTGCAGCAAAGTATTATTATAATTTGATATTTGCTTTTAAAAAATGAATATTAAAAATATAGTTGTCACAGCTTGTCTGCTACGTCGTAAAAATCGGAAACTACCTGAATCTATGAGCCTAATGATATTTTAATTATGGAGTTAACAAACAGAGAGTATTTTACCTCTATGGTTTAGAAAAAAAAAATTTTAATTATATATTGTTTAAAAAATTACTTTGTTTACACAAATTGTTATAAACAAATAAGAAAATTCAAATTTTTCTAATAGAGTCACGTAGAATTGGAAAAACTACCTGATTATATAAACATCGGACGAAAAATTGTCGGATAGTGTGCAAGCATCTATTGCTTTTCATAAGAGACTGCTTTGACGACATCATCCGACAGTCGGACGTTGTAGTCGATTCTTCCGGCAGCACAACGACATTTTGTCGGTCCGATTTTAAATCGGAAAGTGTGCAAAGCCCTATTTACTTCTTCAGTCCACTGAAAATTTTTTGTCGTCCGATTTTTTGCCGTCCGACACAAATCGGATAGTGTGCCAAATCTTTAAGCCTAAGTGGAAAAATACGAAAAACATAAAATAAGGATAAAATAGTTCAGACAAGTGTCAATTTTCTGAATAGGGGACCTTGAATTTGTCCCATGCGTTGATAATCGGAATACATTGTATGTGATGTTCCTGTGAGTAGTAACTGTTATCTAAGACTCTATATTTTCTGTTGGCTTGAATGAAGTCGGTCCTCGGGTACACTGATGGCCTTATCAACGTGAGGTTATATTTTTAATGACTTCTACGCAAATACAATTTTTTACGTTTAAAAAGTTTTTTAATTATTAATATTATTTCATAATCTCCATTTAACAAAGATTCTAACGATACCAAAGACAGAAAAATGTTGATTTCTTTTATTATTTATATTTTGTTTATTAAATAAAATGCTGCACTATAAGATTAAATCAGGAAAAATTTAATAATAAAGTACTGAAAACAGAGCCTTTGAATCGTTTAGCAGTGATTTAGTGATTAAATTTTAATTATTTTATAAGTACAATATTTCACTAATTTAAATTTAGATTGTAAGTACTTTAATTAATAATTCATTTTAAATGATATTCTTTTATACAGTACTTCAAAAATACATTTTTTACTACAAAATTTTTGTGTTTAAAACTGCAATTTTTTTTATTAAAAAGACATACCGTGGGTGGCCCATTTTTTGTCCAGCTAAGACCCAATTTCCGTCCACTTCAATTTTGAAGACAACAGTTATAAAAAAATTATTTTCTTTTATTTGTTTATTTCAACTAATAAGTCCGTTGCATGCCAAAAAGAATAAAATATTGTTGAAAAATAATTTAAATTATTATACGAGATATTTGTAAAAAATGGACCGAAACTGGGTCCTAGACGGAAACTGGGCCACCCACGGTATCTCTCGCATTGATATTGGTAAATGATCATCGTGTATATTTATTACATTTTTGCAAACTATAAAAAATATAATTATTGTCCATGTAGTACGTATTATTAAAATGTCCGCCTCACGGCGAATAATAATATTATTGTTATTATTAACCTTACCGGTTAATACAACTGTAGTATTACAGTAATATGTAAATTGCAAAAAAATTCAAAAACCAGTTAAAAATATTTGACTAATTATTATCTTTTTCTATTTTATCATAAAGAACTTAAGGTCATGTGACTGTTAGGTCTGTGTGATGTTAATTTGTCCGTAACTTTCCTCGTAAAATTCAACACTCCTAACATCAAATTTTCTATAACTATTTCCAAGTGTTTTATAATAATTATTTAACAATATATTAACATTTTCATACATGACAACCATTCCTTATCATATTTGGAACTCCTTAAAATTTTAACTCAATCCATTCAGTATTTTACGAGAAAAGTCACGGACAAATTAACATTATAGACCTAACAGTCACTTGACTTATGTGCTACTTGGGTGCAGTTGTATCGTTAAAATTGTTATTTAACAAATATTAAAAAAAATATTATTAGTTGTAAATTTTTCGAATAAAATAATGTTGCTTTTTTACTCCAAGAAGAAATTGAGAAAGTTAGTCCACAGCTCTGAAGATTACCAGTGTTCTTGAGCATTTATCTATATGAAGTTGCTAGTATCATTGGATTTGAAATCTAAATTTTTTTTATTGACAGTAAAAAATTATATTTTAACAATTTTATTCTTTGCAAAAATTTAAAAAAAATTAAAATCTGTAAATTAAGTATATATTCAGAATTGTGAGAAGAAGCATATAGAAAAATTTCAATCAAAAATACTAAAAGTTTTTAAAAAAGTTAATATTTAAAATAATTAAACTTGACATTGTTCAGAAGTAACAATTAATTTTTCATGATATTTCTCCAGAACCGAAGATCATAATCCTCTATAAATAAGTAATAAAAGTATTTTTAAATTATTTTATAATTTTTTTCATTATTAAAAAATTTCTTTTTTTGAAAAATTGAATTTTTTAAATTTTATTCGATTAATTGTTCAGAATTATAAAACCCTCACAGTAATGAATATTTTAGAATATCCTTCCCGTGTGAAAAGACAATCTGTCCCAGATTGGGTTTCCCAATGTTCAAAATGGGCCTTCCAAAAGAACGCACAAACTTTGCTTTTAAAATTCTAACGCTGATCCCAATCAATTACTAAGGTTGAAAAATACTAAATTTAGCCTATTTATAGCTAAATATTCTAATTGTTAAAATAATGCATATGAGGCATTCTACACTGAAAGAAAATATATAACAAAATTTCGTAAATACTTTTCAATTTAGGGAAAAAGTGTCAAAATGAATTTTAATTTGTAGCTTGTTTTAATTTGTTTTAATTTTGCAGAATAAATTATTAACCGATTATCAATGTTGTCGAATTTTTATTTAAACGAAAAGTAATTAGCCGGAAATTCAATTTAATCCAATCTCAATTTGTGCGAAACGTTGTTTTGTAGAATATTCATTTTGCAGAATAGTAATTAAAAAAATTAATTATTATGCAGAAAGAAGATTAAAAAGAATATTAATTTAACATAATATTTTTCTGTTCGAATATTAATTTTACAGGAAGTGGAAATGCCCGAAATTCATTATAACAGAAATAATTCGACGCGAAGTTTAAAATTGACCAATCAGAAATTATCATAAAAATTGGGATTGGTCAATTTTAAACTTCGCGCCAATTATTTCTGTCATAATGAATTTTGGCCATTTCCACTTTCTGTTAAATGAATATTCGAACAGAAGGATATTATGTTGAATTAATATTCTTTTTAATCTTCTTTCTGCATAACAATTAATTTTTTGAATTACTATTCTGCAAAATGAATGTTCTACAAAACAACGTTTCGCACAAATTGAAATTTGATCAAACTGAATTTCTGGCTAATTACTTTTCGTCTGAATAAAAATTCGGCAACATTGATAATCGGTTAATAATTTATTCTGTAAAATAAAATTTCTAACAAATAAATATTCTGCAAAATTAAGATTATTTTAAATTACTATTATGCAAAAATAATATTCTACAAAATAAAATTCGATTAAAACACAATTCTAAAAAATTAGCTTAGTGCATATTCATGCGTCTGAAATTATGTTAAGATTCGTAAATATTTACTAAAATTTGAAATACATTTTCTTAAAGACTGAAAAATATTTTCTACATTTTTTTTTGTATTAATATTTCCCATTTTTACACGTTTTCCCTAAATTAAAAAATATTAACGAAAATGTCTAATATAATTATTAAAATTTGTTACGTATTTTCTTTCAATGTATTTTAAAATTTTACTCCTAGTAAACTATTGACAGTATAAAATTAGTATAAAAAATTTAGTTTAAAGGTTAAACTTCTGAATATCTTAAAACAAGTTGTCTCCGATTTTGAAAAAATCTATGCCGAAAGAAAGCTTATTCTATTTTTTATTTCCGTAAAGTTTATAATAGATTTTAGAGGATTTTGAGAAATTAATTAAAATTCTCATATGTTTCAAAGGTTGAAACGTGTTGAAATTTGTATGATTTATATTCAAACGGTGGTACTAAAATTTTACAAATTTCAACCCCTGAAACGTATAATTTCAATTAATTTCTTAAAATCCTCTAAAATGTCTATTATAGACTTTAGGGAAATAAAAAGGAGACGTGTTCCTAGATAATTAAAAGTTTAACCTTCAAACTAAATTTTTTATACTAATTAAATATTTTTCAAAAAAAATTTTTGTACAATAATAAAGTACAGAAATTTCTCTTTCGAAACTACTCATTGCAAAAGTAATTTGAATTAATTAAATAGTAGAAATAATTATTTAAAATTTGTCTTATATTGTCAATTGTTTACTAGGGGTACAAGTTTAAAATAGAATACCCCACTCTCTTAATCTGAATCACTGACAAGGATACCACTTATTCAAACTAGTGAAAATACACTGGTGAATAAGTGAAAATACACTGATTCAGCAGTAAAAGTTCACTGAGTAACCAGTTATAAGTATAGCACTAATTTAAATAAGTTAAAATTTACTGGCGAATCAGTGAATTTCCACTAATTCAGAGTAAGAGAGCATATATATAATTTTCAACTAAACTAAATATACATTATTATTATCCCATTTATGCCCAAATATTGTGAGTGTTAGATAAGTGGAAATAATATTTATAAAAAATAAAAAATAGGTTATTAAGCTACAGTAATCGCATATTTTTCGATTTTGTCATATTTAATACAGACACCTTAAAATTGTAGCGAACTTATATAAAATAAATTCTCTAACACTCGGCAGCATTCAAACCAACGACCGGATCTACGGACTTATAACCTAAATCTTTAGCCAACTACGCTAACTAACGCATATAAGAATTTTAAAGTAAATATACAATAATTATATGACAGGTTAGATTAACAAAAATTGCAATTAATAAATAGTATACTTTTAATGTATATTAATCATTCAATTTAATTAAATAAATAATAATTTAGTTGAATAAATTATTTAGAAAATTTTAGTTACAAATTATTAAACTTTTAACCAAGTTTTTGTAATTTATTTATTTCATGAAATATAAGTTTCTGCGCTCTCTAAATCTGAATTAGCGACTATTCGCTTTGAATTAGTGACAATTAGCTTATTCTTAGCGCAGAGTATGCAGCTGGGAATAACTGAATAATCACTCATTGAAAATTCGCTGATTACTAGCGAATAATCGCTGATTACTAGCGAATAATCGCTAATTGCTAGCGAATAGTCGCTATTTTAATCAGCCCAGAGTATGTAGCTACGAATAAGCGAATAGTCGCTAATTCAAATTTCGAGAGTGGTAACCTAATTTTTTTGTAATATACTAATTTCTTAAAAAATATTGGCGTTTATCAATTTTTACTGATTTTTAACAGCAAATTCAATAAACTTCACTTTGGGAAATCCCAGTTAGGGCCAATATGGGTTGACCAAAGTTTGCCCAATCACATAACAGAAGAAAAAATTTATATACTTTTTACAATTGCAATCCTCTTGTTTGTTTATTAAGCATATTATTCATATATGTAAAATAGCCACGTGACAGTAAAATAACAAAGGAAGGTAAATTTAAATAAGAATGTTAATTTACTACACGGAAAGAAAATCCTTTACAATAAATGTTAAAAATGATATAAAAATTTAGTATATTCTTTGGCAAGTCATGAAAACTAAGGCTATTTATTAAAAATTAATATATTTTTAGCAAAAGCTTTGTAGAAACAATCTTAACAGAAATTAAAATTACTATTCTAAAATTCATAAGAAAGTTTTCTTATTTTTACTAAAACTATATGAAAAAGGGAAGGGAAATTAAAAAGCGCGCATTTCGTTTGCTAAAACTATACGGAAAATTGAAAATGACGTTAAAATAAAAGAAAAAAAATTTTCATTATTTGCTATACCTGTCGAAGGATTGGGTCATCGCTGTTAATTGTTCTCTATTGTAGCAGAGGATACTGGTATGGTTTATATATATACACTACTACACACGCACGCATGTTTTCTTTGATTTTCTTAACATATATCCCTACCTAACTCATCGAAAATACACATATACATAAACGCAGAATATTGCAACGCACACACTTATATTATATACATGTTTCACGAAGGTAGAAAATTTCCTTATATACTAAGAAGATAGATTTTAATGCACTTGCAAGAAACGCTTTATTTATTAGTTTGAATTATATGCGCTATTTTTTTTAATATTCATAAGAAAACAATAACTAACTTAAACTAACGTTTAAGAGGTCATTTTTTAAAGTAACAATGATCATGAATTTTTTATGATTTCTTATAAAACTCTTGATAATTAAAAAAAATTCAGTTTAATCTTAATATTGATTAAAGAAATACAATATATATTTTACATAAATTCGAAAAACAAATCATTTTTAAAAATATAACTGAAATAGAATGAATGGAAAATATAGTCAAATACAGGAGTAATCCTTATGACTTTTCGTTAGCAATCGGTCAAATTCGTTCAGACTCGCTCGGTTGCCTTCGGTCCCTCTTCCCCAACCTTCTTTTCTGAAATTTTCGTATCGGCTATACCAAAATATGAAAATATTGAAGCAATTAACGTAATCATTTTATAATGATATTTCTGGAATTCTTAATAAAAATTGTCATTTAAGTTTCTTATAGTAAAATCTTAATTTTTCAAATGACTTTACTAATTTTTATTTTCTGACTATATTATATAATATTATTTTTATTTCAGGCTTTCTTAAAAGTGATAATAATAATTAATGAAATCCGTTAGTTTCCATTACATGCTACCAACTATAGTAAAAATTGATTTCAAAATATTAAATATTATTACAATTTTTTTCCCGTGTACGTCGATTGTGAAGCAAATAGTAAATTAATTAATTTTTATTATTAGTATATGTTCAATATACTAATTTTAATTTATTATTTAAATAAATATTATTTTAATTTTATAATTTAAAATTGGGTTTTGATTGGGAAATACTAACTTAAGAGTGGGATTTGAAAGGGATATCCCAACTTTAAGAAGCCAAGTTGGGGCCAGATTAGCGCCCAATCTCATAATGGGCAACTTTTGAAAAATTTCCACACGAGTACGGAAGTTCTAGAAGCATTGAGAAATTAGAATATCCTCAAGACATGCACGGACATCCATGAGAGATTCTAAGGGTATCTTAAATTTCCTCGGATAAAATGATACTTCTAGAACGTGTTTTGGATATCTTGAATATCCAGATGTTGTGAGGGAAAAAGTGTAAGATATTTTGCAATAAAAAAGTCATAACAATTATGAAAAAAGTTAAAATTTTATGTTTAGAAACTTTAAAGTTTTATTTAAGAAATTAATAAGTAATTAATTGTTCCAAAATTTTTAAAAGTATATTATAATTTTTAATACTTCATAATATCAGAAAAAAGTCGACACCCCTAAACATTACAAATTTTGATGGGTTGGAATTTTCACAAGTCTCTCCCCTTAAAAGAAATTCTCTAGGGTGGGAACATCATGTTGAATCTTATAGGACCAAACGTAGAATTAGAGCATGTAACCGCCCACGCTTTCCCGTCGTCTATGTATATAGACCAAACAGAAACGTTTTTCTCTTTACAGATATTTCTAACCTTCCAAAAGTTGTGTTACAAGAAGCCATACAATAATAAAGGTTTTTAGTGTCAAACAGACAGTTCACTCTGTAATATCTAGTAATTTAAAAAAAAAGTTTTTTATTTCAAATTAAATATCATTAAAAATCTACTAAGGTGCAATTTTGTCAATTAAGAATTTATAGCTTAATATTTTATAACAACATTAGCTAAATCATGGAATATCTGTGAACAGTTTTAAACATGTTTAATCATCTGAAACAAGTATCTTCATACACCATACTAAAGGCATTAATCCAGTTATAATATAAAAAATATACAATATATCAACTATATTGTCCAAAAAGTAAGTTTGAACAAATATAATAGTTACTTTTAAGAAAAGTAGATATAATACCAAATTTTATTTTTTCTCTCTAAATTTGAATTAGCGACTATTCGCTTTGAATTAGTGACTATTCGCTTATTCTTAGCGCAGAATATGCAGCTGGGAATAAGTGAATAATCACTCATTGAAAATTCGCTGATTGCTAGTGAATAGTCGCTATTTTAAGGGGGGGTATGGTATTTAATTTTTCTTTGTATTTTCTTCAAATTTTTTAAATGAATATATAGTATTTCAAGAATATTGTGTAAAAATTTTAAGCCGAACGGAACAAAATTGACGAAGTTATGAGCATTTGAACATTCAGGTGTCGGTTGCTCCGCGGGCTGTGTTTTCGTATATTTTGAATGTAGTTTGTGTTTAACATTTTGCGGACATTTCTGAATGTTTTCTGATGTCGTTAATGTGTATGTATAATTTTTGGAGTCGCTGATAACGAATCTGAAGTCAAATTTTAAAAATTGTCAAAATTTAAAATTGCGTTTTTCTCGAAATGACCTTTGTGAAGTCCGTGTTTACGATATCTCAAAATCTACAGAACCGATCGTTCTGAAATTTGGCACAGTTCTTCTTGGCTAAATTCCCCAGGTAACTACGAGAACTTTTTTTTAAATAATTAATAATTATACAGTAAAAAATAGATCGATTTTTTCATCGAAAATCGAGTTTTTGGGTTTAAAGTGCTCCGAAAAATAAAAAAAAACCTCTCGTAGTTACCTCAAAAACATGTCCTTGAACAAAAATTTTTTTTTCAAATTTAGATGATTCTGTTGCGAGTTACGTTGAACACTGCAAATCCATTTTTTTACGAGGCGCCTGAAGAGATTTACTGACACTCGTTTAATTTGCAATATTTTTGAAGGAGAATTTAAGAAAATTTATTTCAAATATTTAAGTTAAGGAAATTAAGTTAATAAAGTAACACACTTTATATCTCCGAAAAAAATTATCAAAAAAGTGCCATTTTTACACCAAATTAAACATACCCCCCTTAATCACCCCAGAGTAAGCAGGTATACGAATAAGCGAGTAGTTGCTAATTCAAATTTGGAGAGTTCATTTTATGCTTGCATTTTACTTCTTAAAGTCCTAATACCCGACAAATTTGAAAGATCGAATTTTCATCGATTTTGAGTTTTCTATTCCAAAAATAATGTAACAGGTTGAACCTTTTTTTAACGGAATTCGGGACACTCAGAAAATATCGGTAATGTCCTAGTAGAAATACTGATTTTTTATGCTCTTTTGTCTCTTAGGCCTTTCAAAAAATTTCAATTACTTTTATCAGTACAGCCTTGTTTTCTTTATATTTTCCGTTCACATGATAAATTATTTCTACACAGTAAAAAGAAAATCTTGTATTAAGATTTTTCTGAACTCGAATGAATCTTACAAATTAAGATGCTACAAATTCGTTCTCTAAATCTGAATTAGCGACTATTAGCTTTGAATTAGTAAATATTCGATTATTCTTAGCGCAGAGTATGCAACTGGGAATAAGTGAATAAGTTAATTCATTGAAAATTCGCTTATTACTAGCGAATAGTCGCTATTTAAATCAGCCCAAAGTATGCAGCTACGAATAAGCGAAAAGTCGATAATTGAAATTCAGAGAGTGGTAATATTACCGGTTAATATTACGGTAACATTACAGTAATATTACAAAAATTTCAAAAATCACTTAAGACTATTTGAGTGATTAATTATTATCTTTTTTTGCATTTTAATATAAGGGATTGAAATTTTTATGTATTTCAAATACCCTCACACCACCGAATATTTAAGGATATCGCTGGGACATCTTAGGGATATTTATTTTATTTCGGCGGTTTCGATATCCCTAGGATATCCAGATGATATCCTAGGGAAGTCCAAACCGCCGGAATCAAATGGATATCCCTAGGATATCGCAGGAATATCCTTAAATATCCGATGCTGTGAAAGTAAGCGTGTAATATTACAGTTATATTAACCGGTAATATTACCATGAGGTGGACATTTTAATATTACTGCAATATTACGTACTATTGGGAATAAAGCTTATATAGAGATGCAGTTAAATTTTTGATACTTGCAGGTACTTGTGGAAAAAGTTATGACCGATTTAGTTTTTTTAACATTGGTTCTTAAGGGAATTCCTTGCTTTGTCATACATATTTGTCAATTACAATTTTCTTACATTAAGAAAATGACCAAAATTTGTATGATACAAAATAAATATATAATGAATATAATGTTAAAAAAGTGTCATTAAATATATATAAGACATGCAAATAAATTAATTTCTAAAAATATTTTTCATAATATAATCAAAATATCTGGCAACGCTACATGAGAACTTTTCTTCAATTTTCATTAATTTTTCCACACAATCAAAAGTTTACTACACCAGTACTGGTAACCACTACTGGTTCAGTACTGTCAGTTTTGTAATTTATTGTATACGAAAAGAAAGCTTTAACTGGAACAGAGATAAGTTTCACTGCAATAGTGAAATCTCTGCTCTAAGTAATACTTTTTTGGTATACTTAGGAAAAAGTGCCTGAAATTTTTAGTAACCCAACACAAGTTAAATATTAATTAAATTAGTCAACTAACTAATAAATATTTATAAATTTTCGGGTAAAAATTTTTAAATTTTGGTTTTTTTCAAAAGTATAATATCTATTTTTAATCACATATATATTTGCATCAAAAAGAATTTTTGAAAAACTGTTTTAAGAAAATAAAAGTTGTTTTTGATTTTTAACAAGTGTTGTCAAGAAAATTTTTTTAAATTTTTATTTTAAAAAATATTAATTTTTTATAAACAAATTCATTTATTTTTATTTTAATCGTTTAAAATTTTTTTTTGGTTTATTGCATTTATGAAAACAATAAGAAAATCTTGCAAAATGTTTTGGAATTGGTCTCAGGAAACTTTTTGTTTAAATAATTTTATCCACAGAAAAGAAAAAATGAAAAAAAAAAAAAATTTGAAAAATAAAATCAAGGTGAAAAAATTATTATAAGCTAAATATTTAAACAAAAAGATTCATCAGGTTCACTCTAGAACTTTTTGTGAACTAGTATTAATCAAAAAGAAAATCTACTTGAGCCAGTAATGGAATGGCTCATGTACTGGTCTCATGTTGGAAAGGGTAAAATTCTGAAATTGAGGGTTCACGTGCAATAAGGGGACGCGCAGGATTTTCTTTAGCCCCTCGCGCAGCCGCAGAATCGCTATACGCGGGGACTTTCACTTTCATGCGTATCCTCTTATTGCACGTCAACCCTCAATTACACCCCCACCAGAGGACAGAGACTAGGTCTTTTACCCCTTCCCACACTATTTCTCCCACCTATGTCCTCATCGTTCATGCGTCAGATATTCTCTTTTCGTAACCTTGAGAAAATGTCTAAAACAATTTAATTTTCATTTTATTATAGTTAATTAAGATGTAATTTTATAATTTTATTTAACAATTTTCTATTTCTGCATAGAGAAAGAAAAATTGTTATCTCGTTTCAAAAAAAGGCGTGCACAAAATAGGCAGTCATTTCTTCCATTTTCATGTTTGTTTACATTTCACATGTTGGACTTGTCTTTAAAACGCTTTTTTTGTTTTTAAATCCGATGACCCTAAGAGGCTGCAGCTTGTCCGACAATTGACCAAATTTTTTTTGTTTGACTTCAGTGCCCTCAGGTGGCCAGAAAAATCCAATAAACATTTTTTTTTTATTTTTTCTTGAAGATGTGTTCATTTTTAATATTTTACAGAAGGTTTCTTTCCTTTTAATAAAGTAATTGACAAGAAAACAATTTTTGTTTGAACCCTTTTTTTAATGCTTCTAAAGTGTAATAATACTTTTGAAAATTTTTGATTTTTCGAATTATTAAAAACGTAGCATACCTCTTCCATACAAATTAATATTTTTTATAACACCTTGCTTCAAAAACTCGACTAAATCGCTGTCTTTTACTCTCTAAATCTAAATTAGCGACTATTCGCTTTGAATTAGTGACTATTCGCTTATTCTTAGCGCAGAGTATGCAGCTGGGAATAAGTGAATAATTACTCATTGAAAATTCGCTTTTTACTAGCGAATAGTCGCTGATTCCTAGCCAATAGTCGCTATTTTAATCATCGCAGAGTATGCAGCTAGGAATAAGCGAATAGTCACTATTTCAATTTAGAGAGTACGCTCTAGTGCTTAAAAGGAGGGGAAATCGTACTTTTACGCACACTTTCCACTTCCATCACAGCAATTTAGTTGAGTTTTTGACGCAAATTGTTATAAAAATTTTATATATAGGACATGGGCGCAAATAGGGAAATCTCGACTCACTCGATTGTCGCATTCGCTTCGTTCATACGTCGAACTCAAAAGAGTCTCGATTCCCCTACTTTTGCGCCCTTGACACATAAATAACTATCTTAATCGGGAATGGCTAAGATTTTAAGTTAGACTAATATCTAAGAGACTGTCAAGTTTCATTTCAATCGATTAATCCGTTCATACATACATGATGCTGGAACAAAATATTGCTAACATATATAGATACACAAATTTTTTAATGGACATTTTTGTTTAAATAGCACCGAACTTTACAGGAAGTTAATGGCGATAAGTTTGCAAGTTTCAAATGTCCTCAAAGTTTAAGTTAACACTGTTAATTTGTTGAAAGTTAGAAAAATAAATTTCCTGAAAGTTTTTCTTCCCAGTGGGCAAAAAGCATGTTCGTTCTAAAAACGTTGTAAGGACGTTTTTAGAACTTTTCATGTCCGCCAAATGTTCTAAAAGCGTTATTAAAACGAACAAGGTTTTTTGCCCACTGTGATTCTAACATTACACAAAATTTTTATGGTAAACTTAAAAATATATTTTCATGCGCACATGATTTGTATGGCAGCTAGCGCTGCGCAATACTTTTTAATTACATTTCCCTATAGACAAACTATGGATGTACTAAAGTACAGTAGGCTAAAGAACAAGTATTTTGGTTCAGTTTTAGTTGAATAACAATAAAAATGAAATATATTACAAAGAAATAATGTTATCGTATGTACTTACCAATTGAAAGTTAAGGTAATTTCGAACCCAAAGAGACCTATATGAACTATTTTGGATAAGTACACGGAGAAACTTTAATTTATAAAATTTGATATTATAATACTAAATTTTACAAAAAGCCAATAGTAAACGAGGATATAGCGTTACCTTTGTGAAAATTACTATTTAAATATTATACTGAGTGAGTATTCTTAATTTGGAAAGAGTAATATAATAATTATGGATTTATATTTCTAAACAGTAGAAAATTTTAATAAAAAAAATAGGAAACTGAAGTTGGTGAATCGTTGAAAACGAGCTTTATAAATATATTAATAACTGAAAAAGAATTATGAAATTTACAAAAACTATGGTAAATATCCATCCCATGTGAAAATAAAATTACTATAGTGTTTTGGGAATATTGACATAAAAGTTTTTAGTCCTCCACAATAATAGAAAAAAAATTACTACTACATACTAAATTTTACCATAGTCGATATTATATATTCCAAGTTGCACCTTCAAATATCACAGTAAACATATTATCTATATTAATAAAATCAGACTTTTGTCTGTACATTGCTCCAAATTAATTTTTTCTTGCATAGTTTATCATTTTAAGTAGTAAAGATAACAAATATGCCATAAATAAAAATTCTGTCTGTCTGTCTATCTGTCTGTCTGTCGTCAATATTTTGTACCGGCAAAACTTTAAAACGGCTCAACCGATTGAGGTGAAACTTGGCAGTGTATTCAGTCTTAACGTAACTTAAAATCTTAGCCATATTTGATTAAAAAATATTAACATGAACGAAAGTTATGACATTTTTTCAAAAAATTTTAAAAAATCAAAAAAATGCAAATTTTTTATTTTTTGTAAGATTGATTTGAAACTATTTGTACCTAATTTTTTCACATAAATACAATCAATTTTTTTATTAAATTAATAAATAGTCTGAATTTAAAAGTCTAAATCAAATTTTTGAATTTCCAATTTTTTTAATAACATTGTAATATAAGAATTCGTTATGTTCAACTTTTTATAAGTAAAACAATAATGTTTTTAGTCTGTTGGGTATTAAACGCAATCTTAGCTGCACACCAATGAAAAATATTAATTTAAACAAAAATATGACACTTTCAAAAAATTTTTAAAATTTAACATTTTTTATTTTTTGATAATTCTTTACTAAACGTTCTTTTTTTTAAATTTTGTGACCAATTAAGTATGCTTGTAACAAGAAATTTTAAGAATTTTAATTTAAGAATTTTATCAGAATTTTAAAATTAATAATTGCAAATCTGAATATGAAATCAGATATTGTAAAAATAAAAAATCGAAAATTACTTTTTTACTCTTTGAAATTAACAATTATTATATTTAAATTATTATTATTATTATTGAATATTATTATTATTATTATTATTATAGATACAAATTATTTTTAAATATAATAAAACTAAATAAACTAAATAAACTTAAATATAATATAATAGATATAATAAAATTAAATTATTTTCATAATTACATCCAACTATACGTGTTCTCCTGTATTAAAATATCTTTTTATAAATTTTTAATTATTATTTATTCAATTCAATTTAATTTTTTCACTGCTTTTAATAAAATTAAAATAATTTAAAATTGTATTTAATTTTATAGTATTGAAAATAAAAATTATTTTAATCAATACAATTTAAATTAAAATTTTAAAAAACTTTAAAAATTATTTGAAGAATAAATTTTTAAAAGAAATTTTTCTATTAAAAATTTATTCTTCAAATAATTTTTAAAGTTTTTTAAAATTTTAATTTAAATTGTATTGATTAAAATAATTTTTATTTTCAATACTATAAAATTAAATACAATTTTAAATTATTTTAATTTTATTAAAAGCAGTGAAAAAATTAAATTGAATTGAATAAATAATAATTAAAAATTTATAAAAAGATATTTTAATACAGGAGAACACGTATAGTTGGATGTAATTATAAATTTCAAAATTTATTAAATCTAAATATTATAACCGTCGAAGACGGGTGCGACAGCTAGTATTATATGTATATACTAGACGTAGACTGCGCGCGCCTTTTAAGTTTGTATTTCGTGCTTGACCAGAAATAAGTAAAGAATATTCATATTGCAAATGTCAAAATGTGTTACTCTCTAAATTTGAATCAGCTAAAATCCGCTGATTGGCAGCGAATAGTCGCTGATTGAAAAAGCTATAAGTATGCAGCTGCGAATTAGCGACTAACAACTATTTCAATCAGTGGAATACTCCATTTTAAAAATAAATTTATCTTCCGACGAAAATCACCGATGTTCGCCGATTCGTGTTTCGCTATTTTATTAGCTGTATCCGCTGATTTGCAGTGAAAACCTTATTCGCTGTTTCAAACAGTGAAATTTTAGCTTATTCAAATTTAGAGAGTATGATTGAAAATTAGTCAAAAGTTCAATCTTTTGTCGATAATAATTTATTTGACCGGAATTTATGATGTCAATACTCTCAAAAGTCGACATTTTATTAGAATGCTTTTATATGAAATTGGTTTGTCATTTTCTAGAAAGGACATAGAACCATCTAGAAACTTAATGAAAACTTTTAGAATCTTCATAGAACGTTCTAGTAAATTTATAAAAACTTATAGAAATTTCTTGAAATTTTTGAGAAACTTTGTGGAACATTATATTCACAATACCTTGTACTATCTTCATGGAATTATCTATATACTTTATGGAACCTTCTAGAAACCTCATAAAACTTTTTAGGGTTTTCATTTGAATTTTCTAGAAACTTCATGGAACTTTCTGTTCATAGAACTTTTCAGAGTTTTCATGAAACTTTCTAAGAACTTCATGGAACTTTCTAGGAACTTAATGAAATGATCTAGAATCTTTATGGAACTTTCTATTCATGAAACCATATAGAGTCTTTATGAAACTTTCTTAAAACTTAACTGAACTTTCTAGAAACTTTCTAGAATTTTCAAGAAACTTAATGAAACTTTTTAGAGTTTTCATAAAACTTTCTAGAAAGTTAATGAAACTTCGTAGAAACTTCATGAAGCCTTCTAGAATTTTTGTGGAATTTTCTAGAAACGTCGTGGAATTTAAAAAAAAATTTAATGAAACTTTTTAATGCCTTCATGGAACTTCATAGAAACTTAATGAAACCTTCTAGAATCTTTACAGAACTTTCTAGACAATTCGTGGAACTTTTCATTCATGAAACCTTGTAGAGTCTTTATGAAACTTTCTACAACGTTTTATGAAGCCTTTTAGAAATTTCATAAAACCTTCTACAATGTGCATGGAACAATGTGCATGGAACTTTATAGTAACTTCATGAAAACTTCTAAAATATTCACGGAAATTTCTAGAAACTTCATGGAACTTTCTGTTCATAGAACTTTTTAGAGTTTTCATGAAACTTCCTAAAAACTTCATGGAACTATTCAGAAACTTCATAAAACCTTCTAGGAACTTAATGGTACTTTCTTGAAATTTCATAGAACTTTATACAAAGAAAGTTCGTAGAACTTTTGAAGAAACTGAATGAATAACCTTTTAGAATCTTTATGGAACTTTCTATGTATAAACTTCGTAGAACTTTTTGGAAACATAATAGAAAAATCTAGGAAATTTTCATCAAAATTTTTAAAACTTCATGAAAATATCTAGAAAATTCAGGAAAGCATCTAAAAATTTCAAGAAATCTTCTGAAATCTTCATAGATCCTTTTAGAAACTTGATGAAACTTTTTAGAAACCTAAAGAAATATTTAGAAATTATATTTCACCTTTTAGAAACTTTATAGAATTTTCTAAATATTTCATGGAATCTCTTAAGATCTTTGTTTATGAAGTATAATATTTGCTAAAAAAAATATTTACCTAAATATACACATTTTGAAAACCATCAAACCTAAGCAACTTTTCTTTATGAACCAAAAAGTAATAAATAAAAAATTAAAATCACAAACAATTTTTTTTAATTAGAATGCTTTTATTATGGCGTAGAAAAGTAGAACTATAAAAATTTTAATAAAAGAATAAATGTCCGATAAAATATTTCAATTTATTGCAAATATTCATTATGGCAGATTACATCAAAATGAAACATGACAGTTTTAAATAGTTTGTCGAATTAATTAAAGGTCCAAGAAGAAATAATTCGTAAAAACATTCAAAGTTGTCTAAAATATTTTAAATCATTGAAAACATTCTTTAAACCATATTTAATGAAAAAAAATTTTCCAATTTTGAATGCTTTTACGAATTACTTCTTCTTGAACCTTCAATCAATTCGAAAATATATTCAAAACTTTCATGATTCATTTTGATTCAATCTGGCATAAATAATACCTACTCGCAATAATTTTAATTATTTTGGCAAACATTTATTCTTTTATTGCAACTTTCAACAGTTATACTTCTATCTTTTATTTATCACTTTTTAGGCCGCCATAATAATAGCATTCCTATTAAAAAAAAATTTGTTTACTTTAATTTGTTTAACTGGGGCGCATGAATAAGTTCTAAAATTAATTTGTTAGAATTACATTAAATAGAATTTTCTTTTAACCGAATTTTTACTTGACCGAATTATTATTTTACAGAATTTCTGTTCATCCGATTTTCTATATATGACAGAATTTTTATATAACCGAACATTCAATTAATTAATGAAAATTCTAAAAAGGTTAAGTAACAATTCTGTAATGTGAAAAAACGATGAAATAGAAATTCTGTGAAATAATAATTCTAAAAAATGAAACTCAGGATAAAAGTAAATTCTTTATATTAAAATTCTGTCTAATAAGAATTTGTCTAAATAGCTATTCTGTTTAACAAAAAATCGAGCATATGAAAATTCGATCAAATATAAGTTCTGTCAGTTGAATGTCGTTGCTTGACAAAGATAACTGACGCACACACCACTTTTATTTCTGTGTGTCAGTAAATCTGTACGCGGTCAGATCGTGTCTGTTTTACGCTCTTGCGAGACGAAGATGAGAAATAAGAATTCGACCAATGGAATAGACGCCACGGCGACAATCGACCAATGGGATACGCGTTACGTTACTCTTTAGAGATTTCTTATTAAGGATCACACATATTACATATTCTTGAGGAACGCACGCTTTTAATACAATACTAATATAAATAACTTATTTTAATAATACACACATTCACATAATCGTCGCAATACATGCTTGAGAAAAAAGAAAATTTCTTTATATACTAAACAACAAAAAGTATTGCCGCTTGCGAGAGAATTTCTACAAATATATGTTAAATACCTGTGTAAATCAAATTTAATATTTTAAATTTATTTAAATTTATTAATTAAAATATAAATTATTAGTATAAATAAAGTAAAATTTAAATTAAATTCTCAAAATTAAATATTATTCAGTAAATTTCATTTTGTGTTTCCTTCACTGTTTAACTTTTTGAATAATTTTAATTAAAAATTTGGAAAATTTCTTCAAAATTTTAACAATAATTCAAAAAATTTAGATTTTTTAAAAAGTTATTATTTTAAATAAATATAATAAAAAAATTTTCTAAGAATTACTTTTTTACAATGATTACTTGATATATACTTTTTTTGAAACTATTTTTTGTTTTGATTTTTTATTAAAATTTTTCAATATTTGATTTTCAGACATTTTTATGAAACACTTAAAATAAATAAATTATTTTTAATAAAACACAAAATAATAATAAACACATATTTAAAAATAATTTTTTTATATGAAATTATACATTTGATTTAATTATTATTTAAATTAATCTAATTTGTTAAATCTAAATATTGAATAAAATGTTCAAAATAGTCATTTCTCATATTTGCAAACTATATACTTAATACATACATATTGATAATATTACTATTACGTGATTAAACCCAATCGGTTATATTCGGCAATAATCGGATATTTTTCGTACATCATCGGTAAAGTTCGACCAAGCGAATGCTACTAAGAAATAAAATTCCTATTTTCAATGGGAATGTTTTCAAAAAACAATTTTAGATGTTACAACAACCAATTTTAAGATGAGCAATATTTTTATCACCTCTGCTTCTTTCCAATAAAAATAGTAATATTTTTAAAACAGAGTGTAATATGTGAAATTTCAACTGTTACTTTTCATAATTATTCTATTTAAAATTCTTTTTGTGAATATCTCTTTTTCCTAATTTACAATTCATATAGCTTTTATTAATCATTCCAACTCCTTATTGTAATTATTAATAATATACTATACTTTTAAATGATACCGATAAATTTATTTTGTAATACAGTAGTAGAAAATAATGTCATTTTTGTCACTTCATCCTCTCTTACTATTGGTTTTTTGTAAAAATAATTATTATAATGTCAAATTTTACAAACTAAAGTTTCTCCGTGTAGATTGTTAATAAACAATTGCAATTTTAACTAATTGTTTATTAACAATCTACTCATTCAAAATACTTCATATATGGGTCGTTGGATGCCGAATTACGTTAACTTTCAATTGCTAATTTCAGAATTAAGATAACTTTATTTCTTTGTAAAATATTCCATTTTTTATAATCATTAATTAATTAATATATCGAAAACCAAAAAAACGTCATTCTAGTTTTTTTTGGTATTGAAAGTATATATCTTAAGCTTCATTTTGAGGGTAAAAAAAGTGCCTCTTTTAAAAAAAATATATATATTTGATTTTCAAAAAAGGGGTAAATTTTGAATTTAAAAAAACAATTTTCACCATTCGAAAGAGCACAAAAAAATCTTTCGACAGCATACAGGTCAAAAATTTTTCATCCATTTATATAGAAAATACGATTTTTTAAAAAATCCACTGTTCAAATTTGACGATAAACTTGAACCCCCTCCCCCCTTACAGTTTTGCATAAAACTTAATAATAATTTGTGGGTGAAGTACTCACTCATAGTTCTAAAGTTTGTGCAAATTTCAGCCCGATCCAAAAATCTTCAACTTTAATGTTGGATCACTTCAGGAATTTTGCCTCACATAGGGGACATAGGGGCAAAATGGTTAACATTTGAAGCTCAATGAAACTAACATTACTATATCTACACTGCCGCTCAATAATATTTGCCCAACTTACTGGATATCAGGGCTTTACAAAAAGTTACTTATCTTTAATTCTAATAAAGATATAATCTTCGTCAAATATTCATCTTAAAGCTTATATCTTTAACTTGAACGATAAAAAAGAGAAAATTAAAAAAAAGTTCATTGTTTAATTGTTTAAAATGGAAAAAAATTTTCATTTTTTTGTAAATTTCAAATTAATACAGTTTGTGAAGAAATAATCAAATTTTTCTACGATGATTTTTGAGTAAGGTATGACCATTTGTTTAAAAAATAACCCTTTTTTCAATTGATAATAATATGATAACTTATGAACAATTGACATTTGGAAAAAAAAATTTTAGAGAAAAAATGTTCCTTATTATGTGTAGAATTAGGAAAAAAATATTTAAAAATTTTCTTAAATAATTTTGTTTTTCTCTCATTTTGACCTTATATATTTTATGACAAATATAAGGCATTTTATACGTGTAATGTCCTGAGTTAAAAAATAGATTTCTCGAAAAAAAGTAAAACTTGGGGAAATTGTTGTCCTACCTGATAGTAAAATATCCCGAAAAAATTTTTTGACTTTTTTGAAATTTTGGGGGCGATAGAGGGGGTCAATTTTATCAGTTTTCACTGACACTGCCTACTATTTAAATTTTTTCTGTCTATAAATGCATTAAAAAAATTTTGACAGGTATGTTTTTTGAAGGTTTTTTCATGCTATTTCCAATAGTGGATTTCGTTTTTTAAAATTCTTGAATTTTGATTTTCTATAATTAAACATAAACTTTGCGCATTAAGAAAAATAAGAAGTTTAAATTCTTTTCTATTGACTTATCTGTACTGGAAATAGAAAAGAACTCATTTTTTATATTTAGATGTTCACTGGGGAATTGGGTAAAAACGTAAATTCGTCTATTCAGAATAATTGAAAATGATCAACTTATGCTTAATATATTCAAAATTTAAATCTTGTTATATTTCTCGCTTTTTACCGGGTCCTGCAAAATTCGGTGCTATCTAGGTCCTTGTTGTTCATAACGACAAACTACGTCAAAAGTTTGGATTCTGAGAAATATATAGGCAAAAGTGTGATTCTGATTTTATTATTTAACTGAGACTGGGAAAAACCGGCCATGTGCAGGTGTTAATTTCTCCGAATTGTTCAAACTTTAAAATATGTCAATTATAAATTTAAAAAGAGTATATTAAGAATACCTTATTTCCTCAGTTTGACATTTTTTAATTGTGTTTGTGCAATTTTATAAACAAAATTTTGTTTTTTCGCTTCCGCTAGAAATTTTTATGCATCAGTTCTTAAGAAATTTGTGAGAAAATCGTGTAATGTTTATTAAAATTGTTTTTTAGTAGAGGTTTGCAAAAAGTTTGAATGTCAAAACGAGTCGAGCCGAAATTTTTTCGAGCCGAGTCGAGCCCGAGCATGACTTGAATTTTTCAAGCACTCAAGTGAATTCGAGCATATTAAACGTTCAATTTTTATTGTTTTGCAAAAATTACAAAATTAATCAACAGATAAGTGATTGATTACATATTGGAAATTACAAATTTATGAAGAAATAGTAAATAGCTTACAAACAATCTAATATTCAAATTCAATTTACACAAGTAGTCGACTATTTTCGAGTACTCGAATTTACTAATAATGCTCGACTCGGCTCGACTCCAAAAACGAAAGGCTCGAAAAATCTCGATCGAGTTTCGAGCTTTTTGAACACAGGCCTATGTCTGTCTCCCTTGCAACATAAATTCACGAAGATTACCTATCGGCTAGGAAACTTCGTGAACGCTTTCGTGAATCTTTGTCGACTTTACGGAGATTTACGAAATTTTACAAAGTTCACGGACAGGCGTTTCTTCGTGAACGACAACAATTAGTTAAAACTATTTGTTTTATAATAAATAAGATGTTTCTTCCATAGAAAATTTAATTTTATCTTATTATTTTCCTTATTGGGAAGATTGTTTATTGATTTTTTATATTTAGTGAAGTTTTCCTTTCAATTAATTCTCTAAACAAACAAAAATAAATAAACTGGTCAGCTTGCCCCAGTCTCCCCTATAGATAGATTGATTTAGAAAAAGATGTATATATAATGTATAGATGTATATTATGCTTAAAGTGCTTAAAATTTTTTTAATACCATGAAAACATTGTTTGTCATTATAGGAAAAACCTGAATATGTTCACTACATCTTTGTTGTTGTGGATCATTTCGGTGCTGCCATCATCTTCTGGATTCATCGGATACGATTGCGCATCGCAAAATTTAAATGTAACTACACTGTCCTTATTGGATGTCGACAGTTGCGAATTGCCCCCCATTTCTATCACCACACAAGAGCAATACATTGAATTATTACAAGTTAATACGTACAAAGAAGCGACCGTTACCCAATGTAAAATAGAAGTTCACCGCACAGTTTATCACTGCGGAATGTTTTCGCACATATCAGTAGTTATAGAGGGTGAAAATAATTATATCAAATCTATAAGCAGAGAGGCTTGTCTAGAAGCTCACAAGTTTGGACACTTTAGAATTAGAGATGATCATATAATTGATGGACTGAGGGTAAATAACACAGTTACCATTCCAACATTATTTGCAGGAAATTTGGATAGAACAGGTAAATGTAAAGGAGCAACTTTCTCAGATCCGTATGGAACATGGGAAAATGTAGTGGTTCAAGGGACTGTGACAATAACCCTTAGCGATCATCAAGCTAGAATCAACTTGGAAAACAACAAGATTCATTTACGTTCCGGAACAGCTTGTCCTCTAACTGAGAGAACATGCATGGATCGAGATGAAGGCAATAGCTTCTGGGAGCCAGTACCGAAGGACATCTGTAAATTTGATAAATATACTGTACTTTACCGAGGCATAGCAAGCAAAATGACGGACTACCAAGTTAATAATACCGAGACAGTATATTCAATATCATCTAAACAAATAACATTTGCCTTGATGACAAAAGGTGTTGAAAATTTATGTGGGTACAATCTAATTACTACAGAACATCCGCAGCTAATTGTTTTTGAAACGAACCCAGGCAGAACTTTTGCAAGTAATGAAAAAACTATATCGAATTTAGATAATTTTTTGTTTATGAATTCAAAATTTCTATATATTGAAAAACATATAAGAACGCAGATAAAAAATTTATACAGAGATGTATTATTACAAAAGTGCAATTTAGAAAGGCAAACATTGAAGAATTCGTTATCCATCGCCATGCATTCTCCTGATGAATTTGCATACGACTTCATGAAGAAAGCCGGCTACATGGCAGTTGTAGCTGGCGAAGTAATACACTTAATTGAATGTTTACCAGTGGAGGTCCAAATTCAACAAGGCACAGCATGTTATGCAGAAATTCAAGTCTCTAGAAATAATAAAACCTATTTTATGAGTCCCAGAACACATATTTTGAAAGGTACTGGAACAGAAATTCCATGCAGCCGAGTACTTCCTGTTCATTTCTTCTTATCCGGAAAATGGTATAAAGTACTGCCATTCCTTACAACAGCAACAACTCCAAACGTGATTAAACCAGAAACAAAACCAACTTGGGAATATGAAGTTCCAGCCAATCTTGCTACCAGTGGAATATACTCCCAATATGACATAAATTTGCTTTGGGAGAGAATAATGTTTCCCGTCGAAAAGAAAGCAGTTTTAAGCGATTTGGCTCGAGAAATAAAAGGGTATAGAATTTCGAATTCCGGAGGAAGTTTTGGAAAATTATTCGACAACAATGCATTAGAAAAAATTATTGAAAACACTTGGACGAAACTGTGGACAAAATTCACTACCTTCGGCACATTCGGTGCTGGGGTCTTATTTCTTATATTCATATACCAGATAATCAAAGGAGTAATAGAGATAGTTTTGCAAGGTTATGCTCTTCACTCTATTTTCGGATGGTCGCTTCATCTACTTGGAGCACTGTGGGGTTCTCTAACTCATTTCTTAATACATATGGCAGACACACCTAAACAAACTAGAGAAGAATTAGATAGAGAATTAGAAGAAATTGTAATAAAAACTACTACTACAAATCCTGTTGCAGTTCAAGCGGAAAGCAGTATGAATAGAAAAGAAGAAATGTACCCCTCAAGTGAATTGAATCAAATAAAGTCAGGGAAAATTTCCAAATTTTAATTTGTGTAACAGCTATATTATATGAATTTTGTAATATTTTTTAATGTAATTTCATATTTACTTAACTAAGAGAAAGAAAGTATTAGTTGTTATTCGCATAGAGTACAACATGTAACATTAAAATATGATCCATAGGAAATTAATGAAAGTATAAACAAGGTGTTCAATTCATGACCATTTAGCTTCCTCATCATGATGCACTTATGTTCAAGATTAAAAGAAGGATTACAAATAAAATTGCGATCAATTTTATAAATGTTGGTAAAATGTAAATTTTATATACATGAATCGATTCGTTTTCATGCCAGGAATACGGTTTTGACAAAATGAATTAAAAATTTTCATAAAAAAAATATTTCAAAAGATATGAAAAAATTTTTTTTTCAAAAATTAAAAAATGATATAATTTATAGATTTTAAGTAAAATGTAGACTTTATATAGGTTACTCAATTTGTCTTAATGCGAGAAATCAGTTTTTTGGACAAAAAAATTATATTTTCATTGTAAAAAAATTTTTGGTTAAAAATAATATTTTTGAAAAAGTGACATAAAAAAATTATGTTGATATTTTTGGAAATCCTTGTGTTTGATTTTAGGTATTGATGACTGTAATAAGCCTATAAAATTTTAGGACAATCCATTGAAGTGTATTAGAGATAATATGTACTCTAGATTTTGTGACATACAGACACACACACACATACACTACATAAAGATGCCCTGAAATTACTTGTAAATTGACTATAAAAATGTTTAAACTTATTGTAATTGGCTCATGGGTGTATGCTGCTCGCAAACCATATTCCATTACAAAAACTCATGTATTAGTATTACCGCCAGTGGGCAAAAAGGCGCAAAATCAAAGATGCAACTTCAAACGCCTGTAACGATGCAATTTTGTAATATTTTTTAATAAAAAATTTTTTTTAAAAAGTTTATATTGTGTACTGTAAGGTATGCTTTACTTTAATTCAATAAACTTTACCAGTTTTTTTAAAAAAAAACCTGAAAAAACGTGCATTTACACGAGTTTCCCCCTTAAATAACAAGCAGAAAAAAATAAATAAAATAAAAAATAACTGAATAAAAAAATATAATAAGTAACAACACGCACTATATAGCAACAAATGAATTCTCTCCACAGGAATCAAAACGTAAACGTCCAAAAAATTTTGAAAAAATTAAAAACAGTGAACATTTTTGTTTGTTAAGAAAAAGATAAAATTTTTGTTTCCTAAAAAAATGTAAATCATTTTAAAAATTTGCATATCCGACTTACAATTGAATGATATTTTAGTAAGCTATTCTCAGAAACTTTAAATTTTCAGAAATAGGGTAACTGACGTAGTTGTTGGAACCTTAAGGGGTTAGTACCACATCTTTTTATAAAAAAATCGATTTTCTAAAAACTGCATATTCTTGTAGTAGATATATGTAGAAATGCAATGCAAACTATTATTTTGGTTGTAAACTTCGGTAACATGTCGAAAAACGGGGTACAATGTAAAAGTCACGTGCTCATGAAGCGTACTCCTTGCGAGTACAATATATG
Source organism: Leptopilina boulardi (assembly GCF_019393585.1). Lineage (NCBI taxonomy): Eukaryota > Metazoa > Arthropoda > Insecta > Hymenoptera > Figitidae > Leptopilina > Leptopilina boulardi. The sequence continues at coordinate 504,915 of NW_026137978.1, forward strand.
CTTTTATAAATATGTACCTATACAAATATGTATCAAATTACACATATATGTATATAAATGTGTATATAAAAGCATATATACATTTATATCATCTATCCTGTCGTGTAAGGGGGTATTAAAAAAAGGACATTCTTTCGTATAAATTCACTTTTTCGCAAAATAACGTTTTTTGACCTGACGGACATCATAAAAGGAAAACTATTTCACCGATTAAACTCAAATTTTTATGGCTTATTCAAAATATATACCGCTATCGTCGGAACTAGGATCATAATTTTTTATTAATATTTAAGAGTGTTGAAAGGACTTTAAGATTCATTGGCATTTAATTATCGCCCTATAAATACGGCACTGAACGTAAACACGATAAACATTGATTTTAAAACATTTTTTTCTCGAATTATGGACACTTTTTATAAAATCGGCCAATATACCAAGATTTCTTATCTTATAAATTTCCTAAATCCGAAAGATTTTTGGAATCCATGCAATAACGCGATCGCAAAATTAAAAATAGGAAAATAATAATAATAATGACAGCTGCGACTTTCTGCTCCCTGCATGCTTCTGCCTTCTAACAGCAGCAGGACGTAATAAAGCTAAAATTATTACTTTCCTATTTCCAATTTTACGATCTCGTTTTTGCATTGATTTGAAAAATCTTTCGGATTTAGGAAATTTATAAGATAAGAAATCTTGGTAAATTGGCCGATTTTATAAAAAGTGTCCATAATTCGAGAAAAAAGTGTTTTAAAATCAATGTTTATCATCTTTAAGTTCAGTGCCGTATTTATAGAGCGATAATTAAATGCCAAAGAATTTCACAGACCTTTCAGCAATCTTAACCATTTTTTAAAACAATTTAAGTTGAAAAAACAAGGTCAAAAATGAAAAAAGTCCGACATTTTTTTTTCATCGAAAACAGTTAATTGTAGTTCCGACGATATAGCGACGAGCTTACTTTTCAAGAAAATATAATTTTTTTTCGATGACTTGAATGGGAGATATCGTATCCGCCAATCACAAATAGGGTTATTTTCCAGCGGCCATGACAGCAATATAATGCATAATAAATAGGGAATTAGGTTGTTCAAATTGTGTGAAGACAAATCCAAAATGGCGATTAAGCGGTGCACACACAAACATAAGAAATGTACGGAATGAAATCGAATTTTTTTAATATTTCACTTAAATGAAATTTTGGAACCTAAGTGTATAAGGATTTTAGTTTCTATTTTTAATTACCTATTTAATGCAATAAAAAAAACGATTTTATTTTTTTAATAACTTTTATTATTGCATTAAATAGGTAATTAAAAATAGAGGATTTCTTCGCCCCGATTTTTCCTAAATTTTCCCGTACCTGAAAAAACTAATTTTAAAAAGTAAAAAATGAAAAAAATGAATTTTTCTAGGCCCCGAATTTTCCCAAACTTTCCCGTACTTTGAAAG